>NW_012109141.1:4923674-4928401 GCF_000951045.1 Mandrillus leucophaeus
GGAAGCAATTTTGTGCATTTTCTGCTTCCTCTATTTAAAAACTTTTGACCCTCATCCTCATCCCTTCTGAGGCCAACATCTCTGCATTTAGTTGGCGTTTGATCAAGAATGCAAAACCACTTTCCGATTATATCACACTAGTATAGCGAGGAAGTGTCTATGGCCTTTGAAAACCAAGCTACAATTGCTTTTCTATCCCGTTCTTTCACGTCAACTTCAACAGGACTTCCGCTCAATTTGAACAGGTACATGGGAATTGGGAATATTTAGGATTTTTGTTTCATAACATGCAGAGAATATGTTTGATCGTTTTTCCATCTCTAAACTACCAGTGATTATTGCCATAAGCATTGTGCTTCTCCATCGTGATGCAGCTGAGCTCTAAGATGACATTTCTTTTACCTGGTAGGTTAGGGTTGCCATTATTTCCTGCAACATCTGATTGCTCAGCTTACATTTCAGACATGTTTCCACTGAAACTCCTGATGGCTCAGACCCCTAGTTCAGCTCTCTAGTTCTCTCAGCTCATTTGCTTTTTAGTACATTTTAAACTTCAGAGACTTTGAACTTTCCCTTCCTTTTGAAGTGACCGTAACCTGTTATATGTAACAACATTGATGCTGACATGGATAAAGAAGTAGCCCTGAGGCTGGTAAAGTCCTGGAGTTCCAAAATCCCCACTAATAAGACTACCCTGCAGTTAAACGGTGATAACAAACAGCAATCGTCTATCCACATCCATAGTACAGCAGAAGGCCCGCTGTTTTATTGACTGGCAGAAAACAGTTTCCATTTCATGAAACCATAAAAATTAAATTGAGTGTAAACTCTCCCAAGGTCACTGCCTCTAACCTTATAACATCAGAAATGAGGGCTGTAAACCCCACCGTGAACCATGTGATCTGGAAGAAGCCAGAGAGTTGATTCCTGGGCTCTGGGTGCAGCACCCCATGGGCACTTGGCTGTGCGCAGCCTCCCACGTTTCTGGTTGTCAGGACGTGGCAGGAACGCTCTTCCTCCCCAGGTCTGACAGATGCCTTCTTGACGGCAGCTACTGCCTGCCCAGCCCACTGAGTAATGCAGCGTGTGTCTGTGTCATGCTGAGGGTCATCCTGGCAACCTGCACTGCTGGTGGCATAAGCAGTCATCGCTCCTGGTATGAACTGTCCCATCAGCATAATCGCCACCCTCCAGGATTTCCTTGGCCTCTCGTTCTTGTCTGGGTTACCCTGTGGATCTTCTAGGGAGAACTCGGTAAAATTTTAACAACTAACAAATTTCTAGCCACAAGCTTCTCAATTGCAAAGACCCATGTTCTCTGCATGTGTGTCATAGAGCAAATATGGAGTGAATGCTGAGATGAAAAGGGAAATTGAAAGTTTATCCCAACTCCCTTCTTCCCACCATAAATGTCCCAAAACTATCCCAGTTAAAAGTATCAGAATTATTAAAACGTGAGAAAATGTACCAATAAAATAA
This sequence comes from Mandrillus leucophaeus, assembly GCF_000951045.1. Classification (NCBI taxonomy): domain Eukaryota; kingdom Metazoa; phylum Chordata; class Mammalia; order Primates; family Cercopithecidae; genus Mandrillus; species Mandrillus leucophaeus. The sequence continues at coordinate 4,925,154 of NW_012109141.1, forward strand.
GTACATTCAGTGAAATCCCTATCAAAACTACAGCAGGTTATATTGTAGAAATTGACAGACCGATCCTGCGTATTTTCTTAATGCAAAGGACTTAAAACAGCTGGAACAATTCTGAAAGGTTAGAACAAAGTTGTAAGATTTGTACTACCCCATCTCACAATGACTATAAATTCACAGAAACAACAGAGGGTGGTACTGGCATAAGGATAGGAACGTAGATCAATAGAGTCTAGAAATGAGTCTTTACATTAACGCCAACTGATTGATGGATTTATTTTCTTTTTCTTTTTTTTTTTTCAATGGAGTCATGCTGCAGTGTCCAGGCTAGAGTGCAATGGCCCCATCTTGGCTCACTGCAACCTCTGCTTCCCAGGTTCAAGCAATTCTCCTGCTCAGCCTCCCGAGTAGCTGAGACTACAGGCATGCACCACCACGCCCAGCTAATTTTTATATTTTTAGTAGAGACGGGGTTTCACCACATTGGCCAGGCTGGTCTCAAACCCCTGACCTCAAGTGATCTGCCCACCACAGCCTCCCAAAATGCTGGAATTGCAGGCGTGAGTCACCACACCCAGTCCCCCAACTGAGTTTTGACAGAGGTACCAAGGCATTTCAACAAATGGTACTGGGATAATTATATAGCTATACGCAAGAAAAAATGAACAGAGACCCTAAAACATGCCATATGCAGAAAAAAAAATCAAAATCATTTATACATTTTACGATAAAATCTAACTCTATAAAACATCTGCAATAAAACATAAGAAAAAATTATAGTGACCCTAGGATGCACAAAAATTTCTGCTATAACACCAACAGCATGAGCCATCACAGAAAAAAATAATTGTGCTTCATCGAAATGTGAAACTTTTACAATTCAAAAGATAGCACTAGGAAAATGAAAAAACAAGCCACAAACTAAGAAAAAAATAATTGCAAATTATAGTTCTCATACTAGAATTGCATCCAGAATAAAGAATTATAATTCAATAATAAGAAAACAAGTCAATTTTTATCTGGACAAAAGATTTAAACAGACGTTTCACTAGACATCTGAATGGTTAATGAGCACGTACAAAGATACTTCATATTCTTACTCTTTAAAGAAATGCAAATTCAAACCCCACTGAGAACCACTACACACGCTGGAATGGCCATTATCAAAAAATAGAAAAAACAAATGTTGGCAAGGATATAGAGAAACTTGAACCTCGTACATTGCTGGTGGGAATGTAAAATGGGGCAGCCACTTTGGAAAACAGTCTGGCAATTTCTGAAAAAGTTGAACAAATTTACTATACAACCCATCAATTCAACTCCTAGGATTTTCCCAATAGACATGAAAATATGTGTCCATACAAACACATGTGCATGAATGTTCATAACAACAGTATTCATAATAACCAAAAACAGGTGAATGAGTAAGCAAAATGTGTCGTATTCATACAGCACAATACTATTCTGCAATAAAAATGAGGCCAAGCACGGTGACTCATGTCTGTAATCCCAACACTTTGAGAGGCCAAGAAGGGAGGATTGCTTGTGCCCAGGAGTTCAAGACCAAGAGAAATGGATTCAAGAGAGAACTCATCTCTACAAAAAGTTTAAAAATTAGCCAGGTGTGGTGGCATGCCTGTAATTGCAACTACTTGAGAGGCTGAGGTGGGAGGATCACTTGAGCCCAGGAGGTAGAGACTGCAGTGAGTCCTGGTCATACTACTGCACTCCAGCCTGGGCGACAGAGTAAGACCCTGTCTCAAAAAATAATATGAAATAAAATAAAATAAAACAAAATAAAACTGCTGATCCACACTACAACGTGGATGATCCTCAAAAACGTAAGTTAAGTAAATGAAGCCAGACACAAAAGGCTACACTTATCTAAAATGTCCAAAAAAGACAAATTTGTAGATACTAAAATCATGTCAGTGGTTATCTAGGGCTGAGTGTAGTTGCAATGGGCAGGAGGTTACACTTAGAGGATGGAATTGTTCCCAAACTGGATTGTTGCGATGGTTGCACAAGTTTAAACAAATACTTACTAAAAATAATTGAATTGTATATTTATGATTGTGGAATTATGGTGTGTAAATTATATGTTTTTTTTTTTTTTTTTTGAGACAGAATCTTGCTCTGTTGCCCAGGCTGGAGTGCAGTGGCACAATCTCGGCTCACTGCAACCTCTGCCTCCTGGGTTCAAGTGATTCTCTTGCCTCAGCCTCCCAAGTAGCTGGGATTACAGGTGTCTGCCACCATGCCCGGCTAATTTTTGTATTTTTAGTAGAGACGGGGTTTTGCCATTTTGGCCAGACTGGCCTCAAACTCCTAACCTCAGGTGATCTGCCTGCCTCGTCCTCCTAAAGTGCTTGGATTACAGGCATGAGCCACTGCTCCCAGCCTGTAAATCATATTTTAATAAAATTGTTTAATAAAAATCAAGGTCTAAAATCTCAATATGTACTATATCTCAAATATTATATTAAATATAAATATGTGTTCCAAAAATAATAGAAGAGAATAGTTCTAACATATTAACAATGGTTACTTCTCTTTCATGGACTATTGAGTGACTTTTGTTTGCTTGGTTATATTCATCTGTGTTTTTCAAGTACTCAGTAATAAGCATGTATTGCTTTTGTAATCAGAAAAATCAAAGCATATTTGTTTTTTGTTTTTTTTTATGGAAGACATCCCTAGTAAAAGTAATATCAGGAAGTAGGTATGTTACAACTTCCTCTAAACATGTCTAGTATCTGGTAGCTAACCCAATGTTTGTGGTCAGTCCTACATGTTGGTATAATACCAGGTCCCCAAAATATTTTAAGAATCAGTGTGCCATTCGTGCCACTCCCTCCGCTGCAAAGTAAAATTTATTCGTGTGAAATCTGCATCCGCCAGCCCATCTGCCCTCCTTGCATCTCCAGGCCCCACTCTTGAGAGCTCACCCACTGCTCACTCCGCCCCTCCTGGATGCCAGGACGGAGGGAAGAGGCAGTAAATCAAAAGGAGACTTTGCTGATCTCCCTGGTCAGAGCTCCAGGAAGAGTGGGGGCAAAAGGGACAGGTTGGGACGATTGCAGCCTCCGTTGAACAAGAGCACACCTGGTTGCTGCCAGAGGGACTTGGGCAATGCCTCTGATGCCCTGGGACCAGGGAGGTGGCCAGGCCGCTACACCAACCCTGCATCAGCCCTGCACCCGCGCTGCACCCCCGCTGCACCCACCCTGCTTCCGCGCTGCACCCACCCT
>NW_012109141.1:4933847-4935974 GCF_000951045.1 Mandrillus leucophaeus
GCTGTTGGGCATCCCAAGAGTTGCATGGGAAAAGAAGGGGCCGGAAAAAGTCCTGTTTGGCATGAACAATGAGGACAGTAGCATTTCAGTCATGAGCAGGAGAGGACCATTAGGGTGCAGGGAGAGTTGCAACTCTCCAGTGATAACGACACTGTGTAGCCACATGTCTGAGGTCCCCCTAAACAGCCACTAACTAATCTGGTGATGGTGAGAACAGGCATCCAGGTCTTAGTTTGCTCATCTGCAAAAACTTTTAATACTTGGGGGTGGGAGAATCCACAACTTGATCCAGTTATGCAATTTATCATTGTAGAAAGAGCAATAAGACTAAGGCAAAGTTTTGGTCAATTTATATGAGTTCTTCCACATTGAGGCAACCCACACTTGGTCTATTAAATTGGTATCAAATACTTTCTCACTTTTTGTTTGTTTTTTTAATCCATTTGGTATATTACTCCTATGTTGTTTTATTTTATTTCTAACTCAAAATATCCTTGAATTCATGGAAAACAAATGGGTTTGGGGCAATAATTGGCAAAATAGCTTAGTATGCTTTCAGATTTTCTCCCACCAAAAGTATCCCTGTCTCTGACAGTTTATCCTAAAACATGTTGAACTCCTTGAAGCAGGATGAAAGGCAATCATTTCTTACCCATATCGTAAATAATGCATCATGGTGTAAGGTTCCGGGAAACAATTCTTGGGAGGGGGGATTATATAAGTTTCCATTTCAAAGTGAAACATCCCCAACCCTATGAGAAAATGTCTGAGCAATAAGAATATAAAGCTGGCAAAGTTGGGTGTTTGTGTTTAAGGTATAAGTTTCATCTCTTCACAAAAGACTAATTTCTTTTCCTTTTAGCTTTGTTGCGTGGCAGTAAAACATTCTCTAAAATAATAAGCCATGAGACTGGCTGCTTCCCTTTTCCTCAAAGGAACAATGAATTCATAGACTATAAATGTATACTGTTATATAGATCATTTTTAAAAGACTGAAAGCTATGGCGAATCCCCTTGTCTGATTATTGTCTCACACACTCTGGAGAAACTCAGAAAAGCAAAGGACACAGACAGTCTCCTCCCCACACACCACCCGACCCCAAAATCCACACAGCCACCCACATAGGCACACATGAACACGCCTTCCTTAGAGAAGTGTCTTTTCCAGGAAAAGGGATCAATAACAGCTCTGCTGACCACATCCTGGGTTTGGGATCACCTTTGCAAAGGGAAAGACTTTGCCCAAGAAATAACATGAATTTTAAATGTCTCAAATGCTTTTAAAATCTAATGTTCCGATTTTTAAAAAATACCATTCTCTGGCATCTACACAGAATAGATTAGTGATAAGTAAAAATCATTCCGTGAAATAATGTGGCAAAAATACATAACAGTCGAGGGCAGCTCCTATCCTCGCTCACAGTCAAGGGCAGATGTAACACAGAGTCAGGCAGGAAAGCAAATATAGTGAAAGACCCGAAAGACGCATGCTGTGAACAAGCACTCAGAGGACAGGCCCTGTGGCTCCTAGATTAGAAATCTGATTTTTCAAGACCATGAAAGGTGATGGGATAACTGTTCTGTAATTTTCATATGGATTCCATAAAATAGGCTTTTTCAGAATTGCAGCAGAAGGGATTGGTGTGGACCCAGAGAATATGTTACAGGAAAGAATGCTGCTGATGTCACAGCACAGGCCAAGAGCCTTGGGGAGGCCGCCCCACACTGGAGACCCGGCAATGTTGAATAGACACAGAACTTGCTGATGGTTTCATTATAAGCACTCAGGGAACTAAACAGGCACTCCTTTTCTTATAGTAAAAAGTAGATAAATGCTTGGGCGTGGTGACTCATGCCTGTAATCCCAGCACTTTTGCAAGTCCAGGGCAGGAAGATTAGGAGTTTGAGAGCAGCCTGGGCAACATGGCGAGACCCCGTCTCTACAAAAAAAAAAAAAAATTAATTAACTGTGCATGGTGGCACATGGCTGTAGTCCTAGCTACTCAGAAGGCTGAGGTGAGAGCCTGGTTCAGCCTGGGAGGTCGAGTCTGCAGTGAGTTCTGACAGTGCTACTGCATTTCACTCCAGCCTGGATGACAAAGTGAGACACTATCTCTAAAAAAAAAA
>NW_012109141.1:4939079-4940970 GCF_000951045.1 Mandrillus leucophaeus
GCTACCTTGAACACAGGGATGGGGACAAGAGAACAGCCCACATGGTATTGTTTGTACTTACACGGCCTGTGACCCAAGGGGAAGCCACAACATATATCCCCAAGAGGGACAAGCACTCCAACACCATGAAGACTTTGCAAACAAATAAAGAGAGTTTATGGATAAAAGTGTAAAAGCATCACCATAATGTTGTGGGAAGAATACAGAAGGAGGCTCTATAAAAACCTTCATGCAAAACCTTGAATTTCCACTTGCTACTCATGTTCCCTTGACCAAGTCCTCACCTGTAAAACAATATAACCTCTTTCCTTCCAAGACATATGGTGGTATTATAAAGACCAAGTGATGTAATATAACGCGAACAATTGGGTTACTAAAAAGCATCATACAGATGTATAACATTTTATTTTGAATATGCTTTTTGGAGGAATTTTTCCAAAGCACACAAAAAGAAGAAAACTCTTGTAATTCTTCTATGCTGCATTTCTTCAGTGCCTTGCCTGGTATTAAAAGATCTATTGATTTATTAATGCTGATGAAGATTTAATGTAGGATTTTCATATTAAAACATTAACCTTTAGTAAATGAAGGCATATTTCAAAAGAAAAGAACTTAGGAGTGTTTTTATGCTAATAGTAGACATTCTGAGCTGTGTCTGTTCATTAAAATAAAATTTTCCAAGGCAACAAGCTGAGAATCCTTTATTTATTTGTAAGTTCCTAGTACTGTCTAAGAACTATCTGAACATTTTCATTAGAATAATGTTTGAGTGTTAATGTGGCCAAGATCTCCTAATTTGTTCACTAGGAATAATACACTAAAAGAAAGCTGCTCTGATCCTACAATTTATTTAGTGGATTTCTCACACCGCCATTGGAAGGAGTTTTAAATTAAGAGTAGATTTTACATTAAGAGTAGATTGAAAAGCAATTGAAATCAATCTGCTTCAAATGGTCACATTTTTAAACCTTTCTGAGAACAAAAGAAAAAAAATTACCTCTCACTTTTTCCTTCATGAGAGATTTTGACACTTTAAACACGACTCGTCATTGAAATCAATAGTGCAAGGCCCATCTATAGTCAAAGTTATGAATGGCAGCAATTCATTTTTGTATTCTCAAGTGTTAAAAATTGTTCCCCTTCTTCTTACATCTAGCCACTACCCACAGCTGGCACTCTAATGTTTTCTAGCCTTCTTGGTCTCACCCACTGATTCACACAAATCCTCTTAAAACGCTGTTGGGCATCCCAAGAGTTGCATGGGAAAAGAAGGGGCCGGAAAAAGTCCTGTTTGGCATGAACAATGAGGACAGTAGCATTTCAGTCATGAGCAGGAGAGGACCATTAGGGTGCAGGGAGAGTTGCAACTCTCCAGTGATAACGACACTGTGTAGCCACATGTCTGAGGTCCCCCTAAACAGCCACTAACTAATCTGGTGATGGTGAGAACAGGCATCCAGGTCTTAGTTTGCTCATCTGCAAAAACTTTTAATACTTGGGGGTGGGAGAATCCACAACTTGATCCAGTTATGCAATTTATCATTGTAGAAAGAGCAATAAGACTAAGGCAAAGTTTTGGTCAATTTATATGAGTTCTTCCACATTGAGGCAACCCACACTTGGTCTATTAAATTGGTATCAAATACTTTCTCACTTTTTGTTTGTTTTTTTAATCCATTTGGTATATTACTCCTATGTTGTTTTATTTTATTTCTAACTCAAAATATCCTTGAATTCATGGAAAACAAATGGGTTTGGGGCAATAATTGGCAAAATAGCTTAGTATGCTTTCAGATTTTCTCCCACCAAAAGTATCCCTGTCTCTGACAGTTTATCCTAAAACATGTTGAACTCCTTGAAGCAGGATGAAAGGCAATCATTTCTTACCCAT
>NW_012109141.1:4943305-4945114 GCF_000951045.1 Mandrillus leucophaeus
TGCTGGGATTACAAGCATGTGCCACCATGCTCAGCCTAATTTTATTTTAATTTCAATACTTTTGGGGGGTATAGGTGGTTTTTGGTTATGTGAGTAAGTTTTTCAGTGGTGATTTCTGAGATTTTTGGTGCACCCATCACCCAAGCAGTGTACGCTGTACCCAAAATGTAGTCTTTTATCCCTTGCCCCATCCCATCCTTTCCCCACAAGTCCCCAAAGTCCATTCTGACATTCCTATTCCTTTGCATCCTTATAGCTTAGCTAGCCCCCACTTAATAAGTGAGAACATACCATATTTGGTTTTCCGTTCCTGAGTTACTTCACTTAGAATAATGGCTTTGTTTTTTGATTTTTGTTGTTGTTGTTGTTGTTTTTAAGGAGACAACGGCAGCTGCCTAAGGGGCCACCTACTCCGTGTTCATTCTGTCAAGTCTGCTCACGCAACTGGAAATTGCTCAAAAATCATCAAGTAAGGTTAAAGTTTAGGACCACCTGGAACAGTACGTCCTCCTACATTTGAGATTAGAGAATGGGACAAAGATGCTTGTCTTTCTGTCTTACTTCTTACTTTCTATTCCCTTGGATCCTGGCCATCACATCATAGAGGCCTCGGTGCGTGACTGATTTGACAAGTAGCTTATGAGTGCAGCCCTGATTTTTTTTTTTTTTAAATCCCAGGCTCTGTAAAACCAGGCTCTCCTTTTTCATCTTTTCTTGACATTTTGCTCCTAAAATTAGCTTTTTGATGAGAAAATTGCAGTGAGTCATACCAAAGCCAGCTAAAGGTGAGACAAATGCCTGAGATTTAAATTGAGTTGATTCTACTTTGCTGTGCTGATTGTGCCTGGTAATTGAACATTGGAATTAGAACTGCCCTGACCTTTCACAAGAAGAATGAATAAAGCTCTGTTCAATTTGCTGGACTTTTTTTCTATATGTGAAGCATTTTTGTTGAATGGAGTAATTTACTCTTATTTTTAAATGAGCACCACCAAGAAGCCTGATTCTCACATTGCTCTGTATATTTATTCACTAATTCTAGTTCTTAAATCAATAAAAACCAATCTTTTTCTCACTTTCCTGTCATCTCTTGCTCTGCTCCCAATTTCCTGCTCACCTCGCCTTCCCACGTCCTCTGTTTATGGAACTTACTAGAGCCAGCCTGGTGCATGGGAAGCAGGACTTATCTTCCCAGCTGTTGATGGTTCTCAGCCACCCACTGAGAGGCCCCCAATTCTTAGAGTTACTCCACCTAGTGTCATTTCTTCAGTGGCACATTCAGATATATTGTTTAGAGTTATTGTTTTAAAATGGGATGAGAGAGGAGACATGGAGTTCCAGCTTCCGATTATGCACCAAAAAACAAGAACAGGGCTATGATTTATTTCTCCAAAGCACATTTCACTGATGTTACATAACTCATCCTTTTTGTTTCTGCATTTAATCATTTAACAAACATTTTTTGACTGTTGCTATATGGTCAGCCATATCCAGGTACTTAAATAAGACATAATATTGCTCAAAACAGGAAAACAAACAAATAAACAAACAAGCTCCTGGCCCTCATGGGGCTTGTATTCCAGGGGTAGAGACCAGCAATAGTAAACATAAGTGAAATACATTAATAAAAGTAAGTTAAAAATTTGTTTAAATGTAAAATATGTAATATATGAGAAGGTGCTAAAAGCAACGAAGAAAAAAATTAAAAGCATAGAAAAAATAAACTGAAAGCTTTCAGAAGGAAGACCAGGAATTCATTTTGAACATGACACAATTCAGACACATGTCAGACGAGCCGAGATCACCCAA
>NW_012109141.1:4945164-4945721 GCF_000951045.1 Mandrillus leucophaeus
TGCCTCCAGACCCTATTTTCCTGCCTCAGATACCTTCCTCTTCTAATTAGTTAAAAATACCTAAATTTATTTTATCAGGCCCCAGGATTTAATACGTGTGTGTGTATATATACATATATATGTATGTGTGTGTGTGTATGTGTGTGTGTATATATATATACTTTTCAAAAACACTCATAGAAAGTTCTTTTAAACATAGGATTTAAGTTTTGAAAATAATCAAAGCCGACTAGCACAAATTGCACTACGGACTTCCGCAATACATGAAATTGAATTTTTAAAAAGTCAACAAAATCAGTTGTGTGGGAAAATAAGGGAAGGAACATTCATAAAAATCGTGAAGCTGTATCAATCAGTGACATAGGATCAATGTGCTCTGCATGGAGAATAGTTGAGTACAACAGATTGAGTATAATGCAAATTACTTTTGTGAGCACCACCTGACTTCCTTCTTTCCTCCCAGAAGCTGCGCTGAGTCACTGCCCTACTCCCCCAACCCTGGTACTCGCAGTATTTGAGGTTCATAAAGAATAAGGCCCTGCTGAGCCTCTAAACCA
>NW_012109141.1:4945771-4946328 GCF_000951045.1 Mandrillus leucophaeus
TGCCTCCAGACCCTATTTTCCTGCCTCAGATACCTTCCTCTTCTAATTAGTTAAAAATACCTAAATTTATTTTATCAGGCCCCAGGATTTAATACATATGTGTGTGTATATATATATATGTATGTGTGTATATACGTGTGTGTGTGTGTATATATTTTTTTTTTTTCAAAAACACTCATAGAAAGTTCTTTTAAATATAGGATTTAAGTTTGAAAATAATCAAAGCCGACTAGCACAAATTGCACTATGGACTTCCCCAATATATGAAATTGAATTTTTAAAAAGTCAACAAAATCAGTCCTGTAGGAAAATAAGGGAAGGGGCATTCATAAAAATCGTGAAGCTGTATCAATCAGTGACATAGGATCAACGTGCTCTGCATGGAGAATAGTTGAGTGCAGTAGGTTGAGTATAATGCAAATTACTTTTGTGAGCACCACCTGACTTCCTTCTTTCCTCCCCGAAGCTGCGCTGAGTCACTGCCCTACTCCCCCAACCCTGGTACTCGCAGTATTTGAGGTTCATAAAGAATAAGGCCCTGCTGAGCCTCTAAACCA
>NW_012109141.1:4948338-4974200 GCF_000951045.1 Mandrillus leucophaeus
CACAGGAAGGGGAACATCACACACTGGGGCCTGTCATGGGGTGGAGGGAGGGGGAGGGATAGCATTAGGAGATATACCTAAAGTAAATGACAAGTTAATGGGTGCAGCACACCAATATGGCACATGTATACATATGTAATGAACCTGCACATTGTGCACATGTACCCTAGAACTTAAAGTATAATAAAAAAATATGTCTTTTTTTAGATTAAAAAAAAAAAGAGAAAGAATGGGCTTTGGAGTCAGGCAGCCCTGGGTTCACATCCCAGCAGCCCCCTTCCTTCGGAATTGTAGGACTCTTGATAAGTCCTGTAAATTCAGTGTACTCTTACTTCTTCCTTTATAAAACAGGGTGTTGTTAATGCCTCAATTTAATTGGCCTCCAACTATAGGCAAGGTATAGCTCTAAGTGTCTTATTATTTTATTCAATGCTCACTAAAGTAAGAATCATTATTTTAGTCATTTGACACAAAAGAACCCAATACCAGAGACATCAGTGACAGAGACAATGACCCTGATAGTGTGGTAGGCAGCCTCTGAGATGTCCTCAGGAACCCCAGCATCCCACTGTTGCCTTCTGTTGAATGTGAGCTGGACCTAGTGCCGCACATGTAACATACGAAATGTGGTAAAAGTAATGGGATATCACTTTTAAGATTAGATTACACAAAGGCTCTAACTTCTACCTTTCTAACTGTCTCTGTTCACTCTCACTCTCTTTCTCATGCACTCTGGGAGAAGCCAGCTACCATGTTGAGAGCCGCTCAGTGGAGCATCCCATGTAACAAGACACTGATGTCTCTGGCCAACCTGACCTGAGGCCTGCCAACAGCTACATGTGTGAGCTTATCAGCGGGTTCTCCCCCTGCTGAGCCTTCAGATGAAGCCAGAGCCCAAGCTGACACTTTGACTGCAGCCTTATGAGACACCCTGAGCCAGAAGAGGACCCAAGTAAACTACGCCTGGATTCCTGAGCCACAGAGCAGTGTGATAATAACTGTGTGTGGTTTCTGGCTTTTAAGTTTTGTGGTAATTTGTTACATAGCAACATAACTGATCCAGGTAGTAAATGGCAGGCTGAATTAAAACCCAGACATTTTGGTGCCAGAACCTGCCTAAAAAGAGAGACAGGTATAGAACAAAGTGCTGTTAGGCTCCTTATGTGATTACAGAGATTGGTCATTCTCAATGCGTCCTCTCCGTTGCCTCTTTAAAGTCCCAATTCAAGACAAGACAGTACTTTGGAGTGAAGGGAATCCAAATTACAATTATCTTCAAGATTCTCTTCTCCAGAGTGATCACAGGTGGGCAGTAGCCTCCAACCATTCACAAATGGTATGAATAAGCACAGCCCCTATCCCTGATACTGTTATCGGTGGAGGATGTCCAGGTTCTTGGCGTCTTTAACAAAGAATTGGACAAAATGCACAAACAAAGCAAGGAAAGAATGAAGCAACAAAAGCAGAGATTTATTGAACATGAAAGTACACTCCACAGTGTGGGAGTGGGCCCAAGCACAGAGGCTCAAGGGCCCTGTTACAAAATTTTGGGGAGTTTAAATGCCCTCTATCGGTTTCCATTCGTTACTTGGTGTTAGCCCTATGTAAATGAAGAGGATGAAGTAAAGTTACAAAGTCATTTACTCAGCATACGCCCTGTGTAACTGGAGAGGATATTTCCTGTCATAGCTGAAGTGTGAATCGCCCTGTGTTCCCTGCCTCCAGACCCTATTTTCCTGCCTCAGATACCTTCCTCTTCTAATTAGTTAAAAATACCTAAATTTATTTTATCAGGCCCCAGGATTTAATACATATGTGTGTGTATATATATATATGTATGTGTGTATATACGTGTGTGTGTGTGTATATATTTTTTTTTTTTCAAAAACACTCATAGAAAGTTCTTTTAAACATAGGATTTAAGTTTTGAAAATAATCAAAGCCGACTAGCACAAATTGCACTATGGACTTCCCCAATATATGAAATTGAATTTTTAAAAAGTCAACAAAATCAGTCCTGTAGGAAAATAAGGGAAGGGGCATTCATAAAAATCGTGAAGCTGTATCAATCAGTGACATAGGATCAATGTGCTCTGCATGGAGAATAGTTGAGTGCAGTAGGTTGAGTATAATGCAAATTACTTTTGTGAGCACCACCTGACTTCCTTCTTTCCTCCCAGAAGCTGCGCTGAGTCACTGCCCTACTCCCCCAACCCTGGTACTCGCAGTATTTGAGGTTCATAAAGAATAAGGCCCTGCTGAGCCTCTAAACCAACGCCCTGATTATTTCTACAACTAAGCATTTATTTAGTGTCCTCCAAAAGTAGTATGTAATAATATAGTCTGGGCAAAATTGTATTTTAAATGATCTCTGAATGACCTCCTAATCTAAATTATTCAAACAAGGCAAAACCTTGAGGGGCATGTGGAAAAGTGTTATAGAAATAGGGAACTACAATGGCAAAAAAGTAAGAAGTTGTCAAGAAGCACTTTTAACATTAGTTTAATTACCATACCAAAAAATCCAGAGTTATAGCAAAGCTCAAAAACCAGATAATCAGTCCACGTGAAATGCATTAATGTTCAGATTTCGTTCTCTGATTGAAATATGGATGTTTTAAAGAGATGTAAAAGCTACGTAGCTCCAATTTGCTCTAAGGTATCCATAGCTCTCCCGTATGAAATTTTCACTCAAGCAACTGAATTTCCAAATAATTTCATCCAGCATTTGAGTATAAGGTGTTGCACAGAGTATACGTTTTAGTGGTTAATAAGAAAGCCTTCAGAATTTATTTTCTGAGTACGAATAAAGATAAAAGGAATACTATTAAGTAACAATAACAGCAATTTAAAATACTTTTGTCTTGAGGAAAGTGCATTTTAGAATTAAATATTCAAGTGTTTAACATCAAGCAAGTGCGAAGATTTGGCACAGACTTTTGGCAGTGACTTGGTGTTCAGTGTTATTAAAATGCCTTCAGTCCTCGTATGAACCTCGGTCTGTTCCAAGCGACAGGCTTCATCCCTAAATTTAAAGTGGAAAGAATGGGTCTTAGGCTGGACTAAATAGTAGAGCAAGAGAGAAAAGTAATTAAATTAACAACATGAAAAATAGAATAAAATATCGTTTATAAATCAAATTAACTTTGTCCCTGAAACGTTTCAGCTACTTAGAATGAGGAAATGCATAGAATCGCCACAAGGGGGTGCTACTGATAAACCAACAACAGCCCTTCCTTGGCCACTCTGATGACTAAATAGTCCTCCAGCCTCCAGCCCAGTGCACTGTCAAGACCAACTCAGACAGTTCACAGCAGGAGAGGAGAGATTTTAAAACAGAAATATGTTCGAGAACATATATCCAGAAAACAGAGCTTCAAACAAAAACAAGTTATCAAAGGGCAAACAGAAGAGAATACCAGGCCTTTATTTTCCCTTATCCCTCATCACAGATTTAGTTATTTTAAAAAGCAATCTTTCCTGCTTTTCAAGAGAGCATTAAACTTGAAATATATTTGCTCTTCATTCTCTTTGGGGAGCAATCCACTTAAAAACAACTCCGAAGCAGAATATCCTGGGGGAGTCCTTCCTGCGGACCCCCCACCACCAACCCAGCCAGCCTCCAATTACACGACCCATCATTTCAGCTAAAAGCGCTGTCTTTTCACATTGCATCCTCAAGGGCTACGTAAAAAAAACCAAATGCAAACAAACAGAAGTCCTTACTCCTGAATGTTTAAAATGCAAATCGAGTTTTGAAAGTCTAAGTCTTTGTTGTGCTCAGAATTACTGCCACTTTTTTCAACTTCCCTGAAGTGAAGTCACCAAAGAAAGAACGACTGAAACTGTAGTACTAAAAGTTATTCACGGTTTTATTATTGAGCTTAAGAAGCTTTTCCGGTGAATGGCAATACAAAAACAAAGGTTCTCTCACAGCCCTGGGTTTTTCTCTTTTCAATGAAAACATATTCAATTAGTAAGACCCGCAATACCTTGAGAGTCAATTATTTTTCAATAATTGTTTTTCATAGTGAGTCACAAAAGTTGTTTTCTTCCATCTTGCTAGCCTAACCTGCTATGCCCAAACCAACTACGATTTAGCTATTTTGGGTACTTCATTTCTTTTCTTGCTGCTCTAAACTTTAATGGACAAAATGTTAATTAAATAAGAATAAAGTAAAATGCATGACTGGGCCTAGCATGTACTAGAAGCAAAATGATTATTAGTTCTTCCCGGTACTCCCAATAGGCATCCTTTTTTGTGTGGAGGAATACCTTTTCTTTCGCCTACACATAAGAACTTTATCCACAGATGATGTTACCTGTCTACTTGCTGTGATGGAGAATTCTGGAAGGTTCTCCCATCCAAGGATGTCTTATCGCACTGATGCCTGCCATTCTCTCTTGGACAGTTCCTTTCATGTGTTGCACTGTGTGAGGCACTGAGGGGCTGCCAATGGCGGATAAAGCATGATCCTTAACTACAACAGCGTAAATAAATCCTGAGCCTGTGAAACACGGAACCTATGCGTAAAGAGTATGTGATCAAATAGGAAATTGAGTGGCACAAAGTGATTGCACGGTCGCACAGCACGGAAAGGATGCAGGCTTGATAGTGAGACTGATGTTGTAAATGGAGTAGCACTCCCCAGAAAGGTATGTTCAAGTCCTAACTTCCATGGCTCCTGAGTGTGACATTACTTGGAAATAGGGTCTTTGCAGATGTAATTAAGGATCTCGAGGATGAGATCACTCTGGGTTTAGAGTGGACCCTAAATTCATTCCTTATAAACGAAAGGAGAAGGAGATTAAGCATAGATCGTCACAGAGGGAGACCTCTGTGAACACAGACGCAGAGATGGGTGTGAATCAGCTGCAAGGCCAGGAATGCTGAGGCTTGCTGGCAGCCACCAGAAGCTGTTCCAAGAGGGAGAAGCGTGGAACAGATTCTCTCACGGAGCCACCAGATGGAACCAGCCCTGCCGACACCTTGATTTCAGACTTCTGGCCTCCCGCACCGTGAGATGATAAATCTGCTGTGTGAAGCCACCTGGACTGTAGTGATTTGTTACCACAGCCTAAGGACACTAACACAAGTGACCTGGGTTCAAATCAATGCATCCCCAGCCTGTGGCCCAGGGCATCAAACTTTGAATGTCCTCCTCTGTAAACTAGAGTTCCTAGTAGATACCTCGCAGATAAATCGAAAAACAGTCAAGACTGCCGTGATCCCCTCTTCACCCCTTACAGCTTCTTTGACCAAGGGCATGAAACTTAACACCTTGTGTCTCAGTTTCCACATCCATAAAATGGAGATGAAAATAGCAGCTACCTCGTAGACTGGCATGAGAAGTACAGGAGATGCTGCCCAGAGACCACAGAGGCGGGGCACATGAGGCCCTCCGCCCATGCAAGCTGCCTGTGCTGACCGGTTGTCATGGTGACCGCCATGGGAACTGAGCTGACCGGAAGACCAGTAAGGTTTGGGATGAGCAGGAAGCTTCCGTAGGAGGAAAAACCTGAAGTGGACCTTGAAGCAATGGTTCCATTTGGATGGGTCACAGAGAGGGATCGGCATCTGGGGCGCGGTTGGCTCCGGAACCTAAGAAAGGAGTGGGACACACTGTGTGCGTGCATGCGCGGACCTCTCCACGTAAGCAGAGGCCCGGAGAGCCTGGTGAGCTGAATTAAGAAGAAGGCTGGACAGCTGGACTTAAATTAAATTCGCTAGAAACCCCACAGCGAGTTTAGAACATGGGATATGGTTTGGCTGTGTCCCCACCAAAATCTCACCTTGAATTGTAATCCCCATAATCCCCGGGTGTCACAAGAGGGCCCCTGTGGGAGGTAACTGAATCATGGGGGTGCTGTTGGGAGGTAACTGAATCATGGGGGTGCTGTTGGGAGGTAACTGAATCATGGGGGTGCTGTTTTCATGGTAGTGAGTGAGGTCTGATGGTTTTATAAGCACCTGGCATTTCCCCTGCTGGCACTCATCCTCTCTCCTGCGGCCCTGTGAAGAGGTGCCTTCTGCCATGATTGTAAGTTTTCCTGAGGCCTCCCCAGCCTCGCGGCACTGAGTCAATTAAACCTCTTTTCTTTATAAATTACACAGTCTCAGGTATTTCTTCCTAGCAGCGTGAGAACGGACTAATACAACATGATACAATGGAAGACGAGAAGACATTAAAATCGTTGCGTAAGGGAATAATTGACAAGACAAGGATGTTTAGGAAGGATTAACCCAGGAGGACCGAGTAAAGCTGTGCTGCTCAAACCTTCTGTGCTGAAGGGCGAGTTTTCTTCCAATCCATCACTGACCAGTGCTGCTGTAACAGACAGTAGAAATAAATTGCTAGAACATGAAATGGAAACAAGACATCAACTACAAAAATACAAGCCAAATTTTTTACTCTTAGATCCAAACATACATAACGTTGCTCTAATTGTCATAAACATTCTTGACCTCTTATCCCAATTTCTGCCTCATCCTCACAGGGCCCCAAGGAGCCACTGGTCAGAAGACAATCCATGGCGGGGGGCTTCTGGAGAGGAGAGGGTGAGCCTAGCAGGGAGGGCAGAGGAGGAGAGGAGCAGAGAAGGCGCCCAGGAGGCCACCGCCATCATCAGGGAAGCAGAAGACAAAGGTGGTGAAATGCAGACGGCGGAGAGAGCCACACGTAAAGTATTTTGAAATGTAAATTGATGGTGAGGACAGTGGGCTATAGCTAAATAAGGAGCAGCTGATCCCCAATAAAATGTGATGTTAATAAAATGGCGTTGTTTATAGAAATGGGAAGAACAGGAGAAAGGTGCCCCAAATGGGAGAAATAACCGCATACTTAGAGTGAACACACCTCAAGTACTGTATCTTCTGGACTCCGGGGTCTTACAACATTGGGTTGCATTTCCACCCCTGCCCCACAATTGACAGAGAACAAGAAATTACTTTGCTAAATATTGCCTTTGTGACTAGAATTATAGACTGAAAATATCAACACTACTAAATTACAGTAAATTTTGTGGACTGAAAATAAATACTGTCATGATAGAGAAAGTATTACAAGAAAAACTCTTGGCATATGTATTTTACAACTTCCTAGGTAATTCCGATGTGCACCTCAGCTTAAAAAGTCACTGCATTACTTTGATGAATATTAGGTAAGAGTAAAAAGGTAGTGGTCAAACGGATATAACTTATTTTAATGTACATATGTAAATCGATATTCCAAAAAGATAACAATCTTTGTAAATTAGCAAACTAAGAAATGCAAATAAGTCAATCCATACCTCTCTATGGTTACAAAAAAAAAAAAAAAAAAAACCTCTTGCTTTAAAAAAAAAAAAAAAAAGTGAGGCAGTCTCCTGGCCACAGGAGGTCAGTATTGCTTCAAAACAAAATTACCCCAAATCTCTGGGGGCATAATGGTCCTTTAAAACATGATTATATTTTCTTCTTTAAAAAAAAAAAAGGTTAGTTTTTGATATATCTGATTTCTAGGCTTTACTGAGTGACAGATGGTTATAGCATGTGAAAAAATATCAACTTGTTAAAAAATCAACTTGTTAAAAAATATGTATTTCATGCAAAATTGAACTTGGAGCCTCCTCATTTAAAAGCAATCCTAGAAATTAAGAGAAGGGAGAAAATTATATATATGTCAGAGAGGATGCATGTGTTCAGTTCAACACAGAACTCAGTGCCAAGGAAAATGAGAACCATGTCTTCAATTTCTCACTTTGTAACTGAAGAGGTCAGATACACACTCATGACATCTTTTGGTAAAAATACAAAAATGAAAAATAAATGCTGTACTGTAGACAGTGATGGTAGAGAATATTATTGACTGAATCGTTGCAACGTCCTCATTATAAGATTGAGAGAAATGAGGGGTAAAGACGTGGCAGAGGGAAGGAGAGATCACCGTGAACATACGGGTGAAAAATTATAAGTAGCCTGTTGAGAAGATCTTGTGGGGATGATTGGACCAACATTTGGGCATGTTGTGTAAGACAGAATCACACACATTGCCCAAGTTCCAGTTTTATTTGAAACATTCCGATATTCATTCATTCATTGCTCTAGACAAAGTGATGGACAAAAACAAAGCGCAGCCATCATGGAGCTGTGTTAAGTGAGCAAACAAATTCCTGGATATGCAATTCTCTACCTTGTGATAAAGGCTCTGAAAGAACAGGGCTAAGTGACCAGAGAAGGCTTCTTCAAAGAAATGCCATTTCACCTGAGACCTGAGGACGTTCAGGCCAAGAGATGGGGATCAGACTGCAGGTCCTGAAATCCCAAGGCCAGCGTGACTGATGCACAGTGAATTAGAGGGAGAGAGAATTCTGGGTCTCAAGGAGTTTTGATATTATCCCAAATGCAATGGGAAACCACTGGATGAAATTAGAATTATGTGATCCAATTTTCACACTTTTGAAAAAGTATTTTGGGCCAGGCACAATAGCTCATGCCTGTAATCCCAGCACTTTGGGAGGCCAAGGTGGGCAGACCACATGAGGTCAGAAGTTTGAGACCAACCTGGCCAACATCTTAAAACCCTATCTCCACTAAAAGTACAAAGTTAGCTGGGCGTGGTGGCGGGCATCTGTAGTCCCAGCTACTCGGGAGGCTGAGGCAGGAGAGTCACTTGAACCAGGGAGGCGGAGGTTGTAGTGAGCCAAGATCTCACCACTGCACTCTAGCCTGGGTGACAGAGCAAGACTCCAACTCAAATAATTAATTAAATTTAAAAGTATTTTGGCTGCTGTGTAAGTGAATGGGAAGGGGATTCAGCAAGAATGGAAATGGAGAAACGCACATGTGCTTAGTAGTGTGGTTGTCCAGGAAGATGATGCCTGGGAAGAAGAAAGCAAACAGATTCCTGGCATTTAGAAGCAGAACCAGAAAGTCTTATTGGTAGGACAGATGAGAGGAGTCATATTTTTGTTCACCCCGTATAAGTATATGCATTTCTGCTTCCACTGCTGAAACCCATGGAAATATTAACCTTTCCTCTTAGAAGTAAAATTATTAAATGATCAGTTTATACAAAGAAGTATCAAATAATAAATCAGTGATTGTATTGATTTATGTACATAAAATAATATCAATTAAATGCTATGACTTTTTAATGATAATGGAAACAAAATTATATTCAGCCAAATGCTTTTAGAATTAAAGTTTAATAAAGAAAAGATTAAAAGTGAATATTCCTTTGATATTCTGATTTTATATCCATTGTTCAAAGTCTCTGTTGATTTTTTTCTCTTAGAAATATTCACAGAAAATGAATATATTGAGTTCAAAAATATTCACCTTGAAATCTATAAATTAAAGTCAAATTTCATTTCCATCCTACAAGAGCATTTTCAACAACATGCAGGCACTGTGATAAGAGTATCTACCTCAGCCAGCTGACTAACAGGGGAGATGATGTGTCTGTGGATGCTTCTAAATCTTATCTAAAGTACAAGAACTAAGATGCTTCACGTGGGTAAAGCTAGTCTCCTAAATTAGTTCTGGACTTTCTAGTGAAAATGGAGGTTACCTGGGCAAGCTGGGTTTCACTAAGCAGAACAAGATTGTCAACTCTTATGCCTGGAATCTTAAGTGAATAGATTTCTTTCTTTTTTTCCTTTTCTTTTTTTTTTTTTTTTTTTTGAGATGGAGTGTCCCTGTGTTGCCCAGTGCAATGGCACAATCTCGGCTCGCTGCAACCTCCATCTCCCGGGTTCAGGCGATTCTCCTGCGTCAGCCTCCCAAGTAGCTGGGACCACAGACATAGGCCATGACGCCCAGCTAATTTTTGTATTTTTAGTAGAGATGGGGTTTCACCATGTTGACCAGGCTGGTTTTGAACTCCTGGCCTCAAGCAATCCACCTGCCTCAGCCTCCCAAAGTGCTGAGATTACAGGCGTGAGTCACTCCCACCCAGCCAGTTTTTGCATTTTTAATACAGACAGGGTTTCACCATGTTGGCCAGGCTGGTCTCAAACTCCTGACCTCAGGTGATCTGCCCACCTCAGCCTCCCAAAGTGCTGTGAATACAGGTGTGAGCCACCATGCTCAGCCAAGTGAATAGAATTTTTTTTTTTTTTTTTTTTTTACAGAGTCTCGCTGTCACCCAGGCTGGAGTGCAGTGGCAATCTCGGCTCACTACAACCTCCGCCTCCCAGATTCAAGCGATCCTCCTGCCTCAGTCTCTCGAGTAGCTGGGACTACAGGTGCGTGTCACTACACCCGGCTAATGTTTTTGTATTTTTTTAGTAGAGACGAGGTTTTACCGTGTTAGCCAGGATGGTCTCGATCTCCTGACCTCATGATCCACCTGCCTCGGCCTCCCAAAGTGCCGGGATTACAGCCATGAGCCACCACGTCCGGCCCAAGTGAACAGAGTTTCAAAGGTGTTCCTGGCAGGTGCCAGGTGTGGGGGTTTGGGGCACTTTTAAACTATAGAACATAATGATAACAAGGCAATTAACTATAATGACTGTAATTTTCCTGTAGAAGAGTTGAGCACAGAAAGCAAACAAGGCACTGAGCAGTCTCTGTTGAATGCCAGGGATGCATTTAGAACCACACTACCTTTAAGCTTGGTTCGCATAACACTTACCTGGATCTGGTCCCATAAGACTCCCTCTTATGCCCATACGTTGTATACTGCCTTGTCCACATCACTGTCTCTATTCTAAGGAACAGCCCAATAGTTCTTCACTCTTCTCGTTCATGATTGTTACAGGAGCAAATTGGGATAATGGTTGTAAAGTGCTTGAAAAGATGAAAAGTGCAACAGAAATGCAAGACGTTATAATTAATTATAAGTTTTTTATGATTTATCTGTTACATTTTATCATGGTTATCAACCTTATTATCTAAGTAAAGAATAGGTATATAATTATAATTTTATATTATGTAACAGTACAGATTGTTTATTCTTAGTCCTCAACAAAGAAATGAATACTAAAATCTCCTTAAGAGATTTTTTCTTAACTATAGCTATTTTGGCTTTATCCCAAATCCTTAAATCTGACTTTCTAAGGGTGGGATAGAGGCGTATGTGTTTTTATAACTCCCTAGGTAATTCCGACGTTCACCTTAGCTTTAAAAAATCACCGCATTACCTTGGTGAATATTAGGTAAGAGTACAAAGGTAGTGGTTAAATGGAGATGACTTATTTTAATGTGCACATATAAATTGATATTCTAAAAAGATACTCTTTCTAAATTAGCAAGCTAAGAAATGCACATGATATCAATTAATCTATACCTCTCTATGGATTAAAAAAAAAAAAAAAAAAGCTGTGCCATATAGATTGTGCTTCTCTGCTTCTCCTGTCACTCACAACTATAGTATCTGTATCTCTGTTTCCCCCCTAAAAGTGGAACTCTCCAGAAGGCATCTCACAGGTAATCAAAGCACATTCCCATCTACCAGTGTGGCAACTTCTGTATTTCTGCCCCTTTCCAATGCCTCTGCTGTGTGTGAGCGCTCCTGGCTGCCACTAGCACCGTCACCCATCCATGCCAATTAAGATCCCAATGCCAGTGCTGCAGGGCACTGAGTCCTCGCTTGGAGCCAAAGCCGCTGCACTGCACTGGCCCCAAGGTCACTGAGATCTGTGTGCTGTCCCCTGAGTGCACACAGCGCTGCGATATCCTGTGTTATGCAGTGACGTGGAGAGAATCCCTCCCCCCGCCACCGCCACACACACGCGCCCCCCCATCTAGGCTTCACTTCTGTGTTGGTTTCCCAAAAGTGCTTCTTTACACTCCCAGTGCCTCTCCAAGATTTTTATAAAATTAGCTGTATCTGTTTTTAGTCCCCAGACTTGCAAACCTCATGTGAAGGATGGGTGTGTAGACAGAGGGAGAAGGTCTGAGGCTAAGAGGGTGAGAAGAGCTGAGACAGAGGGCTGAGGGACAGCTGACATCTGGAGCGTTTCTGTTCTGCCTCGTTTGGCTCAGTCTGCTCCTCCCTTTTGTCAGGAGCTGCTCCTTAGAAAGGGCTGCTCCCTGGGTCTGGCAGAAATGCTTGAGTTCTAGTGTGACCACAACATGAGTTTAGGCTGTGACCCTGTTAGGAAAGGGGTCTCAATCCAGACCCCAAGAGAGGGTGCTTGGATCTCTCACAAGAAGGAATTCAGGGTGAGTCCATAGAGTAAAGTGAAAGCAAGTTTATTAAGAAAGTAGAGGAATAAAAAATGGCTACTCCATAGACAGAGCAGCCCTAAAGGCTGCTGGTTGCCCCATTTTTATGGTTATTTTTGATGATATGCTAAACGAGGGATGGATTATTCATGCCTCCCCTTTTTAGACCATGTAGGGTAACTTCCTGACATTGCCGTGGCATTTGTAAACTCTCATGGCGCTGGTGGGAGTGTAGCAGTGAGGACGACCAGAGGTCACGCTCGTGGCCGCTTTGGTTTTGGTGGGTTTTGTCCGGCTTCTTCACTACAACCTGTTTAATCAGCAAGGTCTTTATGATCTGTGTCTTGTGCCAACCCTCTATCTCATCCTGTGACTTAGAATGCCTTCATCATCTGGGAATGCAGCCCAGTAGGTCTCAGCTTAATTTTACCCAGCTCCTATTCAAGATGGAGTTGCTCTGGTTCACACACCTCTGACAAACCTACCCTTGCAGATGTCATCTTCAGCGTCCCTGATTTGCCGTGGGAGAGAAATCTGACAGGCCAGTAATATCATAAGAAAAAGTATGGGAAAACCTGTTTTATTTACAATTAAGCATATAATTTAGCCCTTATATACAAAGAAATGTTCCAATATTTATCTTTCAGTTTTCATAAACGTGATAAATCTATACTGGCATTCTTTTCCCCTTCTTCTTCTACCCAACGACAACTTTGTTATGGACTCAAAAAATTCAGACCGCTATGTAGGTCTATTAACAAAGTATGGGCCGGGCATGGTGGCTCACACCTATAATCCTAGCACTTTGGGAGGCTGAGGCAGGTGAATCACCTGAGGTTAGGAGTTCGAGACCAGCTTGATCAACATGGAGAAACTCCAACTCTACTGAAAAACAAAATTAGCCAGTCATGGTGGCGCATGCCTGTAATCCCAGCTATTGGGAGGCTGAGGCAGAAGAATCACTTGAACCCGGGAGGCGGAGGTTGTGGTGAGCCAATATCACACCACTGCACTCCAGCCTGGGCAACAAGAACAAAACGCTATCTCAAAAAAAAAAGACAAAAGTGTGTCAGGCCGGGCTCATGCCTGTAATCCCAGTACTTTGAGAGACCGAGGCGGGCAGATCATGAGGTCAGGAGA
The DNA here is from genome assembly GCF_000951045.1 of Mandrillus leucophaeus. Classification (NCBI taxonomy): domain Eukaryota; kingdom Metazoa; phylum Chordata; class Mammalia; order Primates; family Cercopithecidae; genus Mandrillus; species Mandrillus leucophaeus. Next base: position 4,961,630 of record NW_012109141.1, read on the forward strand.
TCAAGACTACCCTGGCTAAAACAGTGAAACCGTCTCTAATAAAAATACAAAAACTTAGCCAGGTATGATGGCACGTGCCTGTGGTCTCTGCTACTTAGGAGGCTGAGGCAGGAGAATGGCGTGAACCTGGGAGGTGGAGGTTGCAGTGAGCCAAGATTGCACCGCTGCACTCCAGCCCTCCAGCCTGGGTGACAGAGTGAGACTCTGTCAGAAAAAAAAAAAAAAAAAGGAAGGAAGGGAGGGGAGGGAGGGAAGGAAAGGAAAGAAAAGGAAAAAAAGAAAAGAAAAGAAGTCAATAAAGCCTTCTTTGTCAAAGTTGATCTTTCCCGAGGTGCCATGTCTCCTGGCTCCGTAGTATAGTAGGCACCCATGTCAGACATTATTGGTCAAGCACCTTCTGTACTTATTCCTGATCTCTATGGGAGAGGCAAACTCTGGGCTAGCATCTCATGAATGAATGCAGAGTTGGGGAGTGTAGGGCTCCCAGTTGCAGCTAAGCATCAGAAATGCCTCTGACCATGATGCAGATCTGACTGTCCCAAAAGCTCTCCATTGGGCTTACCCCATTAGGTAACTGGTGTCATTTCCCAGGCTGTGACATGTATGCAAGCATACATCTTAATTTAGGGAGAAGGGAAAGAGAACTATAAATTGGTCTGGTAACTCCCCCATCTGGCTACAAGTCAGAGAAGATGCAAGCGTGATCTCAGTTTACAAAAAAACATATTTTGAGATAATTTCAGACTTACAGAAAAGTTGCAAAACAGAGTACCATGAATACCCATACAGACTTCAAGTGGATTCCTAAATATTGACATTTTATCGTTTGCTCCATCATTCTCTCTGTGTCTTAATGGGTCTTTTTCTGAACAGTCAAGGACTAAGTTGCAGACATAATGCTTTCCTATACCTAAATATTTCTGTCTTACTAACCACAGTACAATCATCAAAATCAGAAGTTAGCATGGATATATTACTATTACCTAGCCTGTAGATCTTATGCCAATTGTCCCACAAATGTCCTGTGTAGCAAAAGGAAGAAAACACAGTGTTTTAAGGCTTTTGAGTGGGATCACAATGGCTCTGAGACCTTGTCCAGTAAAGGGACCACAAGAACTGTTAGGACCCAGTCTGCCACAGTCCTGATCTAAAATATCCTTTGGTATTTAGGATGTGGACATCTGCTGACCTTTTCTAAACTAAAGAGAGAAATTGAGGACACAGAATGTTGGTTATACGCCTTTTATTTTTTTCTCTGTTTCTCTTTTGACCAATATATTTTAACACAGCAACTCCTCACAGACTGCCTGATATACCCAAGGCACTACCTTTAGTTCTGGGGGATAGAGAGTTATATAAGATGTGGTCCCAACACCCCTGTGAATCAAAATGCTATTAAATAATCAGTAACTAAACAGAAATGAAATAGTAATGTTAGGAATGATAAATTCCTCTTCAAAAGGTTTAATTGTGTAATGTTCTTGTTCTTTGTTCAAAAGCCCAACCTCCTTGTACTCTCTTGTTTCTAGCCTGCAAACCCACTCTTGTTGCACCCTGACATGCCCAGACATGTCCAGACATGCCTTTTACTATAATGGACTGATCACTCCTACCCCCTCCTTTCTTACAAATCACATGCTTACCCTATTTAGAAAAGTTTAAGTCTTAGCCTACTGGGATCAGTTTAGATTGTGCACTCCAACCCTAGCCTATAAGGGAATGACACAGGGACAGGAACTGTGTTAGGGTTAAAAATCCCTTCCTTTGTTCGGTGTGCTCTTGTGGTCAGGACAGATGTGAGCAGCACCCTTCTGCAGAAATAAATGTGCCTTGCTGAGAAATTCTCTAAGTGCTGGTTTTTCCTTGTGGCACTGAGCACTTGTTTCTAACAGTAGTAATGTTAACGGTGGCAGAGAACCGAGTTACACCAAGTTGCCAGCAGTGAATCCCTACAGGTCCTCGGCAACTTCAGCCCTTGCCGCCTCAGAAGAAGGAAATTGGCTGAGAGGCATAAGGCAGAAAAAAAGACTGAGGCAATTTTCAGAGCAGGAGTGGACATTTATTTAAAAAGGCTTTACGAATGATACAGTGGACTTTGGGGACCAGGGCAGGGGGAAGGGTGGAAAGGGAGCAAGGGATAAAAGACTACAACCTGGGTGTAGTGTACACTGCTTGGGTGATGGGTGTACCAAAGTCTCACAAATAACCACTATAAAACTTACTCATGTAACCAAATCCCACCTGTTCCCCAAAAACCTATAGATATAAAAATGTTAAAAAAAAAAAAAAGAAAAGAAAAGAAAAGGAAAAGCAAGAAGACAAAGAATAATAACTATGCTGAAAAGAAATCTATGAGAAATGAATTTCAGGTTTTCTGGAAAGTTCTGACTGAATGACTGCACTATATTATTAGAGTGGTTTATTATATAGTTCAAGACTATGTAATTATATAATATTCCAAATTGTCACCAATAAAAATGCAACATTGTTGAAAATAGAAAAAAATAAAAAATAAAATGAGTAAATAAATAACTTTTGAATATAAAAAGGCTTTAGAATAGGAAAGAAAGGAAAATTCACTTGGAAGAGACCCAAGTAAGCTCCTGAAAGTCCAAGAGAGAAAAAAACAAAAGGCTGGGCATGGTGGCTCATCCCTGTAATCCCAGCACTTTGGGAGGCCCAGGCGGGAAGATCACCTGAGGTCAGAAGTTCGAGACAAGCCCGTCCAACATGGTGAAACCCTATCTCTACTAAAAATACAAAAATTAGCTGGGCATGGTGGCACAGACCTGTAATCCCAGCTACTCAGGAGGCTGAGGCACGAGAATCGCTTGAACCCAGGAGCCAGAGGTTGCAGTGAGCCGAGATCGCACCACTGCACTTCAGCCTGGGCAACACAGCAAGACTCAGTCTCGGGGGAAAAAAAAAAAAAAGAAAGAAAGAAAAAAGAACAACAAACAGCACTTTAACCATGGTCCTGGGACTTTATAGGCTCGCCTCTTTCCCATGATTCTCCCCTTAGGGTGGGCTTCCTGCATGCACAGTGCTTTCCTTACCCTTTGGACTTGAGCACCGTGTGTTTAGTAATTTATACACATGCCCATCTGAGCATTTCTTCCCTTTTCCCCTTTTCCAGTGGTGTGTATCCCACTCGGAACATGGTACTTCGCCATTATTGTCTTTTAACAGGCATGCTCAGTAGCTTCTTCCTGTGGTCTGCATTCAGTTAACATTTTGATGTTAACAGGTGTGGACCATCAGGAAATGGCCTCTCCCTGGCTGCCGAATTATCATTTTTTGAGAGGCAATATGATAATTGACAAACCATCACCCGACATTCCCAGTGGGTAGGGATGAGGGAGAGCCTTCTCCTGCCCTGCTCATATGTAACTACCTGTAACAGGAAGAAGGAAGAATACAATATATGGTCGAGTGTTTGATAGACAACATGTCAAATGATTTATATATATATTTATTTTTTACACAAATATGGTGACATTTGGCATTATTATCTCTATTTTATAAATGAGGAAATAGAGGATCATAAAAATCAAGAAATCTGTCCAGTGTCTTCACACAGTGAGACACAGAGCCAGGATCTGAACCAAGGTCGACCTCCAAAGCCCAAGCTTTGTTCCACGAAAACAAGAGGTATAAACAGATAACACAGAGCAAATGTGAGAAGAGAGAAGTGGACACAGGAAGCCTTCCCAGGTCTCAAGGACAAAGGTATATTTGAGCACAGACTGAAGAATGGATGAGATTTTGAGGGTAAAGATGAAAGAAACAATCCAAAGGGGGAAGCCAGCGGCTTGAAGTAGCTGACTGCAGTGTCCAATGCTTTGACTCAGCAAAGCAGCCAGATCAGGTTCCCATGACAGGGCAGAGGATACACAGCTTCTTGAAAGCTTAAGTGTGCCCAAGGGTCTTTGCAGTTAACAGCAAAAAGCCCAGACAGATAATTCCTACCATTAGGCAGGAAACAGCTTCTCCTGGGGACTCGGCGGTTGATAAGCTTTCTTTTCAGCAGGGAGCTTCTTCTGATTTCTTTTCTTAGGAGGAAGACTTGCCTATTTAAGATAAAGAGTGGAAGGCAGTACTGGGAGCACTTTTCTAAATTAAATAACTCCTCAGGGTGCCAGCCTGTTAAGTGTGGACAAAAGCAAAGAGGCAGGACTTGCTGGGCTCCTGCCCATTCGTGAAGCAAAAATTGCAGAGTTCCCCAGGAAGCCACGCAGTTTTGTTGACATCTAAATTTCTGGCATAAAGAGATGCTATTTGTTTACTTTTTGCATATTCTAAGGAATATGCAAAAAGTAAATATTCTAGGGAAAGACAGTAATGCATGATAGATTCAGCAGGACATTGCATCCTGGACAAAAAATTTATACTATCACTAATTTCTCCTGAAAAATGACTATAGTAGCCTAATTGAATAATTTTCTATTATAAATATTCAAATTATATGAATGACTTAGATTAGCATTTTTTGAAAGATGCTCCTTGTGAAGTTTGGAAAGGTACACGAAGTTCAGCTTTTTAAAATTACATTTAAGATCCAAGGCTTGGGCCGGGCGCGGTGGCTCAAGCCTGTAATCCCAGCACTTTGGGAGGCCGAGACGGGCGGATCACGAGGTCAGGAGATCGAGACCATTCTGGCTAACACGGTGAAACTCCGTCTCTACTAAAAAATACCAAAAAACTAGCCGGGCGAGGTGGCGGGCGCCTGTAGTCCCAACTACTAGGGAGGCTGAGGCAGGAGAATGGCATAAACCCTGGAGGCGGAGCTTGCAGTGAGCTGAGATCCAGCCACTGCACTCCAGCCCGGGCAACAGAGCAAGACTTACGTCTCAAAAAAAAAAAAAAGATCCAAGGCTTACTCCTTACAGTGGCTTACTCCTGTAATCCCAGCACTTTGGGAGGCCAGACGGGAGGATCACTTGAGGCCAGCCTAAGCAACATGGTGAGACCCTGTCTCTACAAAAAATAAAACATTAGCCAGGTGTAGTGTCACGCACCTGTAATCCCAGCTACTCAGGAGGCTGAGGCAAAAGGATTCCTTGAGCCCAGGAGTCTGAGGCTGCAGTGAGCTATGATCACAACACTGCACTCTGGCCTAGGCAATAGAGTGCAGTTTATCTGACTTTAACTCAGCTTCAAATATAAAGGAGAAGCTTTGGGTACCCTAAACTGCCATGGGCTTAACCGCTTACACACTGCTACCTCTGGCCACTAAGCCAGGAGAGAGAAGCAAGTATGCCTCGTTACATCCCAAGCTCCCTTCAGCTGTGAGACATAGGGTAGACTGTAGTCATTCCCCTCCCTCCAAGTTCCTGAACACTGCCTGCCATTTTTTGTAGGTAAACTACTAATTTATTCATCTTATAAAATCATGAATGAATGAACAACTAGTGAGGATGAAAAGACATGTATTGTCCTATATAGGAAGACTGAGATCACCAGCTCGGGTGGAGCCGAGAGGAATTTTGCCAGAAGCCCTCTGTTCACGATATGTTTTCTATTTGTCTCTCCAATGTCTTCTTACATGTCTAACCACCACAGTGCGAGGATGGGAAGAATACGAAGATCCTTCCCATTCACTCGTCACTACGAAAGAGATTAACTCACATTCCCATTTAATTCAGGGGCAAGAATGCCCCATATGAAGGATACCTAATAACATTTCTACTTAACCTAATACAATTAAATTGAGAAAAAGAAATAAGTGGTACAAAAAGTAGAAGATTGGAGATAACATTTCTATAAAATTCCTAATTTGTAGAAAATGTGTCACCATTAAAAATGCAAGCAAAACTGTTCAAAGAGTTCAGCAACTACTTTAAACAAATAGGCCAGGCGTGGTGGCTCAACCTGTAATCCTAGCACTTTGGGAGGCGAGGCAGGTGGATCACTGGAGCCCAGGAGTTCAAGACCAACCTGGGTAACACAGCGAGACCCCCATCTTTACAAAAAATACAAAAATTAGCTGGGTATGGTGGTACATGCCTATAGTCCTGACTACTCAGGAAGCTGAGATGGGAGGATCACTGGAGCCTGGGAGATCGAAGTTGCAGTTAGCCATGATTGCACCACTGCATTTTAGCCTGGGCAACAGAGCAAGACCCTGCCTCAAAAAAGCAAAAACAAAAAATCAATAAATAATAAAATAAATGATATAATTAAGCTTATTTTAAGCTTATTTTTAAGCTTATAATTAAGTTATTTTATAACTAAGCATGAACTATAATAGAACAAATGGAGGAAAAAGAAATAACATAAACCATAAGATTCAAATGAATAAATCTCTTTAAAAGTGGACAAGACCTTTATAGAGAAAACTAAAAATATCCTCGAAGGACATACATTAAAGGATTGTGAATAGTAGAGATGTGATCCATGTTAGTCAATGGTAAGACACATAGATACATTAGAATTTTACTAAAAATATCAGTGAAACTCCAATGTTTAAAATTGTAAATAAGTTTTTTCTTATAACTGAACATGTATATTCTTAATATAGAAGAGCAAAGACATTTCTAAAGACAAAACATGGCAGGGAAGGATAAGATCTTGCCTATTAGATAATAAGGATGATTACAAAACCATACTTAATTAGGAGAGTGAGTTTGTTGCAGTACTAGGCAGTACTAAGTAGATCAGTGTTTCAGAGAGGCTGGACACATACCAGTCTTTTCAATAAATCTGAGAAAACTGGTCATCCATATGGAAAATATTGTATCCCTCACTTACATCATATACAGAAATAATTCAAAGCCTACTAAAACCCCAGGCATGAAAATCAAATCCATTAAAACATTTAAAAGAATTATAAGAGCAAGATTTTATGACTTTATGGTAGAAAATGATTTTTCAAACAAGATCTCTTTAAAAGAACAAATGATAAAAAAAAAAAAAGGTATATTTGACAACATAAATTTTTTTAAAACTTTCATGAAACAAAAGAACCATAAACAAAGTGAAAAGACAAGCACAAACTGATACAAAAGATGCAATACTTAAAGAAAGGCAAGTGTCGGCCAGACGCGGTGGCTCACACCTGTAATCTCAGCACTTTGGGAGGCTGAGGCAGGTGGCTAATCCGAGGTCAGGAGTTTGAGACCAGCCTGGCCAACATGGCGAAACTCCATCTCTGCAAAAATAAATAAATAAATAAATAAATAAATACTACAAGGCCAGGCCTGGTGGCAGGTGCCTGTAATCCCAGCTACTTGGGAGGCTGAGGCAGGAGAATCACTTGAACCAGGAAGGTGGAGGTTGCAGTGAGCTGAGACTGCACTCCAGCCTGGGCAACAAAGTGAGACTCTATCTCAAGAAATACAATACTTAAAGAAAGGCAAGTGTCTAGAATCCACAAAGGGTGATAAATAAGAAAAAGATAAACTATCCAATATAAAGAGAGATGGGGGTTACAAACCCACAGTTCACAGAATAGGAAACAGAGTCAAGAAACATTTGACAAGATGCTTAATTTCACTAGTAATATGAAAAATAATAGTTAAATGGAATACTGAAATTAAACCACTTCACATCCATCAGAGAAGCAAAAAATCCATACTCTAATAATAATAAGCATTGACAAAGACATGGACAAACTTCATTTATTTCAAGAGGAAAGACCATGGTTACAGCCACTCTGGAGAACAACTGGGTAAAATCTCATAAAGTTAAAGGTATACTCAGAAATCCCAAAACACTCAGAAATTCCACCTCTAGGCATAGACCATCGAGAAATTCTTGCACATGTGGACCAGGAGATACACACAGCTCATAGCTCTGTTGGTTATGATGATGGCAAAACATAACCATCCTACAAATCCATCAGCAATCAAATAGATAACTAGATTTTTTAATTAACATAGGGCAATTACTATCAGGAATGTTCTACTGTAAGAATGTTAAAAATATTAACTTATTTAACTTTCAAAAGAACTCTATGAGGTAGATAGGTTTTTATGAATTTTAATACTTATACTATTTTTAGTGACTATTTCCCCCATCTTATAGATTAGGATATTAAGACACACAGAAATAAGCCCAAAGTCACAAAGCTGATTAGAAATAAAGTCATACAGTAGAATACTACAGAACAAAGGAAAGCAATGAAATAAAATTGTATATAGCATTATGGATAAAGATCAAATCCTGAGAAAAAGGAGATGGTAGGCTGACATAGTCACATACCATTACATTAGTCTGAAAGATGCAAATCAATACTGCATCAGTTGCCTAGGGCTGCCATAACAAATTAGCACGAACTGGGTAGCTGACAACAGAAATGTATCCCCTCACACTTTTGGAGGCCAGAAGTTGGAATCCAAGGCACCAGCAGGCAGCACTCCTTCAAAGGCCCTAGGGGTTCCTGCCTGGCCCTTTCCAGCTTCTGGTGGCTCTAGGACTTCCTTGGCTTGTGGCCATATCACCCCAGTCTCTGCCTCCATATTCGCGCGCCCTTCTCTTTTCTCTCTTCTAAGGACACTTGTTATTGGATTTAGGGTCCACCAGATGGTGCAGGATCATGTCTTTTCTGTATCTGCCAAGACACTTTCCAAGTAAGGGCACACTCACAGGTTGCAGAGGGTCAGGATATGGACATAGCCTGTGGGAGGGCCAGCATTCAACCCTCTGCGAATATTATCTGTAACTTACAGGTATTTACCTAAGTAATGAAATGCCATTAAAAAAAAAAAAAAACTCATGGAAATAATAAACACTAAACCCTCCTCTGGGAAAGAAGGGAGGGAGAGGGTAACAGGAGAGGAAGGTATTACAGAGGGGGTAAGTGTCTCTGTAATTTGTTCTCATTTTAAACCTGGAGCAAATATGGCATTTTAAAGTGTCCTCATTTCAAATCTAAAGCTAATATGGCAACATGTTGAGCTTTGATAGGGCTGAGGAGCAGACACACACCTGTTGGCCATGATTTTCTCTCTCTTTTTTTTTTTTTTTTTTTTTTGAGACAGAGTCTCACTCTATTATAGCCCAGGCTGAAGTGCAGTGGTATGATCTCGGCTCACTGCAGCCTCCGTCTCCCAGCTTCAAGTGATTCTCCTTCCTCAGCCTCCCGAGTAGCTGGGATTACAGGTGCCTGACACCGTGCCCAGCTGACCTTTGTATTTTTAGTAGAGACAGGGTTTCACCATGTTGGCCAGGCTAGTCTCGAACTCCTGACCTCAGGTGATCCGCCCACCTCAGCCTCACAAAGTGCTGGGATTACAGGTGTGAGCCACCGCACCCGGCTGATTTTCTCTGTAGCTATTTATAATTAAGAAGTACTTCATAATTAAACAATGCAAAGATGTCCTCTGCCTTAACTCTATCACGGTATTTGGAAGAGTTACTTTTGACAGGTCCTTGTTGAACCCTGTCTGCAAGCTGTTATTAAACGCCTATCGTATGATCCACTACTTCTCTCAGTCCTATTCGAATTGGCTCCAAGTCAGAGCTCCTCCATGCATTCCCAACTCACCTCTTAACATTTACAGACTTTCCTCTCCACCATTTAGTTCGCTTTAGATGTTTTTTTTCCCTCATTAAGAACGCCACTGCTCCAATAATGATGATCTGATTTCCAAATATCAAAGACTAATCCAACACAGAAGTATCAAAGCCTGCAGATAAGCAACATGGCTTCCTCGTGATGTTTGTTGTGCTTCTAGAAAACAACTTTTCTCACAAGTCTTTTAAATCATGTTTTACCTTTTCAATAATGAGTATTCTTGCCTACTTTGAGAACATCCTCACCTCTCTCAGAGAAGTTGTAGCATCAGCAAGTTGATGGGCTGAGACTTATTTCTCTTGGGGTGACCTGCCGATAGCAGAATCATTAGCATAATCTCTAAAGCACTAATTTTTTTCAATATTCTTTTAAAATTCTCCGGCCAAAAACGACGGGAACCATGATTATTCCTGGCCATGCCATCTGTATACCCAGCCATATAAAATCAAGACAACTCACTGAAATATAATTACTGATGTTTTGAAAAATAAACAGTTAAAGTAAAGCTACAGCAGTTTTAGTAATGTACTGTTTTATTTTAGGTGATGGGAAAACCAAAAGTTACACAACTATTTACGAGGTTCAATGATGAAAGTAACACATTACTGAAAAAATTGAAATAATCTGAGCAATCATAATAGTATGGAATTTAAAATCAGAGGCAGGGTGTGGTGGCTCAGGCTTGTTATCCCAGCACTTTGGGAGGCCAAGGTGAGTGGATCACTTGAGGTCAGGTGTTTAAGACCAGCCTGGCCAACATGGCGAAATCGTATCTCTACTAAAAATATAAAAATCAGCTGGGCGTGGTGGCACTCACCTGTAATCTCAGCTACTCAGGAGGCTGAGGCAGGAGAATCGTTTGAACCTGGGAGGCAGTGGTTGCAGTGAGCCGAGATCGCACGACTGCTCTCCAGCCTGGATGACACAGCAAGACTCTGTCTCAAAAAAAGAAAAAAAAAAAAAAAAGAATTTAGAATCAGAAGACTTTAATTCCTGGTTCTTCAAGTGACCAGCTGCGTGACATTGGACAAGTTAGTTCCATAAACCTCAGTTTGCAACATTGGGCTAATGACAGTAGCTACCTGATAAGATTGACATAGACATTAAAAAAAATAAATAGGCATTCCATATATCATGGCTCAGGCTGCCATAACAAAATATCATAAACGGGGTGACTTCCACAACAAAAATGTATTTCTCACAGTTCCGTAAGCTGGAAGTCCAAGATCAAGGTGGCCACAAGGTGGTGTCATTCTGAGAACACTTCTCTTGGCCAGCAGATAGCAGCCTTCTTGCTGTGGGCTCACGTGACCTCTTCCTTCTGTGCCTGTCCAGGGGAAAGAGAGAGGGCTCTGGTATCTCTTCGTGTAAGGACACTACATCTACCCAGAGCCCCACCCTTCTGACCTCATTTAACCTGAATTACCTCCTTATAGGTCCTGTCTTCAATTATAGTCACAGTTGGGGGTTAAGGCTTCAACATATCAATCTGGGGGAGACACAGTTCAGTTCGTAATACCTAGGTAATATTAGTATTAGATATTAGGCAGCCACAGGACTGGGTGCGGTGGCTGTAATCCCAGCACTTTGGGAGACCAAGGCGGGCGGATCACCTGAGGCAGGGAGTTCAAGACCAGCCTGACCAACATGGAGAAATCCCGTCTCTACTAAAAATACAAAATTAGCCAGGTGTGGTGGTGCATGCCTGTAACCTCAGCTACTAGGGAGGCTGAGGCAGGAGAATCACTTGACCCCAGAGGCGGAGGTTGTGGTGAGCCAAGATCGAGCCATTGCACTCCAGCTTGGGCAACAAGAATGAAACTCTGTCTCAAAAAAAAAAAAAAAAGGCAGCCACAGTACTTCTTCGATGCATGTTTGTTGTTTTTTATTGACCTGCTAGAAAAACCCACGAGAAATAAAAAATGAAATACTAAACCCTTCAACTCACTGAATGGACCCCCTCTTGGCCCAGGAGACCCCAGAGTAACCTTGAAAACTGAGTTCTTGGCCATGACGGGATGGGGTAGACACACCTCAATGGGCCCCTCCCTTGCTGGCCAGCATTAGGCTTTCTTCCCTAAGAGTGAAACAGAAACCAGTCTTTCAAATGACTCCACCACTATTGACCAACCTGACACTGCCCCTCCTTTTTGTCTGATAAGAGACCACGGACCATGGACTCTACAAGGAATGTGCAGTTAGGATTTCTGTGTCCTCTGGTTCACCTTTTGAAGTCAGAAGGCCGAACACTCCATCCTCTGATCATGCTAACATGGCCATTTTCTGAACATGGATCCCTTGGAGAAGCAGGAAGCTTTATTGCTTATGCATATGTTTCCTCATTCATAAAGATTCATGACTTCTCCTGTAGCTTATTAAACATGTATATTGAGGCACCTCGTTCAGCATATATTCCTGTTCCTGTTGCCCCTCCCTCAAAATGTCTGTTTCTGTGTTCCCAGCCTGTCAGATGGCCACCCTGCAGGCTGCAACCCTCTCCAAATTTATGAACCTTGTCATTCGTCAGTTGACAACCATAATCCCTATGCCATAACTTGCACTGCAGGAAAATTATATTGATAGATGTAACCAAAATAAAGAGAATCTTCTCATGTTTTTTATTAAGTTATGTAATTAGAGGTATGTGGAATTTTTCACTCTGCTTTCTCATGAAACAAAGCATAATCATTATTTCAATGCTCCTACAAAATACTTACAATCACCACTCTCATGTCTTACTGTTTTACAGTTGGAATAGTAAAAACTATGTCCCTGTAACATACTAAAGTGCTTACCTAAGAATATCCTTTAATGAAAGATGTTTGTTCAGGTTTCTGCCTCACCTCTGAGTAGCTGGGATTACAGGCACCTGCCACCACGCCCGCCTAATTTTTGTATTTTTAGTAGAGATGAGGTTTCACCATGTTGGCCAGGCTAATCTCGAACTCCTGACCTCAGGTGATCTGCCTGCTTTGGCCTCCCAAAGTGCTGGGATTACAGGTGTGAGCCACTGCACCTGGTCCATTGTACCATTTTCTTTTTTTTTTTTTTTTT
>NW_012109141.1:4974797-4982560 GCF_000951045.1 Mandrillus leucophaeus
TTTTTTTTTTCTTTTAGTCGGAGTCTCACTCTTTTGCTAGTCTGCAGTGCAGTGGCGTGATCTCAGCTCACTGCAACCTCTGCCTCCCGGGTTCAAGCAATTCTTATGCCTCAGCCTCCCAAGTAGCCGGGACTACAAGCACTCACCACCATGCCTGGCTGATTTTTGTATTTTTAGTAGAAACAGGGTTTCACCATGTTGGCTAGGAAGGTCTTGGTCTCTTGACCTCGTGATCTGCCCGCCTTGGCCTCCCAGAGTGCTGGGATTACAGGCGTGGACCACTGCGCCTGGCCTGAGTTCAACTTTTTTCACACTTCTTGTTGTCCATCCAAGGTTTCATTTGTACAACACATATCTCTGATTAGTAGAGTTTTATTAAGTACATGATGGTATCTGCAATCTTGGAAAAGGGACTTTATGGGAGGTAACTTCACTATTCCTAAAACCTCCCAACTTGATTCTTCTATCTTACACTCAAAATATTATTAAATCTCATACTGACCCTGCACTGCAGCATCCTGAGAAAACTCCACCTGCACCCTCTGGATGTGACACAATTCCTACATTCCATTGTCAGGCAGATAGTGAAGATTACTTAGTACTAGGTGGGGGGATGTTTTATGGCAATTCCTGGGCTTCAGTTTCATCCAGTGTTGAGTGCCAAATCCTCCAAGATGACACTTCCTCTTTCATCATGTGGATTTTGCATCCTTAAATTTTCTTCTAGTGTGTTGCTGTGTAACCCTCCTTGACTGAATAAACAGTTAGGACTATTTCTCAACTCATGGAGAATTCCTGTTGCCTGGTGTCTGGATTTGTCAGAAGTCTCACCCAGCCAATTATAATCAATCTTTATTTTAGAAGCTGTTCTTTTTTCGTTTGTTCCCCCACAGGCTTAATTCACTTTACTTTTTGTGTATAAAACTCTATGTTGTAGCCACAGCTGGAGCCTGGGTCCTCTGCACGGAGACTCTGGTGTGGGTCTTGACCAGGTGGTCAGTGAATTCCTAATAGGGAGACTTAGTGAGTAGGGTCTCCTTCCAAAGGTCAAGGGTCAGGTAGCTGTAGATCTTAGAGATGGCATCAAAGGTGGCCTTGGTGAAGTTGCCCAGGGTGGCAGTGCAGCCCCTGGCTGAGTAATCGATACCAGCTAACATGAGCAGCTTCTTGGGCACAGCCGCCGAGAGGATACCAGTGCCCCCGGGCGCGGGGATGAAGCACGCCAGCACAGAGCCCCAGCGGCCGGTCACCTTGCAAGCGACGGTGTGGGGCTTGCCTATCTTGTTCCCCCCGTAGCCTCTGCGCACGGGGACAATGGAGAGCTTGGCCAGGATAACGGTCTGCGAATGGCAGTGGCCACCTCCTTGGAACAGTTAACACCCAGACCGACGTGGCTATTGTAGTCTCTGATGGCAACAAATGCCTTGAACCTGGTGCGCTGGCCGGTGCGGGTCTGCTTCTGCACCGGCATAATCTTCAAAACCTCGTCCTTGAGAGAGGCCCCCAGGAAAAAGTCAATAATCTCAGATTCCTTGATGGGCAGGAATACAACTCCTCCAGGGACTTGATCTTCACGTCCTTGACCGGGCGGCCTAGCTTGGTGATGGGCGTCCACCCCCTATCCTCGCCCTTGCCTCCATAAGCTCCACGGCCTCTGCCCCGGCCTGGTCCACTGCCACTACCCCCGCCCTGGATGCCACTGCGGAAACCTCCACGGAAACCTCGGCGGAAACCACCGCAGTTCCCCATCCCAGGGTCCCCCGGGGCTTCCGGCCTCCGGGGCTTCCCGCCTCCGGGGCTTCCGGCCTCCGCTGCACCGGTGTCATCCGCCATTTGGTGTTTTCGCGGAGAAGACGTAGAAGCTGTTCTTGTTCGTCATCACTAGGTAACATCCTTTGTTTTAGAAGCTCTTCTGTGTTCCTCATCACTACGTAACTTGTTTGTTTTAGAAGCTGCTCTATGTTCATCATCGTTACGTAACATCCTTCGTTTCCTGTTCTTAACGGCTTCCAGAGAAAACCCGAAGTCAGAAGCACACGGGCATCCACTTTCGGCCGCCCTGCCTGAATATGACATAGACGGGTGTGACCAACATAAGAGTCTTCAAGAGGCTCGGTTTGGTAACTTAGGCATAGTTAATACATCCACATCATTTTTCTGAATTCTATGTTTTTTCATCCCTTCCTCCACATTTATTCATCTAAAAATGGAGGGAGAGGTTCAAAATTTTTTTAAAAACACGCTGAAGAATAGTGAGCCTTCTTCATTTGGAATTCATCCCAGTGTTAAAACAAATGAAAGAATATTGTGCAAATTTCCAGGAAAATGTCAATGATGACTGGCTAAATTGGAACAAATATCGAAAGACTCCAAAATGTTTACATCCCAGCTGGAGGCAAGTATTTCATTCCAAGTCAGGGAGGACACAAAGTGAGACTGCAGCAGGGGAATGGGCACAGTGTGGGTCCCAGCCCTCAGCATCACCAAGGTGCATTCCTCCCTGAGGACACCAGAGTTGTGACGAGTCCTGTTCCTTTAGTTTTAGATGTTTCCTTGCAGAAGCCACCCCCATTTTGACCACTCCAATAATACTGTAGGTGGAATTCAAAAGCTGAAGCGGGTACACCGTGCCTCCAGGTTGTGTTTGTGGATGATACCGTATCAGAGTCTGACTGTCGTCTGACATTTGCATCATTTCCCTGAAAGAACATGTGTAGACAGGCCAGCCAGTGGCCCTGTCTGTATAGCAGTGGCTGTAGCACTCAGTGTTGAGTGTGGAACTAGGACTGTGTGATCACTTCCCTGTATTTCCCTTTCCTTATCTTCTTTTGTTTTTTTCTTTTTTGAGACAGTCTTGCTCTGTAGCCCAGACTGGAGTGCAGTGGTGTGATCTCGGCTCACTGCAACTTCCACCTCCCGGGTTCAAGCCATTCTCCTGCCCAGCCTCCTGAGTAGCTGGGATTACAGCCACCTGCCACCATACCCAGCTAATTTTGTTTTGTATTTTTAGTAGAGACGGGGTTTCACGACGTTGGCCAGGCTGGTCTCAAACTCCTGCCCTCAGGTGATCTGCCCACCTTGGACTCCCAAAGTGCTGGGATTACAGGCGTGAGCCACCACACCCAGCCTAATTTTTTGTATCTTTAGTAGAGACAGGGTTTCGCCATGTTGGCAGGCTGGTCCTTAACATAAAGAATGATAATGACTTCCTCACAGACTGTTGAGAGAGTTAAATAAGTCAACACACATATAGTGCTTAGAGGAGGGAGCAGTAAATGTTAGTTTAATGATGTGAACACACACAGGCATACTTGATAAAGCCTAGTGAATATTTGCTCTATCAGTAACAAAATATTTGAAAAACAGCAATGAAGATCAGCAGTTTCTTTTATAATTGGGGAACTAGATAGCCACAAGCAATACAGTTTCACTTTGACTTTCAGATACCACTGAAACACCTGCGCTAGTATTCAGGCTAAAGCTCTTGAAGAGGGTAACATATTTTCTCTACCTACCTACCTCTGGCCACAAGCACTTACATGAATTGGAACTCAGGAAATGGTCAAAATTGATGTACTCACCCCTATTTATATGAGTGTTGATTTAAATAAATTATTGAGATAATTTGACACATTGATTGTTCAGATTAGAATTAAACAGAGTGACCTTTGAAAATTTCATCTCATGATTACTCTTCATGGCACCTACCATCAACTCTTTTCTTAACCATTGCTCAATACTTAATCCGCACTCCTAGTCCTACCTTCTAGCTTGAAGTTATCATTAAACTAAATAACAACCTTTAAATGAAAAGCAGGATGATACAGTCTCATTATCCCAATACATAAATCATTTGGTTGTAATGCCACCAAAATCCATCACCACAGTAGCAGCGCCTTTCCCTTGTAATACGAACATTTTTTCTAAGTACTTATTCTTCTAAGTCAGAAATGCTCTTCCATTATTACATACATCTGTGACAACCATTTCTGAATTCAGGTTTTGTTTGTTTGTTGGAGACAAGGTCTTGCTCTGTCACCCAGGCTGGAGTGCAATGGTATGATCTCAGCTCACTGCAGCCTCGACCTCCTGGGCTCAAGCAGTCCACCCACTTCAGCTTCCTGAGTAGCTGGGACAACAGGTGTCCACTACCATGCCAGGCTAATTTTTGTTTTTTTTTTTTTTTTGTAGACATGAGGTTTCATCATGTTACCCAGGCTGGTCTTGAACTTCTGGACTCAAAAAATCCACCTCCCCAACCCTCCCAGAGGGCTGGGATTGCAGGTGTGAGCCACCGCACCTGGCTGAATTCTTGTTCCTAGTGGCTTTTATCCTAAGAAACGTCTGTTTGTTTGTTTGTTTGTTTGTTTGGAGACAGGGTCTCGTTCTGTGACCCAGGCTGGAATGCAGTGGCTCAATCACAGCTCAATCTAACCTAGAACTCCTTGGCTCAAGTTATCCTCCTACCTTGGCCTCCCAAAGTGCTGGAATTACAGGCGTGAGCCACTACACCTGGCCCTTAGAAACTCTGTAAGCTATTCCTTAGGGTGAACCTGGAAACACCTTAGTAGATCCATTAATTCATTTATTCAGCCAACATTTGCTGAGCCCCTGCTGTGCTTTCAGCTCTCCTCTAGGAAGCATGGCAATGCATGCAGGGGCAAGTCTGCGTTCTCCCATGTGAGTGAGGGCTTCACCATCTCGAGGTGAGGTGGAAATGCAAGGGGCTAGGGACAGGAAGAAGCAGATAAAGGAAGGGGACCTGCTTTGCTGGCTGCAGGTACACAGTCAGCAGCTCTGACACGGGAGCTCTCCATCAAGACATCATCGCAGAAGAGATGATTCTTCCTGCGTCTAGGACAACAGCATATACAGTCTCTACCAGATGGCACGGACAGTTTATGGAGGTGGATGTGTAAAGCAAACATCCTCCTCACCACTCACACCCCTCCCCTCACAAGCCTCAAAGCAGCTCAGAGCATTCTGCAAAGAGGAGGCTCTGGTAGTGCCGCAAGCCCTTGCCTCCTGTTTACATGGCAGCGACTGTCACTCTTTTCCCCAGAAGAAATTTTGCTGTACTCTTCGAAAAGCAAATTAGGAAAGCATTCCTGCTGGCAAATGGAATGTGTCTTCCTGCCATTGCCAGCAGTGCCAGGGAAAAAGAATTGGGGAAGAAAATCAGGGTTTTTTCCCCACAGCCTCACCTAAGCTTGGGTGTTGGTACCCACCTAGAAAGAACAGTGAGTTTAGTGCTCAGTAACAGTCAGTTTGACCCAGAGCTGGTGGGCAAAGGCCTAGATGTCTGGCCTGCTTTGTCTAATTCTAGAGCTGAGGCTAGAGGAGAAGGCCCTTTCTCTGCATCTTAGTATATTCCTCCAACCCAATATGACAATAAAACACACTTACTTATTTACATTGTTTGGATCTGCCCAAATCTCATGTTGAACTGTAATCCCCAGTGTTGGAGGTGGGGCCTAATGGGAGGTGATTGGATCATGGGGGTGAATTCCTTCCTTGGTGCTGTTCTCCTGATAGTTCCACCTGAAAAGGAAACTACCTGGTAAAACTGTCTTGCTGCCTATCAGGGTCTTCGAACACATTCAGTGTTGAGGAGCAGTGTGACCAATTTTGTGGCAAGAAAGTCCCTCCCTGTGAAAGATCATCATGCCTGGCCTGACAGCAAAGCTGCCATGACTTTTCAAAAGCCAGTCCAGGCCGGGCGCGGTGGCTCATGCCTGTAATCCCAGCACTTTTTGAGGCCGAGGCGGGCGGATCACGAGGTCAGGAGATCAAGACCATCCTGGTTAACACGGTGAAACCCCGTCTCTACTAAAAACAGAAAAAGCCGGGCGTGGTGGTGGGCGCCTATAGTCCCAGGTACTCGGGAGACTGAGGCAGCAGAACGGCGTCAACCTGGGAGGCGGAGCTTGCAGTGAGCCAAGATGGCGCTGCTGCACTCTAGCCTGGGCGACAGAGTCAGACTCCGTCTCAAAAAAAACAACAACAAAAACAAAAGCCAGTCCAACTGGCAGCCAGGAGGAGTGTGTGAGTCTCTAGTACCCCAGAAAGGTAATAGAAAACAGGTCTTTGAAAATGATACGTTTTATGTTAGAAAGGCATTGGTATATGCTAATGTTTTAATTCTTCAACACGTGATGCCACAGCCTCCTAATGTCTTCTGGAAAGACCTCTGTCACTCACAAGCATGGTCATGGCCAGAGGAATTTAATCAGAGGGCATTTAGCAATTCCTACTGCTACAAAGAGGGCACCACTCATTGCCTACCAGACCCTCATCCAAGTGCTTTCATTAATTCATGTCATCCTCCAGTCCACCCTATTATGTCAGCACTTTATAATCATCCTCATTTTCCGGTAAGGTGACTGAGGCTCAAGGTTAATGTCAACTGGAGATACTTACACCTGGAACATGAAGGGAGAGAGAAACAGACATAAACAGAAAGAGATCTGAAGATAACAGAAAAGCAAGGAAATACCAGTAACTAGTGTCATGTTACCTCCCTACCAACTGAAGGAAAGTCCATTCAGATGATTAAAACATCTTAGGTATTCAATAGCTTATTTCTAAATTATTTTTTATTTTAAAATACAAATAGAAACATAAAATAGACTAAAAACGTAATTAGTAAAGGTTCTTGTAACTGCCTTTGGATGTGTGAATTTGGTGAGGCTACAGTCCCCAGTGATTCAGTCAAACCCTACTCTAGGGGTTGCTGGGAAGGTATTTTGTAGATGTGAGTCAAGTCCATAGTCAGTTGACTTTATTTGTTAAGGGAGATTATCTGAGATAATCTGAGGCAGCCTGATTCTGTCAGTTGAAGGATCTTAAAAGCAGAACTGAGACTTCTCTGAAGAAATTCTGCCGGTGCATAGCAACTCCAGCCCCTTCTGGAGACTGCCCTACAGATTTCAGACTTGACTATCCAGCCCCATGGTTACATATCCAATTCCCTGCAATATGCCTCTTAATAACTATGTCCTGCTGGTTCTGCTTCTCTGGTTGAACCCTGACTGATACAGTTGTTAAAATGTTATTGTAATTAATGTATAAGAATGAATTAGTATATTGTGCTGCTAATAAAAGCTAGTACATTTAAGTGGTTTTAAATTTTTCCCTGCGTTCCTGTTTACCTATGAACTTACACTCTCTCAGAGAAAGGACTCAGAAAATCATCTGCTAAGCCAAAGTAAACTCTAAATGTAAATTCCATCTGAACAAATTATGAATGAGTGGAGTCGTAATAAAGTTGCAGAATGTCAAATGAGAGAGAGTGAAAGATGCACCTTCCCTTTGATTTAAAGCACGTATTCACACATACATACACACAAACACACACACTCACACATTTTAGAAGAGATCTGCTTCCCATGGATACTTTCATTTATTCTAACAGCATTCACTGAATGCCAGTGACATCCTGAACACCTTTCAGCTTTATGACTCTATTAGTCCTTTCTTGCACTGCTATAAAGAAATAGCTGAGACTGGGTGATTTATAAAGAAAAGAGGTTTAATTGGCTCCCAGTTCTGCAGGCTCTACAGGAAGCACAGTGTCTTCTGCCTCTGGGGAAGCCTCAGAAAACTTACAATCATGGCGGAAGGCAAAGGGGGAGCGAGCACTTTGCATGGCAGAGCAGGAGGGAGAGAGCGGGGAGGGGAGATGCCACACACTTTTAAATGACCAGATCTCACCAGAACGCACTCACTATCAAGAGAACAGCACCAAAGGGGAAATTCACCCC
>NW_012109141.1:4982610-4986154 GCF_000951045.1 Mandrillus leucophaeus
GGTGACTGAGGCTCAAGGTTAATGTCAACTGGAGATACTTACACCTGGAACATGAAGGGAGAGAGAAACAGACATAAACAGAAAGAGATCTGAAGATAACAGAAAAGCAAGGAAATACCAGTAACTAGTGTCATGTTACCTCCCTACCAACTGAAGGAAAGTCCATTCAGATGATTAAAACATCTTAGGTATTCAATAGCTTATTTCTAAATTATTTTTTATTTTAAAATACAAATAGAAACATAAAATAGACTAAAAACGTAATTAGTAAAGGTTCTTGTAACTGCCTTTGGATGTGTGAATTTGGTGAGGCTACAGTCCCCAGTGATTCAGTCAAACCCTACTCTAGGGGTTGCTGGGAAGGTATTTTGTAGATGTGAGTCAAGTCCATAGTCAGTTGACTTTATTTGTTAAGGGAGATTATCTGAGATAATCTGAGGCAGCCTGATTCTGTCAGTTGAAGGATCTTAAAAGCAGAACTGAGACTTCTCTGAAGAAATTCTGCCGGTGCATAGCAACTCCAGCCCCTTCTGGAGACTGCCCTACAGATTTCAGACTTGACTATCCAGCCCCATGGTTACATATCCAATTCCCTGCAATATGCCTCTTAATAACTATGTCCTGCTGGTTCTGCTTCTCTGGTTGAACCCTGACTGATACAGTTGTTAAAATGTTATTGTAATTAATGTATAAGAATGAATTAGTATATTGTGCTGCTAATAAAAGCTAGTACATTTAAGTGGTTTTAAATTTTTCCCTGCGTTCCTGTTTACCTATGAACTTACACTCTCTCAGAGAAAGGACTCAGAAAATCATCTGCTAAGCCAAAGTAAACTCTAAATGTAAATTCCATCTGAACAAATTATGAATGAGTGGAGTCGTAATAAAGTTGCAGAATGTCAAATGAGAGAGAGTGAAAGATGCACCTTCCCTTTGATTTAAAGCACGTATTCACACATACATACACACAAACACACACACTCACACATTTTAGAAGAGATCTGCTTCCCATGGATACTTTCATTTATTCTAACAGCATTCACTGAATGCCAGTGACATCCTGAACACCTTTCAGCTTTATGACTCTATTAGTCCTTTCTTGCACTGCTATAAAGAAATAGCTGAGACTGGGTGATTTATAAAGAAAAGAGGTTTAATTGGCTCCCAGTTCTGCAGGCTCTACAGGAAGCACAGTGTCTTCTGCCTCTGGGGAAGCCTCAGAAAACTTACAATCATGGCGGAAGGCAAAGGGGGAGCGAGCACTTTGCATGGCAGAGCAGGAGGGAGAGAGCGGGGAGGGGAGATGCCACACACTTTTAAATGACCAGATCTCACCAGAACGCACTCACTATCAAGAGAACAGCACCAAAGGGGAAATTCACCCCCATAATTCAATCACACCCCATTAGGCCCCACCTCCAACATTGGGGATTACAAGTCAATATGAGGTCAGGGTGGGGACACAGATCCAAACCAAATCAATGACTGTGCATGTCATTCAACATCTCTACATCTCAGGTTCCTCATCTGTAAAATAGGGATACAAATTGTACCAGCCTTGTGGGACCACAGTGATGATTAAGTTAGTTAAGGTTTCCAAAGTGCTTAGAATAGTCTGACACGTGGTGTGCAACATCTATTTTGTGGGCTGGGGAAGCTGGCAAGGACTTCACAGAGGAGGTGGTGCTAGAAAGACTTGGATTAGGGAAGGAGCACGAGGTACTATCCTGAATCATGGGCAAACCGGTTGAGTGAAGCTTGGAGGCAGGAAGGAAGGAAGCTTGTGATAGTAACCCTAATTAAACCAGCCTGCCTGCCGTGGATGGTTCTTACTAGAATCCCCAGGAGAGAAGGTGAGGGCCAGATTTTGAACAAAGCAAAGCCTGGATTCTACCTCTAAACCACATAATCAAGATATCTTAAAAATGACAGTTCATGTTTTTCAAAAGGATTTTGTGGTTAAACAAGCTTGGAAAACAGGGTTTAAAAAAGGCTAACAGGTTTCTTTCAAGCAGGATTTCCCCCAGTGACCTTAATCTGCTAACACACTGCCAGAGGGGGTCCACAAGCAGCAGTTCCCAAAATAGAGGACAGAATCCTCTCGCTTCGAGCATCTCCCAGGAAAACTGTTCCAAGGTGCACACTCCTGCAAATGAGGTTTATATTATCTATATTTTCTGCATTCTTGATGCTCTGGCGTCTGGGCCTTGCTGACAGGGGAAAGACTGCCCCTCTCGGGGCTTGCCAATTCTTAGGGATAGCAAACAACTCACCTGGGAGCTCATCCTTCATATGGAAACTAACAATCCAGAGCCAACACCCACCGCATCTTCCACCTGGCACACATACCCTGGAGACAATGCTCCTCTGCACTAATCATCCAAGAGCCAGGTACCAGACAACTAGGGACAACCTCTGTAGCCCAGAACCCACTGAAATTATTCAGGCTTACCAATCCTAAGCCTACCTAGCCTTGCCTTTCCTGTGGAAGCCACAATAAAGCTTCTTGCCCACACTCTGCTCCCCCTCTCTCCTGCCTCCGGACCCACCCTGGTGTTTCCTCGTGGGGCCCAGCAGGACGCTTGCCCCCTCCTCTTGGGAACTGTTAGTAACAAACTGTCTTTTCCATACCAATCATCTCCTAACCTGTTGGCCTTACCATAGCTCAGTAACAATAAAACTACAATTTGAAATACTGGTGTTGGCAAGAAAGGGCTTTCAAAGACATGTAAGCAGAAGAGTAACATCATTATGTTGTAGAAATATTCATCTCACACATCCTCTCTACACCTCATTTTGAATTCCCAGAGCATTATTAGAGCCCCAGGAAGCCCAATACCAAACTGAAATGTTAATGGAGAGACACAGAGGGGTCTGGGGAGCCTGAACCCCCACATATTTGGGAGAACTCCTGCTAAATGTGATGAGACTTTGGGAGTACAGCACGTCTGAAAGAGGGCTGTCCCCTTAACCCACCTGGGATACCCCGTAGCCAGTTGCAGCTTCTCCACTGTGTTTAGGTGATTCTAGAGGTCAGAGGTCATCAGAACTTGTGATTCATCCGCAACTTTGCAAATGGAGGTACCCCAAGGACTTGCGAAAGAAATCCTACCTCTGAGCACTTCATTGCCTCATTTTTCTTATCAGCAATATAAGGAGGTTGACATACTTTGTGAAGTACCTTCCGGCTCTGAAATTCGGTGATTCCTATTCTCTCTACAGAGCTACTAATTCCAGCAAATTTTATAATCCTATAAAAATCACTCTAAGTCACAAATATCAGGATTGCTGTAAAACTTTTCTATGTCCTTTTGTTCTTTTCTATATGATGCCAGTTCTCCAAAGGGCACTTCTCTTTTGTGAGTTACAATTACCCCTACTATTTATTGTGAGCCAATTAAAATAAATACTGTACTTTGGAAAAGGAAATGTACTTTTTTCCCTAGACCCATGCCAACCTTCATTCCACACCTTACCGCATCATTTAATCAACTGTGATTTTTATCTACAGTTGGAAAAGACATTAGGGAATTAATGACTCACC
>NW_012109141.1:4986204-5007722 GCF_000951045.1 Mandrillus leucophaeus
CTCACCTGGGAGCTCATCCTTCATATGGAAACTAACAATCCAGAGCCAACACCCACCGCATCTTCCACCTGGCACACATACCCTGGAGACAATGCTCCTCTGCACTAATCATCCAAGAGCCAGGTACCAGACAACTAGGGACAACCTCTGTAGCCCAGAACCCACTGAAATTATTCAGGCTTACCAATCCTAAGCCTACCTAGCCTTGCCTTTCCTGTGGAAGCCACAATAAAGCTTCTTGCCCACACTCTGCTCCCCCTCTCTCCTGCCTCCGGACCCACCCTGGTGTTTCCTCGTGGGGCCCAGCAGGACGCTTGCCCCCTCCTCTTGGGAACTGTTAGTAACAAACTGTCTTTTCCATACCAATCATCTCCCAACCTGTTGGCCTTACCATAGCTCAGTAACAATAAAACTACAATTTGAAATACTGGTGTTGGCAAGAAAGGGCTTTCAAAGACATGTAAGCAGAAGAGTAACATCATTATGTTGTAGAAATATTCATCTCACACATCCTCTCTACACCTCATTTTGAATTCCCAGAGCATTATTAGAGCCCCAGGAAGCCCAATACCAAACTGAAATGTTAATGGAGAGACACAGAGGGGTCTGGGGAGCCTGAACCCCCACATATTTGGGAGAACTCCTGCTAAATGTGATGAGACTTTGGGAGTACAGCACGTCTGAAAGAGGGCTGTCCCCTTAACCCACCTGGGATACCCCGTAGCCAGTTGCAGCTTCTCCACTGTGTTTAGGTGATTCTAGAGGTCAGAGGTCATCAGAACTTGTGATTCATCTGCAACTTTGCAAATGGAGGTACCCCAAGGACTTGCGAAAGAAATCCTACCTCTGAGCACTTCATTGCCTCATTTTTCTTATCAGCAATATAAGGAGGTTGACATACTTTGTGAAGTACCTTCCGGCTCTGAAATTCGGTGATTCCTATTCTCTCTACAGAGCTACTAATTCCAGCAAATTTTATAATCCTATAAAAATCACTCTAAGTCACAAATATCAGGATTGCTGTAAAACTTTTCTATGTCCTTTTGTTCTTTTCTATATGATGCCAGTTCTCCAAAGGGCACTTCTCTTTTGTGAGTTACAATTACCCCTACTATTTATTGTGAGCCAATTAAAATAAATACTGTACTTTGGAAAAGGAAATGTACTTTTTTCCCTAGACCCATGCCAACCTTCATTCCACACCTTACCGCATCATTTAATCAACTGTGATTTTTATCTACAGTTGGAAAAGACATTAGGGAATTAATGACTCACCACCCAACCAGAGCTCTTTTAGGTCAAGAGGGCACAGGCTGCACCCCCTCCCCCATGCAAAAGAGCACTTGGCAGAACCCTGAATGGGAACTGCAGTGAAAAAAAAACAAGGAAATGAATCACTGGGCTTGACCTAGACTTACTAGCTCTGTCTCCAAATGAAGAAACAATGACAAAACTGCTGGTTGTCTGATAAACAAATTAGAGCCAAGAGTGGGAGACAGAAGGATTTTAACTGTTATCTTCTAAAGGGAGAAGTTAGCAACCTGATAGTAGGTGCTTCCCTGGACTTCCATGAAAACCAGCTGCCTGTCATTTGATCTGTGTGTGGATCTCAGGTTTCTCATACATAAAATGTCAGTTTGGAGACAAGTCGTATTTCAAATTAAATGTCTTCTTTACTCATTAAATACGGAGCTCGATACTGAATCTTCTGACCATGTTCTTTTTTCAATACAGAGAATAGATGCCCAGGTATTGCTGGATTGTAACAAAGCTACCAAAGAAGTATGCTCATTGCTCAAAGAAAGATTTGTGCAAAGCGGGAAAAATAGCCTTACGGTCAGGAGCTTTAATCCCACCTAAGCCAGTCAACACTGAAATGCTTGACAGCACAATTTGAAGGAGAAGGAAATGAACAAAGAAGATGACGACTGACATTTAGCTTGGCCAGTGGGTTATTAGTCATGAGAAAGAAAGGCAAAAGCAATAATAAAGTAGAAAAGATTTGCCCCATTAGTCAGCAGTGTAAAGAAGCAGGTGTAAATGACAGCACTGAACATTGGAAGATGTGGACCATGCCAGAGAGATTGTCCCTGCGGAAGCAGTCAACTGTTGTAGCTAAACAATGTTGTAATTATTCTTACACTCTTGTAGGGCCATCACTATATCTATTTATTCAATATTTATTTATTGAACATCTACTTATACATAACTACCTTAATCACTTTAGTGCCTATAGAGACAAATAATTTCTGCATTTAAGAACTTTTCTGACTGGGCGCAGTGGCTCATGCCTGTAATCTCAGCACTTTGACGGGCTAAGGCAGGTAGATCACCTGAGGTCAGGAGTTCGAGACCAGCCTGGCCAACATGGTGAAACCCCATCTCTACGAAAAATTAACTGGGCATAGTGGCGGGCACCTGTAATCCCAGCTACTCAGGAGGCTGAGGCAGGAGAATTGCTTGAACATGGGAGGCAGAGGTTGCAGTGAGCCAAAGTCATGCCACTGCACTCCAGCCTGGGTGGATGACAGAGTGAGACTCTGTCTCAAAAGAAAAAAAGAACCTTTCTGTCAAGTAAGGGAAACAGCTAATGACAACCCACTATAAGTACTATTGCGCTTATAAATAAAAAGAACAATGAGCAAAAATATTGTTACCAAAAATCTTATGCTCAAAGTAAGATTAAAGCTTGCTTCAAAGAACAGATAAGATTTTAACAGGCATGTTGAGAGGTAAACTATTATAGGAAGATTAAACAGAAAGAGCAAAGGTATTCCTTAAAATGGTTTACAAAACCCTTCCAAAGTTGACCTCACCACTCACAGTGCCTCACTGTCTGTAATCCCAGCACTTTGGGAGGCTAAGGTGGGAGGACTGCTTGAGCCTGGGAGGTTGAGGCTACAGTGAGCCATAATCTCACCACTGTACTTCAGCCAGGGTGACAGAATGAGAATCTGTCTCAGATTTAAAAAAAAAAAAAAAAAAAAGCTGATCTCCACTTAAATTTTCTGCTTATAATTCTCCCCACTCACCGAACTTCTTGCATCCTCCTATTTGTCATGTTTTCTGAAACATCAGGACCAGAAACAGTTTTTTTCCCCCTAAACTTCTATACCTAGAAAACTCCTGATTTCCACTAGAACAGAAAGTAATTATTTCAGGCTTTGAAGTCTATGCTGTCTGACTCAACTATTCAATTCTGCTGTTATGGTGTGAAAATAACCATGAACGATATTTAAATGAATGAGCAGGCCCTGTTGCAATACAACTTCATTTACGAAAACAAGAAGAGGATTGGATTTGGCCCACAGGTCGTAGTTTGCTAACCTCTGCTATAGTGCAGCATCACTCTCTCCTGGAAGGGAATGATGTGCTTAGTCCCATGAAATATATATGCCCACCCTATGCAATGCAACTGTCATGTACTATTGGTTGTTTAATTGAAATTCAAATTTAACTGAGCGTCCTGTGTTCTATCTGGCAATCCTAATATATGTCCATCAGAACTTCCTGTCTTCATAACAGCAATGCCAAAAATCCTAAGTGCTCAATTTCTGGCAAAACATGTGCGTCTCTCGCTTTTCTGCAGCGGACGTTTCCCCCATCCCTTCATCTTCGATTCCCATTCCCCCAGACTCTCTCCCCTCTGCAAGTTTGTGAATTGTTTTTAGAGAATGAGAAAGTAATTTTCATTTCTTTAATGGGTGTTTAAAGAATTAAGGAACATTTGTCATTTCAGATACAGAAAAAGTCTCAGGATTTCCTCCTTCCCTGGGTTTGACACCGTTGTATTAATCTAAAAGTTACCCATTTGATCATCTCCTTATAATTCTCGCTGATGATTCAGGAGCTGTACTGCCTGTGGTTGGATTTGCTGTGATAACTTATCTCCATAGGACAGGAATTTATTAACTGGTTGCATCTAGATTGGAGCTGTTTTCAAGTGTCTCCTCATCTTTTAGACTAAACCTCTCATCTCCAATGCAGAATTAAAGACTCTGCTTCTTACGAAAGAAATCACAGGCACCAGCTACTCTTGAATAATGTTTTCTTGTTGTGGGAGGTGGGCAGTGAGACAGGAGTTAGGAACTGAGCGGAGAGGAATCTTGGAACTCGCAGGCTCTGCCAGCCACAGTTCTCTTGGCACCTTCTCAGCCGCTGCGTCATAGCTCTTTCCTGCGTGTCCTCCTCATATTCAGGTAACTCTCTCTCTGCCCTCCTGGTTGTTCACACTAACATACACCATTTATATTGTAAGGGAGCTTTAGTGTGTGTTTTTAATGATTAACTACTCTAGCACAGGTGCCTTCTGGCCGCTTCCACCCAAAAACTCCTTCAGCTGAGACGCTGCAACGTCTTCCTGCCCCTCCTATGATGGTGGTCATAACAGTAACAGTGCGGCTGTTGGGAGGTGGCAGGGGAGACTTAGGGTCAATCCTGCTCTAAATCACTGTCATATTCACCTGCAGAATATAACTAATATTGAAACCCACAGACCACAGAGATGAAACACCCACATTTCCAACTCAGATTATAAAGCACAAATCCTTCTGTCTCATCTCCCACCTGCCTCCCACCTCACCTATCCATAAGCTGCCCTTCATGCTGCTGGAAGAATATTCTTTCTGAAACATCAATGCTCACCGGTCTCTCCTGTGCCCAGGACCAGCCCCAGTATCTAGTGGCTGCAGGGCGGAATCAGGCTTGCCTTCACGGTCCCCTCCTTTGGGCCTCTCTACTGTCCCAGCCTCATTCTTCAGTGCAATCCACAGTCAACTTCACATGGCTGTGCGATCTTCAAGTGTGAGTGTGTTTTCTGTGCCACTCACTCTTTCATCCATTCAGTCAACAGATATTAACTGAATATCTGACTTAAGCCAGGCACAGTGAAACACACTGGGGATAAAGTGGTGGAATGAACTTACAGTCCATTGGCGGATGAAGAGAACTGAACAGGGTCAGACAGAGTGATGAGAGCCCAGGGAGCACATAGGAGGAACAGATAATTCAGAGAGGGAAGGACGTTCTGGATTTTTCTTTGCTACATCGGGCAACTCTGTGTGTGTGTGTGTGTGTGTGTGTGTGTGTGTGTGTGTAACTCTAACTTGTAATGTGCAGTCATCCCAGCAAAGATGCCTGGTCGAGGTCTCCTTATTTTTATCTGTGTCCTCTTGTGTTCCCTACTTTATCACTGCCATTTTGCCTATTACCATTAAATTGCTTTACAAAAAACAATACACCTATTCTCCAGATTACCCCCCAAAACACATTTAAATACACTGCACCTAGCCAGCTGCAAATTTTCTATTTCTACTTGGGCCTGGGAATTATAGTATCCACCAATAACAGTACATACAGATCCCTGACATTTCTATTACAGATGGTAATTTGACACATTTATTGCTCTCAGACCAAAGGTATTCCTGGAGGAATGAATTTTAATTTATTT
This sequence comes from Mandrillus leucophaeus, assembly GCF_000951045.1. Classification (NCBI taxonomy): domain Eukaryota; kingdom Metazoa; phylum Chordata; class Mammalia; order Primates; family Cercopithecidae; genus Mandrillus; species Mandrillus leucophaeus. The sequence goes on from NW_012109141.1 coordinate 4,991,654, forward strand.
CTAGCTATTTTTTTTTTATTACCAATAGACAATTACTTAGCATCTTGAGTGAACGCATCCCTTGTATCCTAAGCATCCTTTGTAGCCAGCTCAATGGATGAGCAAACACGTTGCCTCCTCAGATAAATGCGTTGCCCTTAGATCCCAGCATCACGATCCATCTCTCAGGCCTGCAGGAAACTAGATGCTATCACGTCAAGCATTTGCTTTATTGGTCTGGGGAAAATTAGCTCTTCAATTTCAAGCTGAAGGCTCCCGGGCAGGGCTGTGTTCTAGAAAGATATATTGCTCTGTGTTGCATTGAACCTGAATCCGTAATCTCAGAGGAGGGTGGGGCCAGCCGAGCCTCCAGAACTCGGCTCAGGCAACAGCTCCATGGTGGCAGGACAGCAGGTGGCACTTCTGACATCTCCTGAGCCTCCTCTCCATGGGACTCTCATCGATGAATTGACCAATAACGTTTTTTCTAGTAAAATAAAATCATTTTAATGAAATAATGAAATAAAATTGGGGAAGGTTTTTGAGATTATTTTCTTTAACCAGAATTCCAATACTTTCATATACTCTATAATTTTAATGTTCTCTTAATTGTCTTTTTTTTTTCAGTAGTAGTAGTAGTAGTAGTTTGGGTTTTGTTGTTGTTTTTGAGACAGAGTCTCGCTCTGTCACCCAGGCTAGAGTGCAGTGGCATGATCTCGGCTCACTGCAACCTCCGCCTCCCGGGTTCAAGCGATTCTCCTGCCTCAGCCTCCCAAGTAGCTGGGATTACAGGCGTGTGCCACCACGCCCAGCTAATTTTTGTATTTTTAGTAGAGATGGGGTTTCATCATGTTGGCCAGGCTGGTCTCGAACTCCTGACCTCAGGTGTTTCACCCGCCTCGGCCTCTTGAAGTGCTGGGATTACAGGCATAAGCCACTGTGCCCAGCCCAAAGCCACCGCGCCTGGCCCTGTTCTCCTAATTTTCAAAAATAAAACACTCCCAGAGATTTAAGGATATTAAAAAGGTTTTGAAGATAAATTCTAACTGCGGCTACATCTGGAGGGAGAGATTATGGGATTAGCTCTACTTTTTTATTTTCTATATTTTGTATGTTTGAATTTCTTTTAGAGATAATATACTTTCTCAGAGTACACATACATTTTTTGCAACCAGAAAAAGTAATTTTCGCAGGTTGCAAACTTCCTAATTCCTGTTCTATGTAAAGCAAACTCTCAGTGAATGTGCATCACATATATTTTTGCCTACACTATGATGCCATGCTCCGATAAATGCTCCATAAATATTAGTTGAATCAAATACTCAAGAAGGAATCAGCATGTTCCTGTCACCAGGAGCATCGTGTGTAGGGTAGGTCTGACCGTCACTGTCTGGTCATCGCTGCATAGCTGAATGCAGCTAAAACGAATGGAAGCGAAGAGAGGAGAAACTACAGAACTGGAGTCTCTGAGGGCTGTGCCGAGCCTCTGCGCCTCACATCCCACAGCCCAGCACTAACTAGGTCACACTGGAAGGCTATGCCTGAGAGTGCCTTCGGGTGTTTGTTTGTTTCTTTTATTTTATCTTATTTTTTTAGACAGGCTCTTGCTCTGTTGCCCAGGCTGGAGTACAGTAGCGTGATCATAGCTCACTGCAGCCTTGACCTCCTGGGCTCAAGTAATCCTCCTGCCTCAGCCTCCCAAACAGCTGGGACTACAGACCACACCATCACACCTGCCAATTTTTTTTTTTTTTTTTTTTTTTTGGTAGAGATAGGTCTTACTACGTTGCCTGGGCTGAACTCCTGGCCTCAAGCAATCCCCGCATCAGCCTCCCAAAGTGCTGGGATCACAGATGTGAGCCACCTGGCCTGGCCTGGTTGTTTTCCTTTAAATCCACCTCAGCCCAAGCCCCTGCCTTTCTCCCTGCTACCACCCTATACAGCCCTGGCTTTCTCCCTGCTCCCTGATCGCCTGGCAGCCCTGATTGTAAAACAGGCTTCCACCCTTGCTTCACTGTCACCATCACTGTCACTGTCACACCTGGAGTGGAATGAAGCACGATTTCAAATGACACCACCACCACCACCTCCTGCTCCCCATCACCCAGGATGAGACCCACCTCCTGTGGAGTGTGGTTACCTGGGCAAGAGCTTCGCCAGCCTGAGTCACCCCCTAGGGAGAGGCTCACCTCCTCTGCCTGACTACTTTGTTGAAGAGTTTGCTGAACACCTAAGTAGAGAAAAATAACGAAATGAAGCAGAGTTGTTACCCTGATGCTTTCAGCTTTCTATTTTATAAAGACTCTGAATACAGACTCATAAGTATTCTAGTAACAGGTGCACTTTTTCTGCTCAATGTTTTTTATTCTGCTTGACTTGATTAGGGAACTCATTAAATGTATTAAAATTTGAAAGTAAAGTAAAAATAATTTTATTTTATTTTATTTTTATTTTTGAGACGGAGTCTGGCTCTGTCGCCCAGGCTGGAGTGCAGGGGCCGGATCTCAGCTCACAGCAAGCTCCGCCTCCCGGGTTCACGCCATTCTCCTGCCTCAGCCTTCCGAGTAGCTGGGGCTACAGGCGCCGCCACCTCGCCCGGCTAGTTTTTTGTATTTTTTAGTAGAGACGGGGTTTCACCGTGTTAGCCAGGATGGTCTCGATCTCCTGACCTCGTGATCCACCCGTCTCGGCCTCCCAAAGTGCTGGGATTACAGGCTTGAGCCACCGCGCCTGGCCTAGTAAAAATAATTTTATTTTGGGATGCTCTAAATTCTGCTACGTCACTTCTTAACCTTGAAATTAGCTAATTTAGAATTGCTTGCTGATTTTTAAATATATTTATCATGATTGTCTTTACATGTGACATAGAAACATGACTTTGTTTTCATATATGTAAACTTTATAGCAATAGCTTTCATTAATCTTTCCATTAATTTCACTCACATACTTTGAAATGCTTAATACTGGATTGATCTCTGACCGTTTTGCAAATAAAAATATGTACATAAACACACAAAACAAGACATATGAACTAAAAACTTTTAAATGGTATTTTCAGAAGATAATATTTTTCTATTTCAATTCCTTATTGGCTAGATTTTAATTAGCATTATGAGAGCTCATAAGACATGTCTACTAATGTTTCGATGTTTTGAAGAAAATCCTGTTTAGGACGGGCACAGTGGCTCACATCTGTAATCCCAGCACTTTGGGAGGCCGAGGCAGGTGGATAACCTGAGGTCAGGAGTTCAAGACCAGCCTGGGCAATATGGTGAAACCCTGTCTCTACTAAAAATACAAAAATTGACTGGGCACAGTGGCGCGTGCCTGTAATGCCAGCTACTTGGGAGGCTGAGGCAGGAGAATCACTTGAGCCCGGGAGGTGGAGGTTACAGTGAACCGATATTGCGCCACTGTACTCCAGCCTGGGAGACAGAGCGAGACTCCATCTCAAAAAAAAAAAAAACTTGTGTATACTATGATAGGTACAAAACCATCCTGCCCCCTAAACTTCTCTTTTTTTCTAGTTAGAACAACTTGTATAGCTCACATCTGCTGAAAACCAATATAATATTCTTTGCATATTTGAAAAGCCACTTTCATTCATATACTTGAGTTCACATATTTATGAGAAGCGATGTGTTAATGAACGAGTTAAAGTTTTAAGTAGTTTGGTGTCTTTAAATGAGGGATTTGTGAATGTTTCAATATCTTGACTGAAACAAATGCCATTTTTCAGTTAATCTAAGATACATACTTGGCAGCTAACTTATATCATCTTAATTGAATTTGGAAACAACTCGTTTTTTCTAATAAACTTTTTTCCCACACACACACAAAGAGCCTGCAGAGCACTAGCAAGCATGCTATTTTTACTCAAAGCCTGGGCACAAAACGAAGCTAAACCTGATTAGGAAATGATGTCAAGAGATAAAAGAAGTGCAGGATTTGCTCTCTGGTAACTCCAAGGAAAAAAGTTCTGCAGCCCTTCAGTTGTCTAGGAGAGCAGCACTGAGAGGCTCGACCAGTGACACCTGCTGAAGATTTCCATGGGAGAAATCAACCCCTGCAGGCTGGGCAGTAGTGGCCTTGGCACCCCTAACACCAACGCGAGACACCCCTGACACCAACACGAGTGCAATCCATGCTGCCCTGATGGCGGGGGCCCAGTCTAGATGGATGGAAGAGATGCAAGCAGAGGATGGGGAGAGACTTACATCAGCATCCATAGGTTCTGGAAAGTTCCTTGGTTCCCACATATCTAAGGCAATCTGCTGCCAAATCTAGAACAACCAGGGACCGTGGTGAATAACTCAAGACCCTGATGGAGTTTGGGTAGAAAACACCAGAGACAACCCTGAGTTCCTAGAGCTCTTGAGAAAGAGGAATGATAGTTAATGCTTTACCAACAGAATTTGATAGGCTCCACAGACCCCAACCTCACCTTTCAGGGACAAGCTCCTGTTTTCTCGACTTTACATGAAAACATGTTGAAGACCTAGTCCACGTGTCCGTCTTTCAGTGGTGGCTTAAAGTTTTTTAGAATTGGAGCCTAAAGCTAAAAGGAGGGTTAAAGGGTTGTGAGTTGAAGGTTAGGAGGATGATCCTGAAACACTGAGTTGGAGCCCAAGTGGCTGTCCATCCAAAAGGTGGCCCTGGTCAATGGTTGGCCTGAAAAGCCGGGATGTCCTGTGTGACCAGGGCCCTAGGTATGCAAGTCTGGGGAAACCCTTTGTCAAATCCAGGGAGAACGTGAAAGTGAAGAAAATGTGTCCACTTCTTTTTTCTTCTCCCAACTAATGATTGCAGTTCTGCTTGACCAAGAAGGATGGGAATTCATTGTTACCCCATCTGTATTTGTTCATGTCCCAGTGAGTGTAAGTGTGGGAGCTTGGCAAAGCCTCCACTTCCTGCTCCTTTTACTTTTTCTTTTTCTTTCTTTCTTTCTTTTTTTTTTTTTTTTTTTTTTTGAGATGGAGTCTTGCTCTGTCACCTAGGCTGGAGTGCAGTGGCATGATCTCAGCTCACTTAGCCCACCTCCCGGGTTCAAGCGATTCTCCTGCCTTAGCCTCCCGAATAGCTGGGATTACAGGCACGCATTACCATGTCAAGCTAATTTTCATATTTTCAGTAGAGATGGGGGGTTCACCATACTGGCCAGGCTGGTCTCGAACTCCTGACCTCAAGCGATCCACCCACCTCGGCCTCCCAAAGTGCTGGGATTACATGCATGAGCCACCATGCCAGGCCTCCTTTTACCATTTTACTGGCATCAACTCCTTCATCTTGACCAGTCACTCCTGTTTACTAAACCCTGCGCTTTGTCAAAACAGACACATTTTATGCCCTTTGAATGAAACTTGTTTGTCTGCAAAATTCTCCCTTTGCCTCTTGTTTAGAATTATAAACCAAGCTTACTGGTAAGCCAGGCTGGTTACTGATATTATCATAGGCTTAAAATTGGCTCTAAAGGTATATCTGTGTGTGTTTTTTTGTTTGTTTAATTTTAATGTTCAAAATACATTGATTTACTAAATCACTTGCAATTGACTTATATAAGACAATTTCAACAAATAAAATGTATACTGAAAAATTATTGTATACAATGGACTTGTCTCTAGAAAAAAAAAAACAATAAGTCTTATTTATCAATTGAGGAACAAAAGTATTCCTTTTAGCTTAATGTAGGTTTTAGAAAAACATTTCTTGGCCGGGCGCGGTGGCTCAAGCCTGTAATCCCAGCACTTTGGGAGGCCGAGACAGGTGGATCACGAGGTCAGGAGATCGAGACCATCCTGGCTAACACGGTGAAACCCCGTCTCTACTAAAAATACAAAAAACTAGCCCGGCGAGGTGGCGGGCGCCTATAGTCCCAGCTACTCGGGAGGCTGAGGCAGGAGAATGGCGTAAACCCAGGAGGTGGAGCTTGCAGTGAGCTGAGATCTGGCCACTGCACTCCAGCCTGGGTGAAAGAGCGAGACTCCGCCAAAAAAAAAAAAAAAAAAAAAAAAAAACATTTCTTGGCCAGGTGCGGTGGCTCACGCCTATAATCCAAGCACTTTGAGAGGCTGAGGCAGGTGGATTACCTGAGGTCAGGAGTTCGAGACCAGCCTGGTCAACATGGTGAAACCCCGTTGCTAGTAAAAAACACAAAAATTAGCCAGGCATGGTGGTGGGGGCCTCCCAGCTACTCGGGAGGCTGAGACAGGAGAATTGCTTGAACCTGTGAGGTGGAGGTTGCAGTGAGCCAAGATCGAGTCATTGCACTCTAGCCTGGGTGACAAGAGCGAAACTCCGCCTCAAAAAAAAAAAAAGAGAGAAACATTTCTTATGGAGTCCTGCCACAACAAAAGTGAAATTCCTAAGAACAACTCGAGTATCCAGTGAAATATTAACAAATGAACTGTAATTGCTTTCAGTCATATTCAGAAAATCTAATGTGTTTACTTGCTTGTTGAGTATTTGCCAGTCTAATCTTTTTGGCTTTGGTGATTAACTTTCAGTGCTTCTTTGCAAGCTTTTCCTGAGGCTGATCAAGTCGGACCTGTCTGTCAACTGAAATCTCCCGACGATGCCTGTCCTGACCATCAGGAAGGACCTTGAGTTTCCAGCAGTGTTTCTGTTTAATTTCTGCATATGCATTTATTACTGCTTAAGCATTCTCCGGAGTTTTAAACCTAGCCTGGTATTCTGTATCTCCTTCTAGAAATCAGTATAAACAACTTCCGGGATCACTGCCAAGTATTCTGTACAAAATCACTCCTGACTTAAAATTTGTGTATAAATCGTTCAACTTTTTATAACTCATGAAAACGTTTCATCAAACCTACATGAAGCTTAAGTTCCTAAACAGTTCAAGAGCTCTCAGTTTCTCTGTGTGCGTGTTTTAAGGCAATCAGAAGAAATATCTGAAAGAAGAGTTGCAGTCAGTCTTTTGCTCAGGAGACCCTCCCAGGGAGGGATACCGTAGCCCATGGTCTTGGGAAGACTGCATGCCGGGCGGCATGTCTGAGGATGGGCGGCCCTTCCTCCTGTCTCCAGACTAAACTATCTGCTTTTTTCCTTCACATTCCTCCATTAACTTAACCTTCTCTCCTCTTCAATATTGGAAAGCCCAAGATCCCCAGTTGCTGGATATCCAGGCATCACTTTTGTCTTCTTGTCCCTTTCCTCCCCTTCAAGCCCAGCAATTACAATGCCAGGCTCCAGGGAACAGCCCTGGGTCCTAGGAAGACGGAAAGAAAGGGAAAGATGCTGGATTACTGATCCTCCCAGCACCATGAGTGCCTTAGTCTATTCTGGCTGCTATAACAAAACACCACAGACTGGTGGCTGGACATTCATTTTCACACAGATCTGGAAGCTGGAAGTCCCAGATCAAGGTGCCGGGGTTGGTTTCTGGTGAGGCCTCTTTTTGTGGTTTGCAGACAGCTGCCTTCTTACTGTGTCCTCATATGGCCTTTCCTCTGAGCTTGCACAGAGGGAGGGTGGAAGCGGGACAGAGAGAAAGACAGAGGTGGGGAGAGCATGAGAGTACACCAGAGGGTGCAAGCAGACTCTGGTAATCTTTTCTTCTCTTTTTCTTTTCTTTTTTTTTTTTTTTTGAGACAGAGTCTCACTCTGTTGCCAAGGCTAGAGTGCAGTGGCACGATCTCAGCTCACCTCCAGGGTTCAAGCGATTCTCCTGCTTCAGCCTCCTGAGTAGCTAGGATTACAGGTGTGCACCACCACACCTGGCTATTTTTTGTATTTTGAGTAGAGACGGGCTTTTGCCATGTTGGCTGGACTGGTCTCGAACTCCTGACCTCAGGTGATCTGCCAGCCTCAGCCTCCCAAAGTGCTAGGATTACAGGTGTGAGCCACCTCACCTGGCCTTTTTTTCTTCTCTTAAGGAGAGTCATCCTATCAGATTAGAGTCCCACCCTTACGACTTAATTTGACCTTAATTTCCTCCCTAAAAATCCTATCTCCAAATACAGTCACGTTAAGAGTTAGAGATTGAGTATGTGAATTCAGGGGAAGAGAAATATTCAACCCCTAACAGTGAGTGAACTGGAGAGGTTCTGGGCACGGTGCCAAGGGTTCAGGAGTCAGATTCTTGAACCTTTCACTGTCACACGCAATGACTACAGCGAGGAGGATGCTGAGGGCAATGGTGATGACAGTCGTGGTGAAAGTTCACAGACATTAGCTAAGCAACAAAATGGAGAGGAAAAAATTACAGCTTTGATCTCACCATGTGAAATTAAAACCAGTATTAAGAATAGTCATTTACTTAAAATTGTAGTGCAATTTGAAAAGGAAGAGTATGAAGTAGCCTCACCCAGTTAAACCACACTATTAATATTACTCTTTATTGTACTTTTTAAGTCACACTGCATCACTTGATGGATTGAAGAAAATATTGAAAGAATTAACTGCTTAAAGGAGGGATCTGTGAATAAAGGCAGCTGGGGGAAAAATGAGAGAGTGGAATGTGGTAGTGTTCATTCATGCACTGCTTACATGGAGGGAATATGGCCAATGAAGCCTTACATTTCATTCATTCATTCATTCATTCATTCATTCATTTCATAATTATTTATTGATTGTCTGTTGGTGCTTGATTAATTAGGCAACTTAAATCAGGCTAGCAAGATGACTGTCTGCACCCTGGAGAAACGATGGGAAGAGGCAGGATTGGAGGTAGGATGGGAAGAGGCAGGATTGGAGGTAGGATGGGTGAGACGGTTCTCTAGCAATCCAGGTAAGAAATAATAGTAGCCTGGACTGCAGTGTTGCCCGATGACTGACAGAGAAATAAGCAAATGCAAGGGGGAGATATTTGGGAGTTAGAATCGGTTCCTGTGGAAAGATTATTCTTACAATCAAGAAGAGAAACTTAAGCTGTTTACATTCTCTTCAGATCAAGGTGATAATGGTAGTTAAGACCACATACTTTGCACTTCAAGACAAGGGGTGTTAGCAATAACGGAGTTAGGAATGTGTGTTCAAATCCTAGCTCTCCCTCACTAGCTATGTGACCCTGAAGGAGTTCTGAACCTCTCTGTGCCTGTTTCCTCGACAGTCTTGTAAGGATTAAAAGAGTCAACATATCCCCTTGACTTCATGCACTTTTGTGTCTGGTCATCTAGCACATTATTTCTCTGACCTTAAGACCCACTAACAAGGTGGGAATGAAGAACAAGGTAGGAACTCAAGCAACTCAGAGCAATAACACCAGCTCCTTAGAAAATGGGCAGAGGTCCTGAATAGACATTTTTCAAAGGAAGACATAGAAATGGCCAACAGGTGTATGAAAAATGCCCAATCTCACTAATCATCAGAGAACTCCAAGTTAGAACCACAATGAGATACCATCTCACACCTGTAAGAAGCGCTATTACTTGAAAATCAAAAGATAAACGTTGGCAAGGATGCAGAGAAAGGGGAACTCTTGAACACTGTTAATGGGAACGTAAATTAGCATAGCCATTATGGAAAACAGTGTGGAAGCTCTTTAAAAAATTAAAATTAAAATTACAGCTACCATGTGATCCAGCAATCCCACTACTGGGTTTACATCCATATCAATCTGTCATAGAGATGTCTGCACCCCCAAGTTCACTGCAGCAGTATTCACAATAGCTAAGATGTGGAATCAACCTAAGTGTCCAAAAACAGAGGAATGGCTTATTGATTTATTTATTTAGAGACAGAGTTTCACTCTTGTCACCCAGGCTGGAGTGCAATGACACGATCACATCTCACTGCAACCTCTGCCTCCCAAGTTCAAGCAATTCTCCTGCCTCAGCCTCCCAAGTAGCTGGGATTACAGGTGTGCACTACCAGGCCCAGCTAATTTTTGTATTTTTAGTAGAGACAGGGTTTCCTCACGTTGGCCAGGCTGGTCTCGAACCCCTGACCTCATATAATCCACCCACCTCAGCCTCCCAAAGTGCCGTGACTACAGGCATGAGCCACCACACCCAGTTGGATTTTTTTAAATGTAGCATATACACACAATGGAATACTATTCAACCTTTAAGGAGAAGGAAATTCTGTCATTTGTGACAACGTGGATGAACCTGGAGACATTATGCTGAGGGAAATAAGTCAGGCAAAGAAAGACAAATATCACATGATCTCACTTATATGTGGAATCTAAAAGAGTGGAACTCATAGAAGCAGAGGAAGAATGGTGGTTACCAGGGGCTGGGGAGAGTAGGGAGTTGGGGAGATATTAGTCAAAGGATATAAAATTTCAGTTGGAAGGGATAAGTTCAAGATATCTATTGTTCAACACGATGACTATAGTTATTAACAAGATACTGTATACTTGAAAATTGCTAAAAGAATAGATTTTTTTTCTTTTTTGAGACGGAGTCTTGCTCTGTTGCCCAGGCTGGAGTGCAGTGGTACAATATCGGCTCACTACAGCCTCTGCCCCACAGGTTCCAGCGATTCTCCTTCCTCAGCCTCCTGAGTAGCTGGGATTACAGGTGCACACCACCACGTCTGGCTTATTTTTGTATTTTTAGTAGAAACAGGGTTTCACCACGTTGGCCAGGCTGGTCTTGAACCCCTGACCTCAGGTGATCTGCCTGCCTCAGTCTCCCAAAGTGCTGGGATTACAGTCGTGAGCCACTGCACCCGGCTGAGAATAGATTTTAATGTTTTCACCATAAAAAATAAGTATGTAAGTAAATTATATATTAATTAGCTCAATTTAATCATTCCACAATGTGTACATATTTCAAAACATGTGTATACTATAAATATATACAATTTTAATTTGCCAATTAAAAAATAAAGCATAAAAAAATAAGCAAGGATATCAGTAGTATAAATATTATTAAAATTGTCCTGGAGTTATTAACCAATGAAAGTAGGCAAGTGAATGAGATACAAAATATAAACATTTAAAATAAATTACATTCAAAATTATCTTCTGATGATGGGCTTGTATACAAAGAAAACCTAGAGAATTGACTAAAAATGATCACAAGCAATAAGAAAAGACATAGAATTAATTTTTTTAAAACTCACCCACAAGTAAACACCACCAAGTTAAAAAAGATGATGGGCCAAAGAGGTGGCTCACACCTGTAATCCCAGCACTTTGGGAGGCCAAGGCGGGCAGATCACTTGAGGTCAGGAGTTGGAGACCAGCCTGACCAACATGCTGAAACCCCATCTCTACTAAAAACACAAAAATTAGCCAGACATGGTGGCACACGACTGTAATCCCAGTTACTCGGGAGGCTAAGGCAGGAGAATCACTTGAACCTGGGAGGCGGAGGTTGCAGTGAGTTGAGATCATGCCACTGCACTCCAGCCCAGGCAACAGAGTGAGACTCTGTCTCGGAAAAAAAAAAAAAATAATAAGATGATGGAAGAAGAGACTCACTTCTGCAACAGCAGCAAAAAAGATGAAAGATCTAGTGATAAACATAGCCAAGATATACACAAGGCCTATTCTTTTTTAAAATTTAAATGTGCCAGTTGAGGTGGCTCACACCTGTAATCCTAGCACTTTGGGAGGCTGAGGTAGGTGGATCACCTGAGGTCAGGAATTCGAGAGCAGCCTGGCCAACACGGTGAAACCCTGTCTCTACTAAGAGCACAAAATTAGCCAAGTGCGGTGGCACATGCCTATAATCCCAGCTACTCAGGAGGCTGAGGCAGGAGAATCACTTGAACCGGGGAGCTGGAGGTTGCAGTGAGCCGAGATCACGCCATTGCACTCCCGCCTGGGCGACAGGAGCAAAACTCAGTCTCAAATAAAATAAAAATAAAAATAAAACAAATTTAAATGCTACTGAGGGACTGTGATAAAAACTGCCATTTGTTCCTCATGTCCCATCAAAGGGTACAAAGTTTCAGATAGAAAGGAGGAATAAATTTTGAGATCTATTGGACAGCAGACTGATTATAGTCAATAATAATGTATTATCTATTTCAAAATACCTAAGAGAGTACATTTCAAATGTCTCACTGTAAAAAAAAAAAAAAAAAAACCAGTAATCAAGGTGATGGATATGTGAATTGGTTTGATTTAATTGTGCCACATCATATACATATATCAGAACAACACATTGTACCCCAGAAATGCATATAATAATGATTTGTCAGTTAGAAAAATGTAATGTAGCTCCTATATTTTAGCTGGGTGTATAGACACCCAGAATTAAAACTGTGCTTTGCAAGCTTGCTTGTAGGTAAGTATGACCTTTAGGCTAAATGCTAGAGCACAGGGTTTAAGTGGAAGTGGGATGTACTAAGGCTGGGAGAGGGCCTTCAAGACAGGAGGTAGGCCCCCTCCACTCTCGTCCTCCAGGCTGAGCATATGAAGGTGGAGCTGGAACAGCCATTGTGCCTGTAACGTAGAGGCTGTGCTGAGGATGCTGAAGTAACAAAATAGAAAAATCTGGGTCTCCAAGGATGGTATGGGGCAACCATGGAGCCCTAGACAAACCTACATTCATGGGAAAGTGGCTCTTGTTTAGGATTTGTTACTTGGTGCGTCAATCAGTCACAGCTGAACTTAATTTTGATCCAGAACCCCAATAAAAGACTTGAAATCAAGACAAGCTGACTCAGCTGTGTCCTTCTAAAAGCACTCCTTTTTTGTGTTTGCTGATTTCACACCAATTATCAACTCCCATCCCTCCATCTCCCCATTTCTTACAAGAATATTTATTTCTATTGTATTGTATTATCCACGAAAACATTTAAAAACAAGTAACAATTTCTTAATTCATCTTCATGACTCAAGAATCCATCTTCCATATTGCTCTAAATTATCTTCCTAGATTAAAAATTTGACCCTAAGGCCAGGTGCGGTGGCTCACGCCTGTAATCCCAACACTTTGGGAGGCCAAAGTAGGCAGATCACGAGGTCAGGAGATCGGGACCATCCTGGTTAACACAGTGAAACCTCGTCTCTACAAAAAATACAAAGAAAATTAGCCAGGTGTGGTGGAACGTGCCTGGAGTCCCAGCTACTTGGGAGGCTGAAGCAGGAGAATCACTTGAACCCAGGAGGCAGAGGTTGCAGTGAGCTGAGATCACGCCACTGCACTCCAGCCTGGGCAACAGAGTGAGACTCCATCACAAAAAAATAAAATAAAAGCTTTGACCCTGCCAGTCTTGTGTCTGAGATTATTCATCAGTGCTCCATCATTTACAAACTTCTTCAATCCTTCATCATCCAGCCTTTGGCTTTGTCTTCCACTTTCCCTCCCAGTCTCCCTACACAACCTCCCCAAGATTTCATCCAAATAGAATCCCTGACGGCCGGGCGCAGTGGCTCACACTTGTAATCCCAGTTCTTTGGGAGGCGAAGGCAGTCAGATTACTTGAGGCCAGGAGTTCGAGATCGGCTTGGGCAACATGGCGAAACTCTGTCTTTACTAAAAAAAAAAAAAAAAAAAAGGCATGGTGGTTCACACCTGTAATCCTAGCTATATTGGGAGGCTGAGTCATCAGAATTACTTGAACCCAAGAGGTGGAAGTTGCAATGAGCTGAGATTGAGCCACTGCACTCCAGCCTAGGTGACGACGCAAGACTGTCAAAAAAAAAAGAGAATCCCTTGCAATTTTCCCAGTGCCCTGCGCTCTTCATGCCTCTGTGGCTTTGCATACAGTTTTTCTCTATCCCATGCCCGCTCTGCTCTGACCCGCTCACCTATGCATCACTCTCAGCTCATGCTAGTAACACTTCTAGGAGAATCTAGGAGAAGCCCTCCCACGTCTCTCTCTGCCCATCCTAAACTGAGCAGATGACCCTCCTTCATAGTTCATTTCTGGATTTCCTCAATCCCCTGCCATAATTCCCAAATGTAGCAGTGTCACCTTATCCATGGTGCTGCTTCCCTCAGTTTCAGTTATTTGCAGTCAACCCTGGTCCAAAAACAGGTGATGTAGTACAGTGAGATATTTTGGAAACACATTAACATAACTTTTATTACAGCATACTGTTATAATTGTTCCATTTTACTTTTAGTTATTGTTCATCCTTTACTGTGCCTAATTTATAACTTAAACTTTTCCATAAGTATGTAATGTATTATAGGAGAAAACATAGCATATATGTGGTTGGCTACTATCCACAGTTGCAGGCATTCACTGGGGGTCTTGGAACATCTCCCCGAAGAATAGAGGGGAACTGCTATATCGCAGACATTGGGTTTTCATCCCACTGCCTCATTAGAACATAAATTCCCTGAGAACAAAGGCTGGACTTTGTTCATGTTTGTGTTTCAATAATAGAAACAATTTGGGTGACACAGTCAACTTTTAAAACAACTATTGAGCTAATTAATCAATCTCTAGAGCAGTTTTTTTCATACTTGAGAATTCACAGGCCAATGTAGAGTACTGCTGTTCTCTATACCCAGTGTGGGAAATACTACCTTCAAGTTACATAGCATCACTTTAAATGATCGGTGAGCATCAGTTCCATTGTTTAAAAATACAAACACAAAAAGCCTGGGCGTGGTCGTTCATGCCTGTAATCCCTGCAATTTGGGAGGCCGAGGCGAGCAGATCACGAGGTCAGGAGTTCAAGACCAGTCTGACCAACATGGTGAAACCCCATCTCTACTAAAACTACAAAAAATTAGCCAGGCGTGGTGGCGCATGCCTGTAATCCCAGCTCCTGGGGAAACTAAGGCAGGAGAATCGCTTGAACCCGGGAGGCGGAGGTTGCAGTGAGCCAAGATCACACCACTGCACTCCAGCCTGGGTGACAGAGCGAGATTCCGTACCCGCGCCCCCCCACCAAAAAAAAAAAAATACAAACACAGGGCCTAGGGTGGTGGCTGACACCTGCAGTCCTAGCACTTTGGGAGGATGAGTTGGGAGAATCACTTGAGACCAGGAGTTTGAGGTCAGCCTGAGCAACATAGCGAGACCCCATCTCTACAAAAAAAAATTTAAAAATTAGCCAGGAGTGGTGGCATGTGCCTGTGGTCCCAGCTACTCGGGAGGCTGAGGTGGGAGGACAACTTGCACCTGGGAGATTCAGTGAGTGGTGATGGTATCTGAGCTCTAACCTGGGTGACAATGCAAGACTCTGTCTCAAAAAAATAAAAATAAAAAACACAGAGGCTAAAACTGAATAGTAGTACTGGGACATAAAAAGGTCACCCAGATAATCATGAACAAGACTGTGGGCTTTTAAACATTATCCAAACAAATTATTCAAGTATTTGAATATTAACTCAACATCCAATTATTATACAAATAAACACAATGTTAAAATATTCTCATTTATATTGCATATCCCTTAAAAACATAACTGTGGATTTCAATTTGAAAAGCGAGTTAATTATTATTTTTCTTAGAAGTCATATGCCCCTTATCCCAGAAAACTGCAAATTTTGCAGCATGTATATGAACGTGGTTTCATAAATGCCTCAACCCTATCATGAACCGCAAGTTAATTCCTACTTTAATGAAATTTCCTAAAATGCCCTCATCTGCAGCTTGCTCTGGGAGGTCAGCCTAATTTAAATACCGGAGAACACTTGCCTTTCATCCAAAACAGAATCATTGCATGGCCAAGGAACCCTTAGGAAACACGCCAGTGAGTTTAACAGCCTCTTCATTTTTACTAAACTGTCTATGACTGCCTGAAAAGATTGCCTTCAAGGCTAAAATCCCTGTGAGGACTTTTTTGTTCCAGGCCTGGGCTGACTGGACCTCTGGCTTGAGTTTAACCCAGCTTCTCTGCAGACATTCTTCCAAAGACACAGAAAGCTTGAAGCTCCTTGCTGCAGCTCTCCATCAGTACTCACCTCCAGGCCTTTTGAGGTCTGAGAAACTCAAAAGCCGAACAGTCTCTGGAGGTAGCAAGTGTGGAGAACCTATCCAAAAAGAGTTTGCAACCATGATGTTGGAATACTTTTTAAGACATGAGATTACCCTTGGGATTCCCTACAGACACAGCATCAGTGCCTCTTGGCTGCTATTTGCAAGGCCCACACTTTTTGAAATAAATTACCTAGTTAGGGGAGGGGGGAGGGGGGAGGGATAGCATTAGGAGATATACCTAATGTAAATGACGAGTTAATGGGTGCAGCACACCAACATGGCACATGTATAC
>NW_012109141.1:5008537-5010615 GCF_000951045.1 Mandrillus leucophaeus
CCTGTCTGTACTAAAAATACAAATACTAGCTGGGCGTGTTGGCGCACACCTGTAGTCCCAGCTGCTCAGGAGCCTGAGGCAGGAGAATCACATGAACTTGGGAAGCAGAGGTTGCAGTGAGCTGAGATCATACCACTGCACTCCAGCCTGGCGACAGAGCAAATCTGCGTTTCAAAAAAAGCAAAAAGCAAAAAATTAACATAGGCTAGCCCTTTAAGTAACACACATTTGTTTCTCACAGTTCTGGAGGGTGGGAGGTCCAAGATCAAGGTCCCTGAAGATCTGGTGTCTGGTGAGGGACTGCTTCCTGGTTTGCAGACAGACAGAGAGAGAGAGAAAGAGAGAGAGAGAGAGGAAATTTATTAGAGGAATTGATCCATATGATTATGGAGACTAAGAAGTCCCACAATAGGTTTTGTACAAGCTGCAGAACCAGGGAAGCAGGTAGCGTGGCTCAGTTCAAATCTGAAGGCCTGAGAAGCAGGGAGACTGATGGTATAATTCTTAGTTTGAGGCAGACGGCCTGAGAATCCAGGGGGCCACTAGTGCAAGTCCCAAAGGTGGCAGAACTAGAAGTCTGCTGTCCGAGGGCAGGAGAAGTAGGCGTCCGAGCGCCGGGAAAGAGAGAGATGAACTCAGCTTCTCTCTGCCTTTTTGTTCTCCCTGGGTCCTCAGCAGATTGGATGGTGCCCTCCCACATTGGTGAGTGCAGTTCTTCCTCACTCAGTCCTTTGATTCAAAGGCCGGTCTCTTCCGGAAACATCCTCTCAAACCTACCCAGAAATCATACTTTACCAGCTATCTGATAACCCTTAACCCAGTCAAGTTGACACCTAAAATTAACCATCACGAACATACAAATAAATATATGTATATAGGAGAAATCCAAATAAATTCTATGAATGGCACTGGTGTGCTTACATTCAATGTAAACACTGGGAGAGGCTGGGGGAAGGGTTCAGAAGACCTTCCTATTCATTTCTTTGGAAAACCTCCTGTGAATCTATAATGATTTTTTTAACTATGAAAAATTTAATAAAAGGATTTTCGAAGTATTATAAGCTAATCAGTTTAAGCACACTTTTATGGATTCTACAGACATCATTCTCTTAGTTATTCCTTTTTCTACTAATTCACATTTTACACACACAAAATTCAAGAAGGTGACACTGTTCTTCAAGAAAAAGGACGTTCATATGCATTTTAATGAAGTGTACAAGACTGAGAAAAGTCTTCCATATTTTAATGCCTCATTTGTTTCAGATGATGTGTGATATTCACCATTGCAAAAATAATCATATGGCTCTTACTCAAATTATTTTTATCAGACAAAAGAAATCGGAAGTGGAAAACCAACTCGTGGTCAGAAAACCAATGGCTGACATTTTCCGTGGGGAGCCCGATTTAAGCGGCTGGAGTCACCTTTTTAAGTCTATTAAACAGAATCTGTATTCACTGCTGTTAAGCTCACTCATCCTAATTGATAGAATTTGAGTGTTAAAGGAACTCTGCTCACCTACTAGTTCGATGAGATTTAACATCATATTTTTAAACTGTCGTAAGTCCAACTGTGCAGTGTGATGATGTCTCTTTAGACAGATTAGAGCATCAGAATAGAAAGGCCCAAAATAGACTCAAGTGTTGTATGAGCATATAGTAGAAGATAAAAAGCGTATCTGTGCAGATTTGTCGGGTTGCTTAATAAATGGTGTTGGGATAGGTTTACCGTTAAGATACAAAAAGAAAAAAAATTAAAAGGTAGCTGTCCCCCACCTTCCTGCAGGCCTAGGGGAACACAGCAATTCTGCTCCATACAGAGAAAATAAATAGGAGGTCTAGGCAGGGGCCACAATAACATGAGGGCTCATAATTTGGGATGCTTTGAAGAGAAATCTCTATTTTTATATGAAGTCTTCCAAATTTCAGCTGTTGGCAACCATGTCAAATATTTTTAAAACAGTGTGTGAAATGAGCTGCATTTAGTTTCCCAGCACTGCCATAGGGAATGACCAAAAACTGGGTGGCTTCAAACAGCAGAAACTTCTTCTCTTATGGTCTGAAGTCAAGAAGTCAAAAGT
>NW_012109141.1:5011234-5022556 GCF_000951045.1 Mandrillus leucophaeus
TGGGGGAGAATCTGTTACCTGCTTCTCTCCTAGCTTCTCATGGTTGCCAGTAGCCCTGGCTTGTAGACGCATCAGTCCAGTCTCTGCCTCGTTTATCCTGTGGCATTCTCCTCTCTGTGTCATCTGTGTCCAAATTTCCCTCTTCTTATGAAGAGGTTACCTTTGGTCCTTGAAGCCTTTGATTTAGAGGCAGATCTATGCCTACTTTTCCCAAGGGGAAGGGAATGCTACTTTGGCAAGGATTGTGGAAACGAAGAATGTTGATTGTTAGGAGCAGAAAAATCAATAAAAACAAACAAACAAAAAAAACAATGGAAGAAAAGTTAGGAGTGGAAAGTAAAGAAAAGGCTATTAATGAAAGGTATCAAATCTAAAAGTATGTGGTAAGTGGACCAATTAGTGGATCATCTCTTAGATTGGCCAAAAAAAAAAAAAAATCAGTTTTTTGTGTTTTTGATTTTTGGGGAGGGGGAACAGGGTCTCACTCTGTCATTCAGGCTCGAGTACAGTGGTGTGATCATAGCTCAGCCTTGATCTCCTGGTCTCATATGATACTCCCATCTCAGACTCCCAAGTAGCTAGGACTACAAGCATGTGCCACCACAGTCAGCTAGTTTTAAAAAAATTTTTTGTAGAGACAGAGTCTCACAATGTTGTCCAGGCTGGTCTCAAATTCCTGGCCTCAAGTGATCATCCCATACCAGCCTCCCAAAGTGCTGGGGTTACAGGCATGAGACACCATGCCTGGCCCCAAAAATCAGTTTTAATGGATGATCCGAAAATGAGTCAAAGGACTGCTTTAATTCACTCATCTATACTCAGATGACTCTACTCAGAGAAATAAGAATAAAGAAACGAAAGTAACAGAAGCAGTAGACGTTCACCCAGAAATCTGCATATTGTCAAATTTACAGAATCATGCAACAAAATATTCGTTTGACTTTCACCAAAAACTGGATCACTTGTACTGATATAGATACTGATATACACTAAATACAATAGAAAGTTGTGTAATAAGAGATAACCAACTCACATTCATGGATTATGCATTGTATAAATGCTTCATTGTTAGTAGAACCAAAACTTCCCAGAAAAATAACATGTAATTCCCTTTGCAATAAAATCCTACTTATATATATTAAGAAACTTCTCAGACCTTCATTCTCTTTTGAATAACCTAAAAATAACTTTATTATTTTCATTTTTCTGCATTTCTTGTGTGAATTTCCACTAAGCTGAATGAAACAAATCATTTACTTCTCAGTATATGTGAGACAATTGTTATATAAATTGTTATATAAAATGAAAGACTATATGTTTTTGATATCAAAGGCACTCAGGTTTTGGAAATTATTTGTGAAAGTTTAAAAGAGGATAAAATAAGAAATTGCTACAAAATCAACCAAGTTCATTCAGTTTCGGCCCATAATCACTTCTCAAGTGTCTGTTTTGCACTAGGCGTTGTGCTGTGTTCAGAGAATTCTAAGACGAATACGATACATTCCCTCTAGAAGCATATGTATTAGGGGGTAAACAGACACGTAAAATAAATAGAACATTTCTACGTAATGCACAAGTGCTACGACAGAGGCATCGGTTGAAATTATAAGTATTCAAATAAGAGAATTTAAAAAATCCATACACAACACATTTTCAATCAAACAAGAAGCAAGGGAGATATATAGGGTTTTTTTTTTTAATACTTGTAATAGACTGAACAATGGCTTCCAAAATGTCCACGTCCTAATCTCTGGAAGCTGTGACTATGTTAGGGTACACGGTAGAGGGGAGTTAAGGCTGCAGATGAATTAAGGATGCCACTCAGATGACTTAAATTAGGAAGACTATCTTGAATTATCCAGCTAGGCCCAATGTAAACATCCTTAAAATCTTTAAAAATGAAAACAGAAAGACAGAAGGAGTCAGAATCAGCCAGAGGGTTATGACTACGAAAGAAAGGCACAAAGAGAGGCAGCACTGCTGGCCTTCGAAATGGAGAAAAGGGCCACAAGCCAAGGAATGCAGGCTGCGTGGAGAAGTTGGAAACACAGTGGAGAGCGTCTCCCCTAGAGCCTCCAAATATGAACGTGGCCTGGACTTCTGTCCCCAAGACCTGTTTGATAATAAATGTGTGGGGTTCTTTTTGTTTTGTTTTGTTTTGGAGACAGTGTCTCATTCTGTCACCAAGGCTGGAGGGCAGTGACACGATCTTGGCTCACTGTAACCTCCGCCTCCCAGGTTCAGGTGATTCTCCCGTCTCAGGCTCCCGAGTAGCTGGGATCACAGGTGTACACCACCATGCCTGGCTAATTTTTGTATATTTTAGTAGAGACGGTTTCACCAAGTTGGCCAGGCTGGCCTCAAACTCCTGGCCTCAAGTGATCTGCCCACCTCGGCCTCCCAAAATGCTGGGATAACAGGTGTGAGGCACCATGCCTGGCCAGATGTGTGTTGTTTTCAAACACTAATACAGTAATTTATGACAGCAGCAGCAGGAAACCAACACAATACCCAAGAGTGATGAGACCTACAGGATTCTATTTAGCATCCTAAGAAGTTTTCTGAATTTAAAATTTCTGAGGTCATGATCTACTCTAAGTTCTTTTTCACCTTTTCATGGTGAGCTTTTGAAGGAGGCAAGGAGACATGGGGAAGGGAAGGAGAAACTCA
Source organism: Mandrillus leucophaeus (assembly GCF_000951045.1). Lineage (NCBI taxonomy): Eukaryota > Metazoa > Chordata > Mammalia > Primates > Cercopithecidae > Mandrillus > Mandrillus leucophaeus. The sequence continues at coordinate 5,013,905 of NW_012109141.1, forward strand.
TACCTGTGTCCTAAGTACTGAGTGGTGAGACAGGAATCTTCCCCTAGATTATCTCACTGGATCCTCACATAAAGTCCTGGAAGGATGATTTTATTGTCCCATCTTCACAAAGAAATGGAGATTCTGAGAATTAAAGATATAATGCAGCCGGGTGCGGTGGCTCACGCCTGTAATTCCAGCACTTTGGGAGGCCGAGGCGGGCGGATCACTTTGTCAGGAGATCGAGACCATCCTGGCTAACACGGTGAAACCCCGTCTCTACTAAAAATACAAAAAAATTAGCCGGGCGAGGTGGCCGCCTGTAGTCCCAGCTACTCCGGAGGCTGAGGCAGGAGAATGGCGGGAACCCGGGAGGCGGAGCTTGCAGTGAGCTGAGATCGCGCCACCGCACTCCAGCCTGGGCAGCGGAGGGAAACTGTCTCAGAAAAAAAAAAGATACAATGCTGATATATTCCTCTCAGACTGCAAAGCCCTTGCTCAATCAACATGCCAGGCTATTGCAAATAAAACCCTAGGCTCCAACACATCGTGGGTTCAGGGGCCTAGGAAAGACCACCATCCTGCCCAAAGGCCTCCTCAGTCTTTTGGTAGCATAGACAAAAAGAGACTATTTTCTATTTAAATACCATATCTCATCAATACTAGGATTCGCCTTTGACATAGTTTGTGATATGGTTAAACTTTGTGTCCGCACCCAAATCTCGTCTTGAATGGTAATCTCCGTAATCCTCACATGTCAAAGGAGAGACCAGGTCGGGGTAACTGCAGCATGGGGGTAGTTTCTCCCATGCTGTTCTCATGATAGTGAGTTCTCACGAGATCTGATGGTTTTATAAGAAGCGCTTCCCTTTTCACTTGTCACTTCTTCCTCCCGACTTGTGAATCACAAGGTGCCTTGCTTCCCCTTTGCCTTCTGCCATGATTGTAAGTTTCCTGAGGCCTCCTCAACCATGCTGAACTGCGAGTCAATTAAACCTCTTTTCTTTATAAATTACCCAGTCTTGGGCGATTCTTCATAGCAGTGTGAGAATGGAGTAATACAGTTTGGATACTTGTCTCCCCAAATCTCATGTTGAAATGTCATCCCCACTGTTGGAGGTGGGGCCTGGTGGGAGATGACTGGATCATGGGGGTGGATGGACTTCCCATGAATGGGTTAGCCCCATCCTATTGGTGCTGTCCTCACCATAGTAAGTTCTCATGAGATCGGGTTGTTTAAATGTACAGCACCTCTCCCCCACTCTCACTCCTGCTCTTGCCATGTGAGGTGCCTGCTCCCCCATGTGATGTTCCTGCTCCCCCTTTGCCTTCTACTATGACTGGAAGCTTCCTGAGACTCTCACCAGAAGTAGATACCGGTACTATGCTTCACTTCCTGTACAGCCTGCAGGACTGTGAGCCAATTAAACCTCTTTTCTTTATAAATTACCCAGTCTCAGGTTTTTCTCTTTCTTTCTTTTTTTTTTTTTTTGAGATGGAGTCTCACTCCTTCACCAGGCTGGAGTGCAGTGGCACGATCTAGGCTCACTGCAACCTCTGCCTCCTGGGTTCAAGCGATTCTCCTGCCTCAGCCTCCTGAGTAGCTGAGACTACAGGTGCACACCACCATGCCCAGCTAATTTTTGTATTTTTAGTAGAGACAGGGTTTCACCATGTTGGCCAGGATCGTCTCGATCTCTTGACCTTGTGATCTGCCTGCCTCGGCCTCCCAAAGTGCTGGGATTACAGGCGTGAGCCACCGCACCCAGCCTCGGGTATTTCTTCATAGCAATGCAAGAACAGCCTAATACAACCCTTTTTTCTGTCTCCTTTTTTTTTTTTTTTTTCTTTTCAGGGAGGGCCTCACACTGTCACCCAGGCTGGAGTGCAAGTGGTGCAATCTCAGCTCACTGCAACCTCTGCCTCCCGGGCTCAAGCGATTCTCCCACCTCAGCCTCCCGAGTAGCTAGGACAACAGGTGTGCATCACCACGTCTGGCTATTTTTTGTACTTTCTGTAAAGTGAGTATTTCATCATGTTGCCCAGGCTGGTCTCAAACTCCTGGGCAAAGCAATCCACCTGCCTCAGCTCAGTGCCACAAAGTGCTGTGATTACAGGTATGCACCACTGTGCCTGGTTTTGTTTTTACTTTTAATTGAATTACAATGTATCTTATGTTCATAAACTTGCAAGTATAATTGAACAACATTTTTTCCCTCTTAGTGATATGTATAATTACAGTGTGTTTTACAATGGAGACTTCTCAGGGTCAGTGAGTTAGCATAGAATGCATCCCTCAGCTAAGCTCTGGACTATTTTCAATATCAGGAAACATAAATCCCTTGCCCTGCAGCACAAAGAAAATGGTCACCCATTTTTTAAAATATCAACTCACAGATCAAAATGTGGGTGTTTTTTCTCAGAATCTACTCTGTGCTAAGCATGGGCAAGAATCCTTAAAAGGTCACAAAAGAAATGGAAGATGGGGCCTCTACCCTCAAAAAATCCACATAAGAGGTAAAACTAACATGAAAAGTCATATGACATACCCAGGGACCTAACTGGCAGCAACTACACAGAGAGATATGATCGATTACATCCACACAGTGTGTGTTCATTTTGCTTTGTTTCTTATTTTGTTTTGTTTTTAGTATAGTCTCGTCATCAAGCTTAGTTCATTAAACTCATTAAAAGCTTATGTAAAAATACTTTCAGGCCAGGCACAGTGGCTCAAGCCTGTAATCCCAGCACTTTGGGAGACCAAGGTGGGTCAATTACCTGAGGTCGGGAGTTCAAGACCAGCCTGACCAACATGGAGAAACTCCGTCTCTACTAAAAATATAAAAATTAGCCGGGCATGGTGGCACATGCCTGTAATCCCAGCTACTCAGAGGCTGAGGCAGGAGAATCACGTGAACCCAAGAGAAGGAGGTTGCAGTGAGCCGAGATCACACCATTGCACTCCAGCCTGGGCGATAAGAGCAAAACTCCGTCTCAAAAAACAAACAAGCAAATATATATATAAATATAGTATATATATTTATATAATATATATATTTTATTATATATTATATATAATATATATTTATATAATATATATTTTATTATATATTATATATAATTATATATTATATGTTACATATATTAGATATTCTATATATTATATATATATATTGAATGAAGTAACTTGGTGTAGTGACTAAGTTAGCATGAAGTAACTTAGTGTAGTGACTTGACCTGTGTCCCCTAATAAGATGTTGAAGTCCTAACCCCTATGCCAGTGAATGTGACCTTATCTAGAAATAGGGTCTTTTCAGATGTAATCAAGATGAGGTCATACTGGTTAGAGTGGGCCTTAAATCCAATGACTGACATCTTCAGAAGAGAAAAGAAAGGGAGATTTGAATGTAGAGACATGGAGGAGGCATGAGGACGATGGCCCTGTGAAGATGGAGGCAGAGATCAGTGTGATGCAGCTACAGGCTGGGAACACCAGGAATCACCAGTATTCACCACAAGGCAAAGAAAGCTTCTTCCCTGGAGCCTTTAGAGGGAGCATGCCCCACCAACGCCTTCATTTCACATTTCTGGACTCCATAATGGTGAGACAATACATTTCTGTTATATTAAGCCACCAAGCTGATGGAACTTTGTTACGGCATTGAGTCTGAGAATGGCTCGTACAGATAACCCACATGAGATTGATTAAAATTAAATAAAGTGTTTTTGAAAGAAAGCACTTAACCTCAAAAATAAATTGTTAAAAGCTAAGGGACATGACTCAACTCTTAGAACTATCCAAATATGGCAGGAAAAAAACGTGAAAATCACACACAAAAAAGTGAGAAATTCATGTAGATGTGAATTTATCCAAAGTAGGAAAAACAAATTGTGCAAAAAAAAACACAAAAAATTAAACAATAAACAAAAAAAAAAACAGGGTGGCACCAAAAAAGAGCTCTTCCTCGCCTAAACTCAGGTACACATTAAGTCAGAAAAAAAAAATTAGCAACTATAGCAAACTACATTAAAACTAATGCAGTCTTATTAAAATTATATAAAGCTATATAATAAAACTTCATAATGAAACTATAGTTTTACTGAACAGAGACTGGTCAATAGGAATTTACTGAGTATCTGCTACTTCTGTCTCGAATATAGAAATGGAAGAGTATATACTTAAGTTTTTAAAAAGGAAGAAAGAATTTTAAAGTAATACTATGTGCTAAAGTACAGAGCGAGCAACACTCTAAAATGCCGGTAAGTGCAAAAACAACGCAGAATATTGGACTAGTGCTAAAGAGAGACAGAGAAGTGACACTGTAGCAGTGTCTGACAGATCTCTTACCTTATTATTATAAATACATAACAATGTTTTTCCAATAAATCACAAAAATGGCTGGGCCAAGCTGCAGTGACTCACGCCAATAATCCCAGCATTTTGGGAGGCCAAGGCAGGAGGACTGCTTGAGGCCAGCAGTTTGAGACCGGCCTGGGCAACATAGTGAGATCATTTCTCCACCAAAAAAAAAAAAAAAAAAAGTATATAAAGTGCCAAGATACAATTCATGGAAAAAAAATTTAACCATTAGATTCGTTTTTTTCTAAAAGCAAAACCTCTGATAAATTCTTGACATGCCTCAAGAAATACCGTGAAGATAATTCATCAATTAAATGTTTGAAAACATAGTAAAGCCATCATCAGTCTGGAATTATGAGTGACTCAGAACTAGTTGGGACTATGAACATGATGGAATACTAAGATGAATGTGAAAATGTCACATCAGAATATCACAGTTTAAACTAGAGCTACTTAAGCCTTTATTTATGTCTCCCTAGACCACATCAGCATGGACGTTAATGGAGGCACAGGAATAATAAAATTCAGCTGTCCCCACCTCCGTCTCCTGCCCTCGACATCACTAGGATTACTAGGTTCTTTCTTTTTCCAAGCTGTTCAGTGAGTTGATTCACTTGTACACCCAAACATCTATGACTTCATTTCATGTTTGGTGGTTAAATTTGCCGTTAAACATTTGCTGATTATTTTTAGCTGTCCAAACTCTAGAATTAAATGCGCAACACTTGGCTCTGAAACTCCTGTTTGGCACCTTAAATTACCACTGAAAACAAGTCAGCCAGTTCACATATGATGGCTTCTGGGCAATGAAAAGATAGACAGGTGGAATCTGGAGGATGTCCGGCCTAGGACGTCTTAATTTCAAAAAGGTATTTAACATGGGAATGCATTAAGGTACACTTAAAGCCACATGGACAAATCCATCCAGTTAGTGTTAATTAGCTGGAAAAGTGATCCAGAATTCTGTACTCAAGCCCATCCTGCTCAGAATTTCAGTTAATGACTTAGATGATGGTTTACAGGATGATTATGTCAAATTTGCAAAGGAAGCAGAAATTAAGGCCTGGCGCAGTGGTTCATGCCTGTAATCCTAGCACTTTGGGACCAAGGCAGGTGGATTACCTGAAGTCAGGAGTTCGAGGCCAGCCTGACCAACATAGTGAAACCCCATCTCTACTAAAAACACAAATTTAGCTGGGTGTGGTAGCACGTACCTGTAATTCCAGGTACTTGGGAGGCTGAGGCAGGAGAATTGCTTGAACCTAAGAGGCAGAGGTTGCAAGGCTGAAGTGAGCTGAGATCGCACCATTGCAGTCCAGCCTGGGCAACATGAGTGAAACTCCATCTTAAAAAAAAAAAAAAGGCCAGGTGCGGTGGCTCACGCCTGTAATCCCAGCACTTTGGGAGGCTAAGACAGGCAGATCCCGTGAGGTCAGGAGTTCAAGACCAGCCTGGCCAACATAGTGAAACCCCGTCTCTACTAAACATACAAAAATTAGCCGGGCATGATGGTGGGTGCCTGTAATTCCTGCTACTCAGGAGGCTGAGGTGGGAGAATTGCTTGAACCTGGGAGGTGGGGGTTGCAGTGAGCCGAGATCATACCATCGCACTCCAGCCTGGGTGACACAGCAAGACTCCTCTCAAAAAAAAAAAAAAAAAAAGGGAGAAGTATAAAGGAAGGCACCAGAACCAACTGTAGCTGGAGAGAAGAAACTGAGGGACAAAAACTAGCAATAGAAATGCATTATTATCTATATTTAGTAGCAATAGGAGTGATAAGAATAGTAAATATTAGTAATTAAAATAGGAATAAAGGTAAAGTAGAAAATTTAAGGTAAAAATATTCAATTGCATAAAGACAAATCTTGAAGAAAACTAGAAACTTACATTTTTTTTCAAATGTAGGTTTAAAATTAACCACATATTACTCAGGAATGGAAAACCCTATCGTATATTCTCACTGATATGTGGGAGCTAAGCTACGAGGACACAAAGGCATAAGAAAGATACAATGGGCTGGGCACGGTGGCTCATGCCAGTAATCCCGAACTTTGGGAGGCCAAGGTGGGCAGATTACCTGAGGTAGGGAGTTCGAGACCAGCCTGACCAACATGGAGAACCCCGTCTCTACCAAAAATACAAAATTAGCTGGGCGTGGTGGCACATGCCTGTAATCCCAGCTACTAGGGAGGCTAAGGCAAGAGATTCGCTTGAACCTGGGAGGCGGAGGTTGCAGTAAGCCAAGATCGCGCCATTGCACTCCAGCCTGGGCAACAAGAGTGAAATTCTGTGTCAAAAAAAAAAAAAAAAAGAATGATACAATGGACTTTGGGGACTTGGGGGGAAGAGTGGGAGGGAGGCAAGGGATAAAAGACAACAGGGAGGCAAGGGATAAAAGACAACAAATATGATGCAGTATATACTGCTCGGGTGATGGGTGCACCAGGATCTCACAAACCACCACTAAAGAACTTACTTGTGTCACCAAATACCACCTGTACCCCAATAATTTATGGAAAAAAAATCTACCTTTAGCCTAATGTGAAGACTCCTCAGAAAACAACAGAATAATGGGAAGCTCTAATTTTTATATTAGATAAATAAAAATAAGTGCTATTCATTTTGCTGTTAAAAAAATTAACTACATATTTAATATGTACCATTTCCATGTCATACATAGTTTTTTTCGAAGTAAGAGTTTTAGTATATATTCATAGAAGTATAGTTTATTTATTGGCCGGGCACGGTGGCTCATGCCTGTAATCCCAGCACTTTGGGAGGCCGAGGTGGGCAGATCATGAGGTCAGGAGTTCGAGACCAGCCTGACCAACATGGCGAAACCCCGTGTCTCCTAAAAATACAAAAATAAGCTGGGCGTGGTGGTGGGCGCCTGTAATCCCAGCTACTCATAAGGCTGAGGCAGGAGAATCGCTTGAACCCAGGAGGTGGAGTTTGCAGTGAGCCAAGATCGCACCATTGCACTCCAGCCTGGGTGACAGATTGAGACTCCATCTCAAAAAAAAAAAAAAAAAGAAGTATAGTATAGTATATTTGTTAAAGGTAGTATAGACACATTATATTCAGTATTGCTCAGAACACGTTCTCTGTTGTAATTACCTGTTAAGGAAGAACACTACCAAACTGTAGTGCTTTTAGAAGTGCATCAACAGCATTGAGAAATACAGATTTACAGCCAGCAGGTACCTTGAAGATCATAATTCCAGGATAAACAAATTGAGACTATTGAGATCCTGTAAGACTGAAATAATACTACCTGTATTTATTGGGGTTTGTTGCTAAAAAGGAATAACATGGGACTGGGTAATTTATTAAAAAAGGGGTTTATTTGGCTCATGGTTCTTCACACTGTACAAGAAACGTGGTGCTGGCATTTGCTTCTGGTGAGGCCTCAGGAAGCTTCCAAACATGGCAGAAGGCAAAGAGGGAGCAGGTATGTCACATGGTGAGAAAGGAGCCAAAGAGAGATGCCAGGCTCTTGTCAACCACCAGCTACCCTGTGAACTAACAGAGTGAGAACTCACTTATTACCAGGGGGAAGACACCAAGCCATTTGTGAGGGACCCACCCCTCTAGGCGAACACCTCCCACCAGGCCCCACCTCCAACACTGGGGATCACATTTTAACATGAGCTTTTGAGGGGACGAACATTCAAGCTGTATCACCACCATTATACACAAGCTTACCCGGAGCCCAATATTCTGACTGGGTCACATAAAGAATATGTATAGGAATTAAGATTGTTCAACCTAAAAAAGGAAGACTTAATGGTGTGGTGCTGAAAGTAGAAAGGCTGTTAAATGAATAGAGAGGAAAGATTCCACATCAGCAGGGCAGACAGTAAGAACTTTACACTGGGAAGAATTGTTGGCAATGAGAGTGATAAATCTTTCAATGAGGGGAGACTGAGGTCACCAGGAGTGTCCAGAGAATAAACGATCACTATGGGGAATGCTGCAAATGTCCTCACAACACTCAGCAGAAAAGTGGATGCAATCAAATTGCCAGATTCTGAATTTCACAAAACCTTGGGGACTGACCTTAAGACACCAGTATTTTATTTTTGCACAGTAAGTACATTTACAAAATGAATCCCAATATGATATACAATTATCACCATTTAACTAAATATAGGATATTTTAGCACCAAAACTTCAGCTCAGAATAATGGACTGTCCTCTAAATTGTCCTCCAAATAGAAATAATTTGGTTTGATTGTTGTCATTCAACCATGAATTGGTAAAAATTTGTTCATTGTGGCAGATACTCTTCTACAATGTGACATTAACTCTC
>NW_012109141.1:5024511-5041773 GCF_000951045.1 Mandrillus leucophaeus
AGCTACTCATAAGGCTGAGGCAGGAGAATCGCTTGAACCCAGGAGGTGGAGTTTGCAGTGAGCCAAGATCGCACCATTGCACTCCAGCCTGGGTGACAGATTGAGACTCCATCTCAAAAAAAAAAAAAAAAAGAAGTATAGTATAGTATATTTGTTAAAGGTAGTATAGACACATTATATTCAGTATTGCTCAGAACACGTTCTCTGTTGTAATTACCTGTTAAGGAAGAACACTACCAAACTGTAGTGCTTTTAGAAGTGCATCAACAGCATTGAGAAATACAGATTTACAGCCAGCAGGTACCTTGAAGATCATAATTCCAGGATAAACAAATTGAGACTATTGAGATCCTGTAAGACTGAAATAATACTACCTGTATTTATTGGGGTTTGTTGCTAAAAAGGAATAACATGGGACTGGGTAATTTATTAAAAAAGGGGTTTATTTGGCTCATGGTTCTTCACACTGTACAAGAAACGTGGTGCTGGCATTTGCTTCTGGTGAGGCCTCAGGAAGCTTCCAAACATGGCAGAAGGCAAAGAGGGAGCAGGTATGTCACATGGTGAGAAAGGAGCCAAAGAGAGATGCCAGGCTCTTGTCAACCACCAGCTACCCTGTGAACTAACAGAGTGAGAACTCACTTATTACCAGGGGGAAGACACCAAGCCATTTGTGAGGGACCCACCCCTCTAGGCGAACACCTCCCACCAGGCCCCACCTCCAACACTGGGGATCACATTTTAACATGAGCTTTTGAGGGGACGAACATTCAAGCTGTATCACCACCATTATACACAAGCTTACCCGGAGCCCAATATTCTGACTGGGTCACATAAAGAATATGTATAGGAATTAAGATTGTTCAACCTAAAAAAGGAAGACTTAATGGTGTGGTGCTGAAAGTAGAAAGGCTGTTAAATGAATAGAGAGGAAAGATTCCACATCAGCAGGGCAGACAGTAAGAACTTTACACTGGGAAGAATTGTTGGCAATGAGAGTGATAAATCTTTCAATGAGGGGAGACTGAGGTCACCAGGAGTGTCCAGAGAATAAACGATCACTATGGGGAATGCTGCAAATGTCCTCACAACACTCAGCAGAAAAGTGGATGCAATCAAATTGCCAGATTCTGAATTTCACAAAACCTTGGGGACTGACCTTAAGACACCAGTATTTTATTTTTGCACAGTAAGTACATTTACAAAATGAATCCCAATATGATATACAATTATCACCATTTAACTAAATATAGGATATTTTAGCACCAAAACTTCAGCTCAGAATAATGGACTGTCCTCTAAATTGTCCTCCAAATAGAAATAATTTGGTTTGATTGTTGTCATTCAACCATGAATTGGTAAAAATTTGTTCATTGTGGCAGATACTCTTCTACAATGTGACATTAACTCTCCTCCCATAGAGGAGCAGGGTCTGTGTTCTTTGCTTTCAGCCTGAATAGACCTTTATGACTGCCTTTACCAATCAAGGATGGCTCAATGGAGGCTCTATGACTTCTGAGTCTAGGTCATTAAAAAAAAAAAAAAAGCTATGTTCTTCCACTTCCTTTTCTTAGGGCGCTCCCTCTTGGACCCCAGCTGCCATGCTGTGAGAAAGCTCAGACAACATGAAAAGGCCACGTCTATGTTTTCCAGCTAATGCCCAGCTGAAGTCCCAGTCAAGTGTCATACATGTGAGTGATACCTCCAAGGGGACTTTAGCCTCAGCCATTGTCTAACTGTAATTGCTCAAGGGACCCCAAGCAAAAACCTAGCTGAGCCCAGTCGACCTCCAGAATTGTGAGAAATAATGATAGTAGCAGTCAGGATTCCACAGAAAAAATCCAGAATGGAAGGATATAGATTTATTGCAAGAGTTAGCTTTGTGGTTTTGGGAGCTGGTCAGGTAGATCCGAAGTCTGTAGGGCAGGATGTCAGGAAGGGCAGGCTGGATGGGTAGCTCAAGGTGACACTGCGATCCACAGGCAGAATTTCTTCTTCCTAAGGGAAGCCTCAGTTCTGCTCTTCAGGCCTCTCCACTGATTGAGTCAGACCCAACCACATTGCCAACGACAAGCGACTTAAAGTCAATTGATTGTCGATGCTAATTACATCTACAAAATTCCTTCACAGCAACAAGCTAAATGAGTATTTGAATTACTCTTTACTATAACCAAACCACACTCATACATAAAGCTGACCTTCAAAATAATAAAATGATTTTTTGTTGTTCTAAGTCATTAACTTTTGGGGGTGATTTGTTCTGCAGAAATAGGTAACTGGAATGATCAGCATAGATTTCCTTTGGAGGCAGAGGTGAGAGGATCACTTGAGCCCAGGAGTTTAATACCAGCCTGGGTAACACAATGAGACTCTGTTTCACAAAAAAATTTTAAAGAAAAAAAGAAAAACATTTAGTAAACACTAGGCATGATGACTTCTCATTCTTCCAAGCCCAAAATGCCATAATTCACTCACAGATCGCCTATTGCAGATTTGAAATGGTGGTTCTAGTGTTCACAAATCCCTCAAAGGTTTGACTGCATTAATCAGCCCTCTTCATTGATTCCTCTGATGATAAATCCATTGAGATGCTTTTCGCTGTAAATACAGTTAGCCCTCCATATTCATGAGTTCTGCATCCACAGATTCAACCAACCACAGATCAAAAATATTTGGGAAAGAAAATGCATAGTTGTGATGGTACTGAACATGTACAGACTTTTTTCCTTACCATTATTCCATAACAATACAGTATAACAACTATTTACATGGTATTTATATTGTATTAGGCATTGTAAGTAACCTAAAGATGATTTAAAGTATACGGGAGGATGTGCGTAGGTTATATGCAAATCCTGCACCGTTTTATAGCAGGGACTTGTGCATCTGTGGATTTTGGAATCTGAGAGAGGTCCTGAAACCAATCCCCCATGGATACTGACAGACAGATAAATATAAAATAAATCCTAATTAAAAGTAACTTTAAGTGAATTGTATTATCTCACCTAACAAAGTCCTATTATGTGACATAAAAATAGGTGGGGTCGTGGGTTGCCAAATGGTTTTATTAAACAAATCCACAGCAACTTCAAGGACTCAGATTCTCTCTACCATTCTGTTGGGTCATTACCAGCTGTGTTTATTTTTTGGCCCAAAGACTCCTCTCTCCCAACTCCCCCAGAACTGCCGTGAGCCTGTTCACCAGAGAGAATGTGATCATTACCATTCCAGCTGACTTAAGCTCACCAGGACTTATGCTTGGGGGAAATGGGATCCCGGTCCCTGAGAGCCTGGCCGTGGATAGGAAAAAAGGCCCTGATCACATTGGGGTTCTAGTACAAAAGAAGAACTTCCTTGAAGACAAGGAAGAAGAAAAGAAGGGCAATAGCTTCTCTACAGTCGAAAGGAAGTCCGTTAAGTTTAAGGATTACTTCTCATTCAGCACGGCACTGTGAAAAGTGCTCCTCTCAAGGGGTCCGACAGAACTGTGTTCAAAACCCAAATCAGGCTGGGTGCAGTGGTTTATGCCTATAATCCCACCACTTCGGGAGACTGAGGCAGGAAGATCCTTTGAGCCCAGAAGTTTGAGACCAGCCTGGGCAATATAGTGAAACCCCATGTCCGCAAAAAATAAAGAATTGCCAGATGTGGTAGTACATATCTCTAGTTCCAGCTATGTGGGAGGCTGAGGCAGGAGGATCATTTGAGTCTGGGAAGCTGAGGTATTCAAACTGCCTTTGCAAAATTATGACTGAGACACTGAAAGAGATGTAACTTAACTTACTCCATCTTACTTCTAACCTCCAAGCTGTCCTTGTTCATTCATGGGCATAGGCTGAACTAACTTTGGGAGAAACTTACAGTTTAAACAAAGACAGTAACAGCCCTTTCCCAAAGCAGACCTCCTTCTTGCATGGGGACTAGATTGCCTTTGTAAGACTAACATTAGCCACAAGATCAGAAATGGTTTAGAAGCCACGCAGCTGGAGGTTACAAGATTCTGACCCTCCCTGAACTGCTCCTAACATCAGTGCTTGAGATATTTTGCAGACCCTGCACTTGATGGATCAGCTGGCACCACCCAGATCAATAAACTGGCTCATCTGATGTTGTGCCCCCTCTGCCCCACCCAGAAACTGACTCAGCGCAAGAAGACAGCTCTGACTCCCTAGGATTTCATCTCTGACCAATCAGTGCTCCTGGCTCACTGGCTTTCCCCCACCCACCAAGTTATCCTTCAAAACTCTGCTCCCCGAATGCTCAGGGAGACTGATCTGAGTCATAATAAAACTCTAGTCTCCTGCACAGCCAGCTCTGCATGAATTACTCTTTCTCTATTGCAATTCCCCTGTCTTGATGAATCAGCTCTGTCTAGGCAGCGGGCAAGGTAAGCCCCTTGGGTGATTACAATTGCAGTGAACCATGATCGCACCACTGCATTCCAGCCTGGGAAACAGAGTGAGACCTTGTCTTGGGAAAGAAAAAAAAAAAAAAAAAATTCCAAATCAGCCACTTAATGAAAAGGCTCATTCTCCTCACGTGCAAAGTAGGGATAACAATAACCACTTCACATGTGCACCTCAGGACTCACTAAGGAGCCAGAGTAACTGGCATCCACTGCCTGCTGATTATGCTGGGCTGTTGCCTGCAGGGAAGTACTTTACATGCGTCGGCCCAGAGGCTCCCCACATCACGCAGGAAGGAGGTAGGCGCTTTGTTCTGTTCTTTTCTTTTTTTGTTTTTGAGACGGAGTCTCACTCTGTTGCCAGGCTGGAGTGCAGTGGCACGATCTCGGCTCACTGCAACCTCTGCCCCCGTGTTCAAGCGATTCTCCTGTCTCAGCCTCCCAAGTAGCTGGGATTACAGGCAGGCACCACCACGCCCAGCTAATTTTTTTTATTTTTAGTAGAGACGGGGTTTCACCATGTTGGCTAGGATGGTCTTGATCTCCTGACCTCGAGATCCACCTGCCTTGGCCTCCCAAAGTGCTGGGATTACAGGTGTGAGCCACCACGCCCGGCCTGGTGCTTTGTTATTTTCGTACTGCAGATAGTAATCCGAGGTTTGGAGAAGTAATACAAGACTTGCTCAAGGTCACACAGAGCAAGGATAGAATTCATTCTGACTCCAGAGCCCATGCAATGTCCAGGAGCCCCCACGGTGCCACCTTTTGAATGCTCATCCATCTGCACTGCATGCAATGCACTGCCCTGGCCATCCAGGCTCGAGGTATCTAAGCCATGAGAGAGACTGAAAGAGAAATAGCAGCACATCTGTCAAAGAGTAAATTCCATTTTAAAACACTGACTGTGTGTGACAGCAAGGTTGGACAGTTCCATGGGGACACAGAGGGCCCCAGACACACGCCTGCCCTCCTAGATCGTCGTTGAATTCTAGGAGTGGCCAGGGACAGATGGCATAAACAATTTTATATCTAAAAAGTTCAAAGCTGATATTGTCTGAGATTCATATTGTAAATATATATCCTCATTTTACAGAGAAATCCTGAGGCTCAAAGACATTGAATGACCTGCTGCTTCATGCACAGGTGGTCAGTGTTGCCAAAGCCCAGGACGAGCAGTCCAGGCAGCTGTCACATTTCCAACATGTGGAAAGCCTTGCCAAAGCGCGAGCTCTGCTGTCTCCCTCCCGTGCAGCGAGGTCACACGAGGCAGATGTGGATTTGTTCCAGCAGCTTCACCAGGGAATCAACAGCAGGCATAGGCACAAATAAATAAACCTCAGGCTTGAGATCCTCTCTTTATCCCAATCAAAAACCAATTCTTTTCTTTCATTTCTTCCCTAGGGCCATCTCAGTGTCGCCCATCTGCCTGGGCCAGAGGCCCGTACTTGAGGTTCCTGCATTGCCAGGCCATTTGGTAACACGAGGAGCTGATGCCCCCTTTCCGCCTGTTGTATCTTTTTTTTTTTTTTTTTTTTGAGACAGAGTCTCGTTCTGTCACCCAGGCTGGAGTGCAGTGGCACAATCTTGGCTCACTGAAACCTCCACCTCCCAGGCTCAAGGGAGTCTCCTGTCTCAGCCTCTTGAGTATCTGGGATTACATGCATGCGCCATCACGCCTGGCTAATTTTGTATTCTTAATAGAGATGGGGTTTCACCATGTGGGCCAGGCTGGTCCAGAACTCCTGACCTCAAACCATCCACCCGCCGCCTCGGCCTCTCAAAGTGCTGGGATTACAAGCGTGAGCCACCGCGCCTGGCCTCTCCTGTTGTACCTTGTTAACCCCAGTTGCTGCTAAGCTAGCTTGTCTGTTTCTTCACTATCTTGGCACTTTGAGTCCTACTTCCTGGCAGGAGCCGATTTTTCTTTACTTATGTCTGCTCTTCTAAACGTAGACAAACTTTTATATTTTATTTTCCTCCCCAGTTGTAAATAGCAGAATCTGGACAAGAACTCAACATTTCTATTTCAGATTACACACTTTTTCTACATTACTATGAAGTTTCAGGATATTTTATGTGGCTTTTGTAAGAAACATAATCCTACTAACATTGACTGAGTACCAGGCCCTCTGCTAGGAGGCAGGGAAACTGCATACAGCAACTCCAGCACCATCCAGCCTCGAGGGCGAGGCAGACACGTAAGGGGTGACCGTAACAGCGTAACAGCGTGTGCTAAATGATATATTGGGAAAATCACAGAATACTGTAGCAACACCCAGGGTGTGCTCTCACCCATCTTGAGAATGAGGAAGAGTTAACCCAGAACAAAGAAAGGGTAGTTGATGTTTAGTGTTTGGGCAGACACATTCCAAGCAAAGGGAACATTATTGGTAAAAGAAGAAAGGGGAGAGAGAGACCAGAGTCTTCGGAGAACTGTAAATATTCAGTCTCACTGGGGTGTCAAAGCACTCAACAGAAGTGAAGTTTGGAGTTTATGCTACTGACAATGGGAATCTCTAAAAGGAGTTCAGAAAAATCTAAAAATAGACTCAAAGATTAATTCAACAAAAGGAGATGGGTGTCTGAAAATGATGAAGATGTGGTCCCTGACTCCAAAGAGCTCATTACCTACTGGGAGAGACAGATATGTAAACAAATCATTACAGAACAATTTGTTTCATTCCAAATGTAGCACACACAAAGAGCTGGGGACAGTGAAGAGGAAGCCGTCAGCACTGCCTGCGGAGAAGAAAGGAAGGCTTTGTGTAGGTGACGACTGAGCAAGATGACAGATGAGTGGGCGGAAACCAGTCCTGGCAGAAGGGGTGGACCCTTGGGGCGGGACTAGGAAGGACAGCTCCAATTCATTACCCAACGTTAAATGAATGGAACATTCGCCGTACTCTTTAAATTTCAAGAATTTCTTTTCTTTCTTTCTTTTTAAGACGGAGTTTCGCTCTTACTGCCCAGGCTGGAGTGCAATGGCACCATCTCGGCTCACCGCAACCTCCGCCTCCTGGGTTCAAGCTATTCTTCTGCCTCAGTCTCCCGGGCATGAGCCACCATGCCCGGCTAATTCTGTATTTTTAGTAGAGATGAGGTTTCTCCATGTTGGTTAGGCTGGTCTCAAACTCCTGAACTCAGGTGATCCGCCCGTCTCAGCCTCCCAAAGTGCTGGGATTACAGGCGTGAACCACCGTGCCCAGCCTAAATTTCAAGATTTTCCACTGCAACTCCTTTGCCTCAGGAATTTGTCCCCCTCCTAGTAGAGATAGTGAAAGTTAAACTGTAACCTACATATCTTTTCTCAAGGATTTTGAATGTTTGTTTGTACAGAGAACACTCCATCTGGTATATCCCAGAAACAAAAGGAGCTTTTCAGCAAGATTTTCAGCGCACGGAAGCCGTGCTCATTTCTAGAGGCTGCATTCTCAGAAGCTTTTCTCCCTAAGCACAAAAATCAGAGGCAAGTAGGAAGAGTGGGGCTGCACCTGAGCGAGCATGACTGTACCCATCCTGCTTCCCAAACAGACTCAAAAATCAAGGGTCTTACTCACTGCGGTTAGAAAGAA
Source organism: Mandrillus leucophaeus (assembly GCF_000951045.1). NCBI lineage: Eukaryota > Metazoa > Chordata > Mammalia > Primates > Cercopithecidae > Mandrillus > Mandrillus leucophaeus. The sequence goes on from NW_012109141.1 coordinate 5,032,489, forward strand.
TCTATTTTTTTCCTTTGGCAGCATCAAACCTCACAAATAACTCCACTGAAAAGAATATTAGACCTAATGTGTTCTACTTAAAGTCCAACAAATACATTAAGAGCAGAAAATTGTGGGATATAAGGTTCTCAAAATTTCAGTAATACAGCTCAGTATCAGTACACAAGGTGAGGCCTTATGGACTGAATATTTGTGTCCACCCAAAATTCGTACGTTGAAGCCCTAACCCCCACTGTGATGGCAGGAGGAGGAGAAGCCCCTGGAAGATGATTAGGTCATGAGAGAGAAGCCCTTGTCAATGGGAGTAGTGACCTTGCCAAAGGGCTCCCAAAGAGCTCTGGTGCCCTCCTTCCTCTTGTGAGTGCACAATTAGCTGGAAAGCCCGAAGAGGACCCTCATCAGAACCTAACATTGCTGCCTCCCGATCTCAGAATTCCAGTCTCCAAAATCGGAGAAATAAATTTCTATTGTTTATAAACTACGCAATCTATGGTACTTTGTTATAGCAGCCGAAACTGACTAAGATGTGAGGTCAAAAAAGATGCTTTCCCTATTCACAGCACAACTCTGCCTGTGCTTACAAAGAACTGTGGTTGAAATGGATTCAGCTTCACAACATCTGCAGAAGGCCAAGAGATGTGCGGCAGTAGTGGTAGAAATGTTGAACTAGGAACTGTATTAAGGGGTTGAAAATAAAGGGATGAGCCATAATTTATTCAGGAAAATGCAAATAAAAGTAGTAGAAATAGCAATCTTCATGAAAAGATAATATGGCATTTAATTTAAAACATCAGAGTGACTTGGTAATGATAAAAAAAAAAAAGCCATGAAAAAAATATTACAGTGATGAACCTTTAGGTACTAAATAGCATAGTGGTAAATACATATGACAAAAACTTTGGTCTGGCCTGGTGGCTCACGCCTGTAATCCTAGCACTTTGGGAGGCCGAGGCAGGTGGATCACTTGAGGACAGGAGTTTGAGAACAGCCTGGCCAATATAGTGAAACCCCATCTCTACTAAAAATCAGCCAGGTGTGGTGGCACACACCTGTAATCCCAGCTACTTGGGAGGTTGAGGTGGGAGAATCGCTTGAATCTGGGAGGCAGAGGTTGCAGTAAGCTGAGACCATGCCACTGCACTCCAGCCTGGGCAACAGAGTGAAACCATGTCTCAAAAAAAAAAAAAAAAAAAACCTCTAAGAATACACAGATAATTTAGTGTAACTGTAATCACTGCAGACTGGTAGTTCTTACTTTGAGCAATTTTGTCCTCCCACGAGACATTGGTGACAACTGGAGACATTTTTGGTCATCACAAATTGGACAAGGTGGAGGAAGGTGCTACTGGCATCTGGTGAGTAGAAGCCAGGGATGCTGCTAAACACTTGCAATGCCAGGACAGCACCCCCAACAGAGAGATATATGGGGCAAAATGCCAACAGTGCCAAGACTGAGAAGCCCTGGTCTACAGTATTGTATTATATACTTCTCTCAAACTGACAGGTCAAGTAGACTAAGTAGACTCTCTGTATATATTTGTCTGTGTGTGTGTGTGTGTGTGTGTGTGTGTATGTGTATACATCTATATATATGTTTGAATATATATGTGTGTGTGTGTATATATATATGAAGCTGGACTTAGTATACAAAGATAACTTTCACCCTGCCCAAAATATCATTATAATATGTAAATGTATATAAACATCTATACACATGCACACATAAATATATATTCAAATATATATGAAGCTGGACTTGGTATACAAAGATAACTTTCTCTTCTACAAAAGATATGTATTCTGTCTTATATTTAAAACTTTTATGATAATATTTAAGCTTGATAGCATGTTTTCACCTAAAATTTATTGTAAATCAAACACAACTTTATACTGATCAGCATAAATTGGCTAAAAGGTTTTATTTCTTGAACAATATCAAATTTGATCATTTTAAGTAAGATGAAATGCCCATCTGAACTTTTAAAGGAGGAAACCTAATGAGATATAGGTTCCCATTTCTCAAGACCTGGCATTGTGGAATCTGTCAGAAGTTAAGAACTAGTGCAGGGATGATGGAATCTGTCAGGAGTTAGCCAAGTTCTCATAGAAGCAGAGGGAAAGGGGGAAATGTCAAAGGGTGTGAGCTTAGCCGGGCGTGGTGTCAGGTGCCTGGAATCCCAGCTACTTTGGAGGCTGAGGCAGGAGAATCGCTTGAACCCGAGAGGCGGAGGTTGCAGTGAGTCAAGACTGTACCATTGTACTCCAGCCCGGACAACAAGAGTGAAACTCCATTTCAAAAAAAAAAAAAAAAAGGGGTGTGAGCCCTGGTCACAGATGCTGTGGGATTGGGACAGTCATTTAACTTGGAGACCATCCTACTTCTTAAACACTGTCTGTTATCTGTTCTCTCCAGAATCAGGCTGACAGGGACTACAACAGCTGTTCCCTGGATAAGGTGCTATTAACCTTTACATTCAGCTAAACACTGCCAAAGAGCACCGATGCCCAGACGTACATGCACTCAGGGAGCACTGGGGGCTGGAGCATGAAGGCGTGGATTGCTATGGACGTCTCATTGCTATGGCCTGAATGTCTGAATGTTTGCTTCTTCCCATACTGAAATCCTAACCCCCAAAGTGATGGTATTAGGAGGTAGGCCTTTGGGAGGTAATTAGGTCATGGGGGTGAAGCCTTTGTGAATGGGCTTAGCACCCTTATTATAACAGAGCCCCCAGAGAGCTCCTTGCTAGCACCACGTGAGGTTATAATGAAAAGGCACCGTCTATGAACCAGGAAGCAGGCCCTCACCAGGAGCCAGATCTGCCTTGATCTTGGACTTCCCAGCTTCCAGCATTGTGAAAAAAAAGCTTTTGTTGTTGTAAGCCTTCCAGTTTGTGGTACTTTGTTACAGCAACCTAGTAAACTAACACACGTGGTGAAATCAATTCACCTCCAAGTTGACCTGGCTTGGCGCTTTCTAATCATGAATGGGATCTCTGATTTTCTCCAAACTCGAGGGTAGTCTCACTCAGAAGCATTTCATCATGCATCTTCCAGGCTATAACTTAATTGATAGGTATAGATGTATTTCCACTAACAAAACTGCTAACCTTGTGGAAGAAAAATGCTACAGTCACCTTAAGCCTTATGCTTTTATCAGACAGACACATTTATCTGGGTCTGTGTACAAAAATTGCTTCCCAAACACGCTGGAGAGTCTCAGAGGACCAGGGAGGGAATTTGGCAGGAGACAAGCAAAAGGTGATCCACAGTCCACAAAGTGGCACGGGGGTTCTTCCAGCCCTGAGGCCTGTTGAACATTGATCATCCCTACACGCCACGGCTCTGGCTGGCTATGGAGAATCCTCTGCCAGAGGGAGGATGTTTGCAGGAATAACTTTCCTTTTGAACTCTTTTGACATTAGGACCTTATTCCAGGCCGCCTCATTTACCAAACACTGAAAAGATCAGGACTGAAGCAGTAGAAGGGGCTTCAGTGGGAAGATGTGGCAGCCGCACCGTGCAGCTATGTTGCAGTGTAGTTACATGAGCTGTTCCTCATACCAAGTATGGAAGTTAAATAAATAAATAAATAAATAAATAAATAAATAAATAAATAAATAAAAAGGAACAAATCAAAAGGAGTAGGTGTGGTGGGGAGTGGGGAAGAGCAAGCACATGGATCATGCACTTTGGGAAGAGAAAATAAAAGAGGAATGAGTTTTCTTTTATCAAGGAGATCTAAATGACATGTTCAAGACCGTAGCAACCATTCTGTGTTTCCATTCTCCAAACACACAGATGGACCCGGGAGTGAGAGGGTGGAGACAGCAGTAAGTGTGTTTTTCTGTCCCATTGGAAATGTTTTTCCCGTTGATCTAGCAACACTGTTACATCAGTACAAATGCCCACAACCTTAGGAGAGTTAGGTTCAGGCCCAAAGTCCATTTTTTTGGTTAATCATTATCCAAGACTGTTTAAACCAGGCCATTAAGCTATAATATAACATGCAGCCACCTAATATGCTTGGATATCTGTGTAGTCTGAAGTGCTGTTTCCTTTGCATTTCCTTAAATACCGAATTCATTTGCCTTTAGAGAATGAATTTATATTTTTAAGTCTATTTGATTGTTGGATTTTTACTTAAAAATAGTGTTCATTAGAATAGTTTTATTAAAAAACATAGTGGCAAAATTTCAAATTATTTCAAAACGTTTCGCCGGGCGCGGTGGCTCACGCTTGTAATCCCAGCACTTTGGGAGGCCGAGGCAGGTGGATCACCTGAGGTCGGGAGTTCAAGACCAGCCTGACCAACATGGAGAAACCCCGTCTCTACTAAAAATACAAAATTAGCCGGGGTGGTGGCACATGCCTGTAATCCCAGCTACTCGGGAGGCTGAGGCAGGAGAATCGCTTGAACCCGGGAGGCGGAGGTTGCGGTGAGCCGACATCGCGCCATTGCACTCCAGCCTGGGCAAAAAGAGCGAAACTCTTGTCTCAAAAAAAAAAAAAAAAAACAGTTTCATGCTCTACGTCTCTGTTCCCAGCTCTGCTCCAGTCACCTCAAAGAGACTCAATTTGACTTCACATTTTTTGTAGGCAGATGTATCCACCAGCTGACACTGGATAAAAGAGCCCTTTCAGTTACTGTCCCTCTGGGTCAAATGCTAAAGTCACCAGTCCCATGAACTGGTCACCTCCCTAGTGAAGCAGTTGTCTGGGGTCTATACCCTGAGGTTCGTCGTTGCACAACAGGAAAATTTAGGACATGGACACACACAAGGAGTTTAGAAGCAGATGTTTAAATAGGCAGAAGAGAAAGAAAACCAGATCTCTCCATAGCGAAGGCAGTCTCCCAGTGGAAAGGACCAGTCAGGTTTGAGGAAGCCATGTCTGATTTACATAGAGCTCACAGATTGGCTGGATCAGGTATGACGTTTAGATAGCGTGCGTGGAAGGCTGGTCGCCCCACCCTAATTTTATTATGCAAATGGTTTTTCCAGTTGATGGCTGCCATCTTATCTGCTCTTTACTGCGCCTGTGACTGACAAAGGGCAGGGAGGATGGTGCCGCCATCTTGAACATGTCTAGTCCTAGTTCCTGCAGGCATTCACTTGTCTATGTCTGCAGCTCGACTCTATAGGCTGCTCTTTGTTAGAAAATGAGCTGGGGCTGCTTTTCATGAAAAGAAAACAAAGCCTTACTGAGGACTGCCATACCTTTGTTACCTGCCTAAGTGATTTCTTCTTAACCCCTGTATCATTAGCAAGGAAAATGTCAGCAAAGAGGAAACAGAAATACGCAGCGGAGTGACAATTTGCACTGAGAGCAAAGTTTAACCAAATGGAAAAGCCAAATCATTGGTTACAACTTTGCTTTACAGTGGAGATTACAAGTTCTTTTCATTTATCCAATTAACCAAGTGCCAAGAGGGTTTTCATAAAATTACGTTGAATTATTCTGAAGCGTACAGAGTTGTACTCTCTAGTACAACTTTTCCTAGATGCCTAGGTTTACAACCAATTTAGACTAAAACTAAATTTTTTTTTACTTGCCCTTTACTTGATTCAGCACCTAAATAGGATGTACATTTGCTACTTAAGAAATACCAGAGGTCAGACGTGGGGGCTCACACCTGTAATTCCAGCACTTTAGGAGACCAACGTGGGCAGATCACTGGAGGTCAGGAGTTTGAGACCAGCCTGACCAACATGGCGAAACCCCGTCTCTACTAAAAATACAAATATTAGCCAGGCATGGTGGTGCGTGCCTGTAATCTCAGCTACTGGGGAGGCTGAGGCAGAAGAATTCCTTGAACCTGGGAGGCAGAGGTCGCAGTGAGCCAAGATCACACCATTGCACTCCAGCCTGGGAGACAGAGCGAAACTCCATCACACACAAAAAAAGAAAGGTAAAATAAGATAAAATGGGTTGGGGAGGATATGGAAACTAGCTTCTCTAATAAACAAAACCTTTAGCTGGGCGCGGTGGCTCACGCCTGTAATCCCAGCACTTTGGTCGGCCGGTGCAGGCGGATCACGAGGTCAGGAAATCTAGACCACAGTGAAACCCCGTTTCCAATAAAAATACAAAAAAAAAATTAGCCGGGAGTGGTGGCGGGCGCCTGTAGTCCCAGCTACTCGGGAGGCTGAGGCAGGAGAATGGCGTGAACCCGGGAGGCGGAGCTTGCAGTGAGCGATCGCGCCACTGCACTCCAGCCTGGGCGACAGAGCGAGACTCCGTCTCAAAAAAAAAAAAAAATTAAAAAAAATTTTTTTTTTAAATCATTGCCTCTGACCCCTGGAGAATTCCACTGTAAATTAGTATCTCCTTTTTACTTTTTCTGTTTTCAAGCAGAAAAAAAAAAGAAAATGTAAAACCAACTTATTGTTTTCATTGGTTTGATGTATGAACCCTGAATGTGTACAATTATTGATTATTTATAAATGTTTAAAGGAGAATAAAAATTATCCTCATAGCCCAAGCATAACAGCATTTTTATTTTCCATGTTTTCCCATCTTCTTGTCCATGGTTAGTTTCAAGAGTCATATAAATGCAAGTTTATATTCTGCTTTTTTTCATTTGAAATCATAACAAACATTTTCACAAATATCCACAGATATAATTTTTACCTCTTGTATAATGGTGACTTATTTCTCTACTAGATATTTTGGTTACTCCTGAGGTTTTGGTATCGCACATGGGGCTGTAATTATTATAATCTCTTCATGCTTACAGAACAGAAATATTTTGTTGCATTTGCTGTTGTTTTTTCGAGATGGAGTCTTGTCTTGCTGGCACCCAGGCTGGAGTGCAGTGGCGTGATCTTGGCTCACTGCAACCTCTGCCTCCCAGGTTCAAGCGATTCTCCTGCCTCAGCCTCCATAATAGCTGGGATTACAGGCACGTGCCACCATACCCAGCTAATTTTTGTATTTTTAGTAGAAACAGGGTTTCACCATGTTGGCCAGGCTGGCCTCGAACTCCTGCCTCAGCCTCCCACTAAAGTGCTGGAATTACAGGCATGAGCCACCTCGCCTGGCCAGAACAGGAATGTTTAACTAGAGATTAACCTTTTCACAAAGCTGTCACTCCAGTAATTGTGTGTGTGTGTGTGTGTGTGTGTGTGTGTGATGTTACTCTGAAAAAAACTTTAATATCCCTTCCATCCTTAAATTCCATGATTCCCTCCATCATCAGAAAAACCTCAAGTGATCTCACTTAGGTACCAATCAGACAACTGATGTTCAAGCCAGGGATATTTACAATAGAATTGTTCAAAATCAGGGATAGCAAGGATTTCAGGATCATGAAGACAAAATCAGAGCACAAGCTGCTCTCACTATCAAAAAAGACAGAAAAAAAGAAAAAAGACACCTCCACTAGGCATTTAAGACAAAACATCATAGATGATGAATTAAGTTGATGTCTAAGCTTCATAGGTCCAATATTGACCTGCACTATCTCTGGGCAAAATAGGACATTTTGAAAAGGCCATCTTGATTGTTTATCTCCAGTGAATCAGAAAGAAGGAAGGAAAAGAGAAGCCTCAGTATCGGATGGAACTTAGGGTACTAAAGCTTCAAGGTGGATGAGTACACATACAAAAGTTCCTCTGGACGTCATTAGGGCGAGATTCTACTTTTCTGTGTGACCCAAACAGCACTGGGTTTGAATCTACCAGGAGGCAAAAACCAGGCTGTGTTTGTTCTACTGACCAACTGTCTTATTCTAGAGAAGCTATAAATAATAAAAGATATAATTTATAGAATCCCATTATGTTATCATGTCACTTCAATTTATTTAATCCTCACAATTACCCTAACAAGGAGTTTGTTAACCTGTTTTTTGTGACATCCATCTACACTCATCATGTTGACAATGAACTAAATTCATCTTCTCTGATAAACCTGCAGCCTATCTGGATTAGGGGGAAAAGGAAAACAAACTCAGGCTCATCCATACTGTGACTTGCAGGGAACTGCGAGTAATCCACCAAAGAAACGAAGCCAGATAGATTAGTACATTTTCTAGATAAACACAGGTGTCACCTGACCAGATTGGTGATTTACAAAGATGAGGCTGGAGGCAACATAGAGAATAAACTAGAAAGGAGAAGGAACTGTTAAGAGACTGCTATCTCCTCTATTCTCTCCATTCCAATCTAGTTTCTTATTGCACAACGACCCCAGGCCATTTGTACTACCCATCTGAATTTCATACTTAACATATCTAGAAGCAAGCTTGTCATTATCCTCAGGGAATCATTTGTCCCTTGGACTTCCTAATCTGCATCAGTGGCCACATGTATCATGTTCTTAGTCACAAAGGCTCAAAACCTCAAAATCGCTCTTGGCTCTCGGCTCTTCCTTGCTTCATCTTCTTTCAGTCTCTCGTCAAAGCCTGGCTGTCTGTTCTTTCATAATAAGGTTCTTTATTTCAACTCCTACTGTTACCAAAACTTCTCTAAGTTTTAAACAAATTTGAAGGGGTGGCTGCTTCTATATAATGACTCTGGAAGTCAGAAAGAGGCAATTATTGCAGAGAACTCCAAAATAGACACAGCTCACAACCCGGCCCTCTCCTTTGCACAGCCTCCTCTTTTGCTCATCTGAGTCTGCATTTTGCCTGATAGTTATTTTAACTGGCTCCATGAGAAGACAAGGGGAGAAGAGGGAAGGAAAATGAGAGGGGGAAAATGAGAAAAACTCCCTTGTAAATTGACTGGGACCAAATTGATCTGGAACTTTCTGTCTGAAGCAGGATAGTTTGTCTCCATCGTGCTTTTGCGCAACATAAATTGAGTGTCTTTTTTTAAGCAATTTTTTTTAGTGTTTACAATGTGTTTGGCATTGTTCTAAATTTGTTATATATTAGCTCATTAATCCTCAAAAAGCCCCTATAAGGAAGGCACTGTTACTATTCTTATTTCACAGATGAGGAAACCAAGGAGCAAGAAGCTTAAAAGGGCACCTGTGATCACACAGCTGATAAAAATAAAACCAGAATTTGAGCCAGAAACCTGCAGTTCAACTCCTGAGCCCAGCACCCAAGTATCATTCTATTGTTGCACTAGTTCCTGAAATTTACATGACTCTCCTCCAGCCCCTTCTATTCCTTGTTAAATCAAGTTTAGCCTAAAGCTGCTTCCTTACATATTTTAAATTTGGCCTAAAGGTTTTTCTGTACATCGCAAACTGTAACAAGTGGAGGTGTAAACAGACAGACAGCTGGGCGCGGTGGCTCAAGCCTGTAATCCCAGCACTTTGGGAGGCCGAGACGGG
>NW_012109141.1:5042333-5060661 GCF_000951045.1 Mandrillus leucophaeus
TGTTACCCAGGCTGCAGTGCAATGGCGCAATCTCAGCTCACCGTAACCTCTGCCTCCCAGGTTCAAGCAATTCTCCTGCCTCAGCCTCCTGAGTAGTTGGGATTACAGGCATGTGCCACCACGCTCAGCTAATTTTTTGTAGTTTTAGTAAAGAAGGGGTTTCTCCATGTTGGTCAGGCTGGTCTCGAACTCCTGACCTCAGGGGATCCACCTGCCTCAGCCTCCCAAAATGCTGGGATTACGGGCGTGAGCCACTGCGCCCGGCTGAAGCTTTAATTTTTTTAACATCCTCCATCTCCCCTACTTCTGGGCTTCCTTGTTCACCTGCCTCCACATCCAGACATCATTCAGAAGTGATGACTCACTCTCTCTTTGATCATCTGAACTCCTGTAGCAATTTATCTCTTCGAGTGCTTCTTACTTTCAGTCTGGTGTAACCTACTCCTATCCTCCAGCCCTGGAGGTACCTCCAGTTATTTCTAGGTGTTGCCAAAAAAGGAACCACTTGTACTTACAATGGAGCCTACTGTCAGCAGCTCCCTCAAGCAAGGCACCCCCTCCCCACCTAAAGCAGGACTCTGCTTGGCTCAGGGGTTCCCTGCTTTGTCCGCAGGCAGCTGCATCAAAGTGGCCAGAAGTAGCACTTCCCCTTTGATCCGTGCATCCAGGGGCCAACCCTGTACCACTTGCTACTCTGGCCCTGGGGATGTTTGTGATCACAACCAGAAGAAAATTCCTTCCTGAAGAGTTTTCATTTAGTAAAGAGTCAGGTAATAAATATAAGAATAAAGAAAATACACAGTGTGTTAAAAGATGTAAGTGCTATGAAGAGTAGTAAACTAGGGTAAGAGGATGGAAATGCCTTTGGGGGTAGGCGGAGTTGCAGTTTTAAGTGAGTGGTCAGGGTGAACCTCTCTGAGATATTTAAGCAAGAGTGGCAGGAAGTGAGAGAGCTGACCAAGTGGATATGCTCCATGGAAAGGGAAGAGCTGATGCCAAGCCCTGCAAGGGAGCCCCTGGGTGTGGTGGAGGCCAGGGACACAGGGAGAGTAGAGAACAGGTATGGCCATGCACGCCCTGTAAGAACTGCCGCTCCAAGTTAACTAGGTAGTCATTGTAGGGTTTCAAGGACAGGAGTAACAGGACCTAAGTTTTAAAAGGAATCCCAGCACTTTGGGAGGCTGAGGAGGGTGGATCAGTTGAGGTCAGGAGTTCGAGACCAGCCCAGCCAACATGGTGAAACCCTGTTTCTACTAAAAATACAAAAAGTAGCTACGTGTGATGGCGGGTGCCTGTAATCCCATCTATTCAGGAGGCTGAGGCACAAGAATCACTTGAACCTGGGAGGCGGAGGTTTCACTGAGCTGAGATGGCGCCACTGCACTCCAGCCTGGGTGACAGAGTGAGACACTGTCTCCTAAATAAATAAATAAATAAAAGGATGACTTTCCAGGCAGGAGTGCAATACCACTTTCAGTGTGTGCTCAAGAATGTTAAATAAGACCCATCAACTGGTTGCAGGTTTTTCTTCAGCCATGGCCAGCTGTAAATGTGTAGGTAGAAGTGAGTGGAGGTTTGGATTTGCTAAGATGGAACAAAGAAGGGAGAGGAGTAAGGAGTCTGAGGGTGTTAAGATCCTGCAGAGCACTCAGAGAATATTTTTTGGACCCCAGTGTGGGCTGTTAGGGCAATAGTTCTTCCCACTTCTATTTTGATTCCTCTTTTTCCCCCTAGACCCCGACAAGTACCTTGACCCAGAAATGAAGTCTATCAGATTTCAAAGTGGTACTCAGAATCTCAATCTTCCTCTAATTATGAAATTTTGTTGCAGGTAATATGTTCACTTTTCTGCACATGATTAATTTTCCCTACAAGACTGCAGGTTTTAAAGGGAAGAAGCACTAATTCTTATTCATCTGTTTCTTCTCAGCAGAGGGTTTCTCTGCACTGGAATCCCTTGGCAACTTTTACAAATCATGATGTCTGGGTCCACCCCTAGAGAATTGGCCTTGAGTGCAGCCTGGGGTACTGGGCTCTTAAGAAACCTCAGATGATTCTGATGGGCACCAAGGATGGAATCCTCGAGACTATATTATAAAGCAATGTCTCACATATAGAAGGTAATTCATAAATAATTAATAATGTATTTAAAAAATAATTAATAAATAATGGTTGGGAAATATTAATGAATGGGCCCGGGAAGCAGCTTTTCAGCTAGCCTCCTGAACTCAGGTCTAGTTTTCCCCAGTAAGTCATCTGAGACACTCCCTTCCGCAAAACGAAGCTTCTTGGAATTCACATTAAAACTTCTCCCTCAAAAACTTCCTGCATTTCTTTATCATCTGCAATGGTGGCTCCCACACTTTGGTCCACAGGCTGGACCAGCTGAAGAACTTTAAAATATGGCAGGTTCTAGGGCTTCAAACCTCATCGAGCTTCTGATGCAGTCATTGAAAAGCCCAGAAGTCTGCATTCCTATGGAGCTCCCTTCAGGATCCTCAGAAATACTACTAGGGTGAGAATTCTCCATCTACAAGATAAAACCCAATCTCCTTCCCCAGCTGTCAGATTTCTCCACCATACATTCCTATCCGATTTGCAATCCTTTATTTCTGTATCATTCCAACCCAAATCTTCTGCCACAGGAAAGAAAATTAACCCAATGTTCATTATGGTGCCACTACTTCCTAATTTTGTTCATGTTGTGCCTTCACCTCAGCTGACCCTTCATCCCTCTATGCCTGTCTCAAACTCATTCATTTTCCTGGACCTGGTTCAAATCCTACTACTTCCTCCACAAAGCCATCCAGTTCATTACAGCCCAGTGATGTAACCCGTCTTGCCTAACCAAAGCATCGCTTATTGGCGTAATTACTGCCTTTGATTTAACTTGTTATGAAATCATGTGCTGTGTGTCTAATGAAGCTATTAGCTTCTGTAAGATGAGGGTAATTCTTCCATACCTTTTGCAATCCTAACTATAGTAAGACAATGAATGGATGAAGGAGTCTATAGCATGTACAAAAATTTCCTTAGCATTTCCTCAAGTCTTTTTCTAACTGTCACAATTGAATTATCATAAAATGACTTCAGCTATCTTTTAGGAGAGGCATAGCTATCATAAAATGAAGCTGTGAAGATAAGTTGTGTTTTGTTTGTTGTGTTTTTAATGTCTCCCTTGTGATAATCACTATGTATGAAGTACCACAGATAAGCTAACACACCGTAGCTATTGCAATAAAATTTTTTTAATAAACAGTAAATGTGCATTGGGTCACATATGCTTTCTGGAGCTTTTATTTTATATTCTCCTTGAGCAGTATTAGTCATTTTACATATTTTATTTCCACTAATTACACTTTCTGGTTCCTATAATCCAAAGAATGCTGCTAATATTTTTCATTTCTGATTCTATGAAAATTGTAAAATAATTTTAAGGTTTTTATTGACCTAATAACTCTGCAGTGTTCCACTGTAATAATAAACCCTCATTTAGGGGCTTAGCAGGATTTATACATGTCTAACTTTTTAGCTGTGATAGAATAAAAAACACCCATTTTAAAGGCTTTTAGTGTCATAATGGGGAAAAACACACTCCACATCACTATTTTCCCAGGGGCTACTAGGGGACCAAATCTCTATTTTATAGGAAGAATTCTGGAGGAAGTTTTTATTGTATTAAAGGCTACTGTGCACAAAATGCTGTACAGGTTTCTATTCTAGTTTTACACAAAGGTGATACTTGCAATCTATTATACATTATTACCTATGTCGATGAAAAGAGTCAAACTCCGTAAAATGCCAGAAGAGATTTATTCTGAGCCAAATATAAGTGGCCATGGCCCCTGACATAGCCCTCAGGAGGTCCTGAGAACATGTGCCCAAGGTGATTGGGGTGCAGCTTGGTTTTATACATTTGAGGGAGGCACGAGACATCAATCAAATACATTTGGGAAATACTCTGGTTTGGTCCAGAAAGGCAGAACAATTTGAGGGAAGTGGGGGCTCCCAGGCTATAGGTAAATTTAATAAATATTTTCTGGTTGACAATTGGTTGACTTTGTCTAAAGACCTGGGATTAATGGAAAAGAAAAGTTCAGGTTAACATGGGGAGACAGGTTGGGCACGTTGGCTCATGCCTGTAATCCCAGCACTTTGGGAGGCTGAGGCAGGCAGATCATCAGGTCAGGAGTTCGAGACCAGCCTGGCCAACATGGTGAAACCCCATCTCTACTAAAAATACAAAAACTAGCCGGGCGTGGTGGCAGGCGCCTGTAATCCCAGCTACTCAGGAGGCTGAGGCAGGAGAATCCCTTGAACCCAGGAGGCTGAGATCATTTCAACTATCTTTTAGGAAAGGCATAGCTATCATAAAATGAAGCTGTGAAGATAAGCTGTGTTTTGTTTGTTGTGTTTTTAATGACTCCCTTGTGATATAATCACTATGTATGAAGTACCACAGATAAGCTAACACACCGTAGCTATTGGCTATAGCCAATAGTGCAATATGACATTGCACTCCAGCCTGGGCAACACAGTAAGACTCCATCTCAAAACAAAACAAACAAAAAAAAAAGATTGTGGAGATCAAGGTTCTTTTGAAGTCTCGTAGTGGCTGCCCTTAGAGAATAGATGACAAAGATTTCCTAATCAGACCTTTAAAAGGTGTTAGAATCTCAGTTAATCTCTTCAGGATTGGAAGGGCCTGGAAGAAAAAGATCTAGCTATGTTAACAGAGATTCTTTACAGGTGCAAATTTTCCCTCACAAAGGATGGCTTTGCAGTACCATTTCAAAATATGGCAAAGCAACAGGTTTTGAGGTAAAATAATTTTGTTTTCTTCTTTGTCACATAATGTTATGCCAGAGACAGATTGAAAAGTTAAGTCATGATATATCGGGTTAAATAAAACCCATCTGATGAGAATTTATGGTTTGGAGGGCATGAGTCTCCAGACCCCTTAAATAGAAATTTGGGCAAAATAAAAAAATCAGAGTTTAGTCCTCACCTATAAACTTCATGAAAACAGAAGTCATAATTTTCTTGTTTAGTGTTTTATCTTATTCAGTGCTGAACATAGGGCCTGGTCATAGTAGGTATGCGATGAACACTGGTTGGCTCACTGTTAGGCATTGGTGGGTAAGAGCCAGAGAAGAGAGGGACAAGACAAGGAGGCAGCGTGTGAGTGGAGACTGTGATTATCTCAAGTCCAGCTACTTGCATTTTACAGGCAACCAATTACAAATTGGCTTGACCATGGCAGCTGGAATGTACCTATATCTTTGTGTGAGCTTTGAAAGCAGAATATTACATGTAAATCAAGGAAGCTGGATTCTAAGCACTTACCAATTAGCTATACAATAAAGAAAACTCTGTGTGTGTGTGTATATATGTGCATGTGTATGTGTGTGCATGTGTCTGTGCATGTGTGCGTGTGTGTATGTGTGTGTGTGTGAGAGAGAGAGACAGACAGAGAGAGACAGAGATAAATCACTAGTCACAGAGTACTATCTTTGCTGAATATAAACAAATTTAGGGTGTGAAAGGTGGGCCCAGATAGCTGGGTTAAAACAAAGAAAGAGAAACAAATGGGTAGCCAACTTGTTCTGCTCAAGAAAGAAAGAGGCATGTGGATAAATAGAAGAGAATGAGGACAGAGAAAGGAAGAGAGAGGAAAGTCTAGCCAAGATGCGGGAGGCTGGAGGGAGCTTCCTGTGAGAAATTCCAAACAGCAGGAAGGCTGAAGGCCTTTGGAAAGAATGTCTACTATTCAGCTTTAATCCCCATGTTTTGCTGTGGCATAAGCCTCCCCCACTGCATCCCCAAACCTTCAGTGGTCGGCTGCAAAGAAATTTGCCTGCCTTGGGTCATATACCCTCAAGGAAATGAACTACCAAATGCAGGATGATGGAGTTAAAAAATAAATCAAAGAATACAGACAGGGGCTTAGTTCTATAGGTGGGGTGGTAGAAAAAGAGAACAGCCAAGGCATTGAAAAATGAGTTGTGAATGTAAAATAATCCGCAATCAGGTGAGCAGGACCTGTGAGGCAGAGTGGTCTCGATAATGTAAACATCCAGGATTTGGCAGAAAACTTGGCCCTTTTAATAAATTGGGATACGGACTCTCAGCTGATTTTATCAACATCTGGAAGGCAGAGTGACCTCAAATGCCATCTGGGTTCCAATTCTTTAGCTTCCCCCTCAAATGCCTGGTTGCTGAGGATGTCCAAGTGCCAACCCTCAGAGCCCTGATTTTAGAAATAAAAGGCCAGTATTTCTCATGCATATGATGAGGCATAAATATTTAAGAGGGAGGTTTTTGTGATTTTGTGGAATGTTTTCAAGTTCTTTGCAACGCTGAACAAATGCTTTCCGCTCATTTTATATCCAGTTTGTTAGTGAACAAAATAGAAGGACTTCTCCGGAGTTTTAGATCTTTCTATCATAATCCTCAATATCCTAATGTTTCATTCATTTATTTAATAAGTACACATTTAGCATCCACTATGGACTGGAAATTGTTCTAGATATGAGTAATGAGCAGAAAACACTGCTTGCCCCAAGGGAGCTTAAGTCCAGAGCAATAGTTCCAGAACTTGGCTTCTCATCAGAATTGTCACAGAGCTTTACAAAAAGA
The DNA here is from genome assembly GCF_000951045.1 of Mandrillus leucophaeus. NCBI lineage: Eukaryota > Metazoa > Chordata > Mammalia > Primates > Cercopithecidae > Mandrillus > Mandrillus leucophaeus. The sequence goes on from NW_012109141.1 coordinate 5,048,973, forward strand.
AAGACTCCAAAGAATCCACACAGACATACTCTACCAGGAATCTCCTTTCCATCCCCATATCTTTTGGTTTTTCACCAAGCAAGAGTAGGTTGAGGAATGAAAACAGGCCAGATGGGGGAAACGGAACAGGAAGAACGCCATGACCAGTTTCCTGGAGCTGTGATTCCAGCACATTATCTGAGGATTGGCTGAGTTCAGGCTAGGTCTTCTCAAAATCCTGCCCATTAACCACAGCGAGATAACGTTTCATACCCACAGGATGGCCTAACTAACATGATGGATAATAATGGGTATTGGCAAAGATGTGGAGAAATTGGATACCTCAAACATTGGTAGTAGGGATGCAAAATAGTGTAGCTACTTTGGAAAACATTCTAGCAGTTCCTCAATAAGTTAAATATGGAGTTTTCATATGACCTAGCAATTCCACTCACAGCATACACCTAAGAAGAATAAAAACACATGTCCACACAAAACTTTGGTTATAAATGTTCATATCAGCATCATTCATAACCAAAAAGAGGAAAGAACTCAAGTGTTCCTCAACTGTTGAATCAGTCAAGAAAGTATTGGATATCCACGCAGTGGAATATTATCCCACCATAAGAAGGTACCGATAGATGCTATAACATGGATGAACCTTGAAATACTACGTTAAGTAAAAGAAGAAAGTCACAAAAACCCACATATTAATGATTCCACTTATATGGAGTGTCCAGAAGGGGCAAATCCATTAGAAAAAATGGAGATTAGTGGTTACTAGGGGTTGTGGGGAAGACAGAATGGGTAATGACTGCTCATAGCTATGAGGTTTCTTTTTGGGGTGATAAAAAGGTTTTAAAATTAGTGCATATGTTTGTACAATCTTATGATATACTAAAACCACTAAATTGTACACCTTGAAAGGGTAAATATTATGGCATGTGAACAACATCTCAATTAAACACATGTATTAAAAATTTTTAATGGCATGATAAAAATAATCCTGCCTGCCCATGCTATTGAGGAAGCACTGAATGGGGAAAAGAAAGTTCTTAAATTATGAACTCCTAGATTTTGAGGGCATGGATTATGTGTTATTTGTCTTTGTAAGAGCAGTAATTATTATGCTTCCTAGCCCATATACTGCTTCTGTAAGGAAGCTTCATATTATCAATTAAGAAAAAGGAGACTCAGACTCACCTAACTAATAAAGGAATTATTTGGTCCATTTGACTGAAAAAGTGCAGATTTTACTTCAGGTAAAGATTGGTCTGCAAGGACCCAATTTCTTTTCATGCCTCAATTCTGTCCTTATAAAACTGACCCATGGCTTGATTTCTTCTTGTTCCTAAGATGATTTCCAGTAATTTCTAGAGCTACAAACTTCCTTATTTAAGTCCCTGGTAGCCTACTCAAAGTCCAGGAAGTGATAACTGATGACCTTTACTGTACTGACTTTGGTCTTTCACCATAATAAGATGAATCACTGAATCCAGGAGGAGAATGTAAAACAAACAAACAAAAAAAAAAGTAAAAGAGCAAAGCTGAATTTATTTTCTTGCCAGGAGAAAGAGAGTCCCTCATTCAAGCATGGCTAAAAGAAAAAAGAATGGATCTACAGAACCAGGCAAGGGGGTATTTACTCTACATTAGAAAGGATTCTGGGCTTTACGTACCAATCATTTTTCGGAAGGGTAGAGGAGAAAATTGAAAACTCCTCTTTTTGATGTGATCCATTTTTAAAACTGATGTGACAAAGTACCACATCAAAGAGACTGGTTTTCAAAGAGATCTCAGGTGAGACATTTCCGGCTCTGTTTGGCTCATGTGGCACTTTTCCATGTGCAAGCTTAGGGCTTAGCAGTTTTCTTTTTTAACAATGATAAACACATATTGTTCTAAACCAGTGAGGGTCCATCCCTGGGTACTGGGTGGGGCCAATCCCACCATCATGGCTCTCTGTGAGAAAAAAGAATGAAGAGATGATTGTTGGAGAGGTGGTCACGTGCACCACACTCTCCGTGAGGGCTTTGCAGCATTTAGTCAGAAAGACAGTAAGACAATAAGGACCATCTTGACAACAGATTCAAAGGAAGACAAGTACTAAAGATACTAGAAGTTTGTGAAAACCCCCAGATCTCTTGCAGAGGGTTTTCTTGGCAAAAGAAAACCATAAAATGTGCCAGGTTTTTTGTTGTTGTTGTTGTTTTTTTAACTACTTCTTCTCTTTTTCGAGACAGTTTAGCTTTGTTGCCCAGGCTGGAGTGCAGTGGTATGATCTCTGCTCACTGCAACCTCTGCCTCCCGGGTTCAAGCCATTCTCCTGCCTCAGCCTCCTGAGTAGCTGGGATTACAGGCACCCGCCACCACGCCTAGCTAATTTTTGTATTTTTAGTAGAGATGGGGTTCCACCATGTTGGTCAGGCTGGCCTCGAACTCCTGATCTCAAGTGATCTGCCTGACTCGGCCTCCCAAAATGCTGGGATTACAGGCGTGAGCCACTGTGCCCAGCTAAAATGTGCCAGTTTTATCTGAAATAATTTATTCAGTAGTATATTCACCGCCCCCCCACCACAAGCACTTTACTTTTTACATGAACAGATCAGCAACTTAAAAAATATATATATTGAAATGCTGTCAAGTCAAGAAGAAATTCTTTATTTGTTAAATCAGGATAATCAGGAGTTCATTTTCACAGGAAAAATTCTTTGTGTTGGCAACAGCATAAGACATCCTAAAGCAAGAGACTTTCTCAGGGAAAATTGTCCAGAGCAAATTCCAAATGAATAGAGTTTCACCACCAAAGAGAGTATTAACAACCCAAATTTTCTATCTCCAGATTCTACGACAGCTATCTTGCCTCCTGTTTCCAAATTGTTCCAAGTTTAAAACTGATTTCTCAATTATTAAATTTTTGTAGCATGTGGCAGACATGCTGAGAGTTAACAAGTATGTTCTCATACTGTGAGAGAAGGCCATTCATCAAGCTTCAGAATCAGATAACCAATCCTGTCTTTGCTGCTCATTGGCTATAAGGCTGGAGCTAACTGCCTAACTCTGTCCTGTTCCCTTAAAATGCTGGTGACAGGGCCAGGCACCGTGACTCACGCCTGTAATCCCAGCACTTTGGGAGGCCAAGGCGGGCGGATCACGAGGTCAGGAGATCGAGACCATCCTGGCTAACATGGTGAAACCCCGTCTCTATTAAAAATAAAAAAAAATTAGCCGGGCGTGGTGGCAGGTGCCTGTAATCCCACCTACTCAGGAGGCTGAGGCAGGAGAATGGCGTGAACCCGGGAGGCGGAGCTTGCAGTGAGCCGAGATCGCACCACTGCACTCCAGCCTGGGCAACAGAGCAAGACTCTGTCTCAAAAAAAAAAAAAAAAAAAAAAAATTCTGGTGACAATATCTTCCTAAAAGGGTTCCCATGAAGATCAACTGAAATAGCAATACTGGTAACATACTTAGTCCAGTGTCTGGAAAAATCATTCAATAAATATTTGTTCCAGCTTGGCCAACATAGTGAAACCCCGTCTCTACTAAAAATACAAAAATTAGCCAGGCATGGTGGCACATGCCTGTAATCTCAGCTACTCAGGAGGCTGAGGCAGGAGAATTGCTTAAACCCAGGAGGTGAAGGCTGCAGTGAGCTGAGATCGCACCACTGTACTTCAGCCTGGGTGACAGAGTAAGATTCCATCTCAAAAAAAAAAAAATGTTGCTATTGTTATAACAATTGATAGAAAATGTGTTCCAAATATTTGAAATGCAGCCATTAGCTATTGAATACCCCCACATGACTCTAAATGTACATAGCTGAGAACTGAGGTAGAACCTTCCTCCTTCAGCAAATGCAAAAACTGAGGACCGAGGACAACATACCAAGAGAGATAACACTATGGCAGAAGAAAATCCAAATTCCCGCCAGGCACGGTGGCTCACACCTATAATCCCAGCACTTAGGGAGGCTGAGGCGGGTGAATCACCTGAGGTCAGGAGTTCGAGACCAGCCTGGTCAACATGATGAAACCCTGTCTCTACTAAAAATATTTAAAAAATTAGATGGGCATGGTGGTGGGCTCCTGTAATCCCAGCTACTCTTCATAAAAGCAATAATAATAGCAAGCATGTATATACATTGAGAAACAAAAATATAATCCTAAGTCCCCTGACTGACTGAACAGACCCGTCTTGGACAATGGGACTCCAGAAAAAATTTTAAAACTGAGTTCTCATGCCTGTAATCCCACCATTTTGGGAGGCCGAGGTGGGCGGATCACAAGGTCAGGAGATCAAGACCATCCTGACTAACAAGGTGAAACCCCGTCTCTACTAAAAATACAAAAATTAGCCGGGAGTGGTGGCAGGAGCCTGCAGTCCCAGCTACTCGGGAGGCTGAGGCAGGAGAATGGCGTGAACCTGGGAGGTGGAGCTTGCAGTGAGCCGAGATCGCGCCACTGCACTCCAGCCTGGGCAACAGAGCGAGATTCCATCTCAAAAAAAAACAAAAACAAAAACAAACAAACAAAAAAAACTGAGTTCCCAGCTATGACTGGGTAGGAGGTTGGACATGCCGCTATATCCAGTCCCTCACTAACTGCCATCATCCTTTCTTTCCTAAGGGTTAAACAGAAACCAGCCCTTTCTAAAGACTTGCTGAACTCTGGCACAGCAAGTGACCAGCATTCTTTCCTGATCACAGACCAGTGAATGCACTAAGTGCCTTCATGTACCTGCTTCACCTTTGGACACATAGGGCCTAATCATAATACATTTAAGTGTTAAGTCTCCACCCCAAAGTGAACATGGGACGCATGTAACATGCATATCTGCTTACTACACATCTGTATACCCCTTCATGAATATTCATAGCTTCCCCAGTAACCCGTTGAATATATACACTTGGCCAGCCCATTCAGCATAAAGTCCTGTCTCATTTTTCCCTTCTTTAAAGTGCTCGCTTTTGGCTTCTGTGGGAGACTTCACTTCCCAGACTGTGGGATGGTCAGCCTGCAAGTTACAACACCTTATAAGAATAAAGCTCTCAGCTGGGTGCAGTGGCTGATGCCTGTAATCCCAGCACTTTGGGAGGCCAAGGCAGGTGGATCACCTGAGGTCAGAAGTTTGAGACCAGCCTGGCAAACATGGTGAAACCTCGTCTCTACTAAAATACAAAAATTAGCCAGGTATGGTGGCACATGCCTGTAATCCCAGCTACTCAGAGGCTGAGGCAGGAGAATCGCTTGAACCCAGGAGGCGGAGGTTGCTGTAAGCTGAGATCACACCACTGGACCCCAGCCTGGGTGACAGAGTGAGACTCCGTCTCAAAAAAAAAAAAAAAAAGAATAAAGGTCTCCTTTCCAAATTTATAACTCTCATGATTCTTCAGTTGACAACATGTACATTATATATATATGTGTTTGTGTATATACATATATACACACACGTTAGGTTAGTAAGTAATTGTGGGTTTTGCTACTTAAAAGTGATTGCAATTTTTGCCATTAAAAGTTATATATATTTTCCAGGCACTGCTCTAAGTACTTTCCATATAGTGATTCTCTTTTCCGTGTATTTACTTATTCCATATATTGGCTCGATATATGAATTTCCATCTACAGACTCCATATATTGACTCATGGTATTGATGACAGCTGTTACAGAGGATGGCACCATGCAATGAGCAGTCAAGAGGAGCAACATGGAGTCCAGTCGCACCATGTTTGTGGTCTTCTACACCTAGCCAAAGCCAATAAACCCCAGAAGTAAATGGAAATCTTGATGACCATCAGTTTCTTTCCATCAGCATTTTATCTTTCTACTCCTCTTCTTTCCATCTTCCATTCTTCTATTTTGTTTCTTCTTTTTTTCTAACTTCATCATCATTTTAGACCTGAATGTAGTACCATGATCTTTTCAGGATTCAAGCTTTTCATGATCTATTATGAAAATTAGGGAAAGTATTGTTCCTTTAAAATTCCTTTCCTGTCTCCTTCTCCACCTCCTTTTCCTATCTTATTAAGAGTAGCTACCATAATGGGAATGGGGAACTTACATGCTGCAGCATTATGTACTATGTTTTATTCTTATCATCTCATTCAATCTTAGAACACCTCAGCTGAATAGGATTATAAGACACTCAACAGTAATAATGTGAAAATATATTAACACTCAAGAAAAAAACGAAACAAACAAGCAAGATTTTTCATTTATTTATTTTTTTGAGAAGGAGTCTTGCTCTGTCACCCAGGCTGGAGTGCAGTGGCACGATCTCTGCTCACAGCAACCTCCGCCTCCCAGGTTCAAGTGATTCTCTGACCTTAGCCTCCCAAGTAGGTGGGATTACAGGTGCGCTCCACCACACCCAGCTAATTTTTGTATTTTTAGTAGAGATGGGGTTTCAGCATGTTGGCTGGGCTGGTCTCCAACTCCTGACCTTAAGTGATCCGCCCACCTCGGCCTCCCAAAGTGCTAGGATTACAAGCCTGAGCCACCACGCCCGGCCAAGCAAAAATATTCTGATGACTAATCTCGTAAATAGTTTCTGATGCAGCAGGCATAGTCATTCAACTTTTTTTTTTCTTTTTTTTTTTTTGAGACAGAGTCTTTCTCTGTCCCCTAGGCTGGAGTGCAGTGGCACAATCTCAGTTCACTGCAACCTCTGCCTCCCAGGTTCAAGCAATTCTCCTGCCTCAGTCTCCCGAGTAGCTGGGATTACAGGCATGCACCACCACACCCAGCTAATTTTTGTATTTTTAACAGAGATGGGGTTTCACCATGTTGGCCAGGCTGGTCTCAAACTCCTGACCTCAAGTGATCCGCCCACCTCGGCCTCCCAAAGTGCTGATATTACAAGCATGTGCCACCACACCCGACCAAGCAAAGATATTCTGATGACTAATCTCTTAAATAGTTTCTGATGCAGCAGGCATAGTCATTCAACTTTAACTTGCCTCATTTCACCTACAGGATTGACTTTCATCTGTGAATGAAGATGACTTCCACTGAATCTTTCAAAAAATCATATTATAAACACTGATTATTGTAGCTCTGTTAAGCTTAAACTTCCTACAGTTCTCCTTAAAAGTTTAATAATGTATTTTTTAAAGGTATGGGTAAATCCAGTCTCTATAACAATATCCACAAATGAACCTTTAGTATATCCATACTTCAGCTGCCTACAGTCCTTGGATGCTAACGGCCTCAGACAGAATCTGAGTCCCACCTATGTTTGCCAAACAATCCTGGTTTATAGGGTAATTGAGAAATCTCCGGAACTATTTTCATTTTTCCTTTGGACTAAATCTGTCCTCATGTAGGTAGTAAGGCTATAAATAGTTTAATTTTTTTTATTAGCTTAATCAAATGTGCCATATGAAAATTATTCCTGTGGGATGAACAGATATTTGATAAAGCACATATAGTAATATTTTAATTGTAGATCTAAGTGATGGGCATATGAATATTCACTGTACAGTTCTTTCAACTTTTTTAATATGAACTTTTTAAAGTAAAATGTTTAAAATCTCCTGTGTGAAATATTTATCATATATTCTACAGATATTTGTTAACTCCTGCTATATATATACACCAGGCACTGGTATATGATGGGAAAGGAGCTTACAGTCTAAGGCAACAAGCTTGCAGAATTGGCTTATGTTGGACTTGGAACCCAAAGCTGAGGACCAGATATTCTTTTTTTTTTTTTCTTTAAGACAGAGTTTTGCTCTTGTTGCCCAGGCTGGAGTGCAATGGCATGATCTTGGCTCACTGCAATCTCTGCTTCCCGGGTTCAAGCAATTCTCTTGCCTCCGCTTCCCGAGTAGCTGGGATTACAGGCATGCAACCCCGCACCTAGCTAATTTTGTATTTTTAGTAGAGATGGGGTTTCTCCAAGTTGGTCATGCTGGTCTCACACTCCCAACCTCAGGTGATCCGCCCACCTCGGCCTTCCAAAGTGCTGGGATTACAGGCGTGAGCCACTGCACCCAGCCCAGATATTGTTTTAGCTGAAACAGGAAAACCCCTCTTAGCCTACCCAGCTTAGGGGTTAGGGGGGTGAGGGTCTCCAGTCATGTGGAGATTGTTTCCAATCAAAGACTTTGAACAACTGATTGGAAAGCCAATCAGAAAGCTCCACTACCCACCCCCATATCCTCCACATCACTTCCGCATGCCACCCAATAGAACACTGACCAACCCAATATTGTCCTAACACTTCCTCCTTTTATTCTGCAAAACCCACTGTCCTTTCAAATCCCTTTGAGTCTCTACCAGATTCCTTCCTTGAAATAGTAACTCACTCCTTTGCTATAGTAAGCTCTGAATTAAGTAGCCATTGATGAACTCAATAGGCATCTTCGTCCTTTTGATATTCCTCAACTATAGTCATCTACATGTTGAACTGAAATCAGTTGTGACAACTCTTCAAAAACAAATACAGTGCTTACATTTATTTTCTCTATAATTCCACACTCCTTTGTACTGCAGTCTGCTTCTAAGAGAGAAGGGGATCAAGTTCCAGGTAGCTTGCCTAGAATGGCATATAACCCACTGTGCCTCCTTGTTCAAGAAGGTCATCTATACTGTGATTTTCTGGGTGAAAAATGTTGAGGGCCACTAAGTATTCAACTTGACGCATCTATGGGTTGGGGCCTATATTTGTGAGCAAAATAAAATCAATTGTTCTGCAATAAACTGAGTTTCTCCTGGAATCTAGTTAGTGAGATCAACAGATGAAACGAGAGAGCTGGATTTTACACCATTTGTCTGTTAACAATGACAGCAAATACATGAACTGTGCTTAATATATGCCACTGACACCTAACAAAAATAACTCACACATTCAGAACAGCCCCATGCAAAGCGGGCACCATTATCCTCATTTTACAGATAGGAAAACAGAGGCACAAAGGTGAACTTCCCCCAAGGTCACAAAGATAAGTGACAGAACCAGGTTACAAACTCAGACAGTCTGCTTCCAAAATCTATGCTCTTATCCAATATGCTACATTTCCTCTATTTAGGGTTTCATATTATTTAGGGCATTTATTTCTGTGAGTGTCAGGGGAAAAACATTAGCATAAAAAAATTACCAACGACTCTCTCCTCAATGGGACTATTCTATAGCTTTAAAAAAAAAAAAAAGATACCCTACATAAGCGATGAAAAGGTAACCATTTATGAATGCCTGACTGGTAGCCTGGCTGTGGGGCTTCATCTTTTATTGATATGGAAGGCGAACACTGTTTTTCTTTGTATGGCCTTATAAAGATTTACTTAAAAAGAAAACTGCTTCATATACTAATATGGGAATGAGATTTGGTAAAGTTCAATCATAACTCTTGGGAGACCGACTTCTCCACGATTGGCACAGAAGGAAAAGTGCCAATTCTGCTTTTTCGCTAATGTATTTGGTCAATTCCTCAGACAGTCATTGTGCTCTGTTTCACGAGGAGCAAAGGTTTTATGTTTTATAGCAGATCAAAGACTCTATTCTTTTCCTCTCACTTTCCTGCTCAGCCAATTATTTTCCACTTGCTATCACTTAGTGGTAAGCACACGCTGAGCAGGAACGTCCTTCTAGAAGCAGGCCTAGCTGCACTAGATACACTGGATGTTCTGGCTTCTCTACCTACACCTAAAGGGGTAGAAAAGTTCACCTGTATTCATATGGCTAGTTGTTATAATGAATCTAAAGGAAATTTCCCTCCCCATTTCTATTCTGGAAAATGGCTGTTTATTTTATACCTAGCTCAACATCATTAAAACAAAAGAAATCATTTTATTAGGAACCTTGAAATGGATGTCTTAAGCCCTTACTAGCACATGTGATAGGCCTGGACAGCTTTAGGGAATTAGGGCAATTAAGGAAAACTGAAGGTATCTAACTACTACTTAAAATACCTTTTAATGTTTCTTATAATGCAAGTCTGAGGATAAATAAATTTTCTCGCCTTTTGTTTAGCTGTTTTACCCTCTTTTTGAAAGTTATTTTTAATGGATACAGAATTCTGGGTTGACTTTCTTTTTCTCTTTAAGCTCACTAAAGATAGTCCATTGTCAGCCGGACACGGTGGCTCACGCCTGTAATCCCAGCACTTTGGGAAGCCGAGGCAGGAGGATCACCTGAGGTCAGGAGTTTGAGACCAGCCTGGCTAACATGGCGAAACCCCATCTCTACTAAAAATACAAAAATTAGCCAGGCCTGGTGGTGCCCACCTATAATTCCAGCTACTCGGGAGGCTGAGGCAGGAGAAGCTCTTAAACCAGGGAGGTGCAGGTTGCAGTGAGCCAATGTCATGCCACTGCATTCCAGCCTGGGCGACAAGAGTGAGACTCCATCTCAAAAAAAAAAAAAACATAGTCCATTGTCTTTTGTACTCTATTGTTTCTGATGAGAAGTTAGCTGTCATTGTGTTGTTGTTCCTCTGCAAATTATGTGTCATCCTCTCATTCCCAGCAGCTTATAAGGTTTTTCTCCTTATTTTAAATAGTCTGATTACGATGTCCCTAGGTATAGTTCTCCTGCTTGGGGTTTGTTTGGTGTCTGGGATTTGTAAATTATGATTTCACCAATTTTAGGTAATTTTTTAAATCATTTCCTCAAATATTTTATCCTTTTCTTGCTCTCCTCCTCCTGTAGGACTCCAATTTCAGTTATGTTAGACTGATACCTTCCTAAGTACTACTGAGGCTACTAATTTTTTCCATCCATTTCTTCTCTAGGTCTTCAGAATATAATTTCTATTGATCTAGCTTCAAGTTGACCAACTCTGACAGGTTTCAAGTCTCCAATTTGCTGTTATGCAATCAATTTTTAAATTTCAGATATAGTATTTTTTGGTTGTAGAGTTTCCACTTGATTCTTTTTGGGAGTTTCCATTTCTCAGCTGAGATTTCCCATCTGGGCACATTTCCAGTTTTTTTTGTTTGTTTGTTTGTTTTTTTCCTACTGTCTGGCCTGGGGTCTCTTGTTCCAGCTTTTTAGCATGACTGATAATTTTTGACTGGATGCTGAACATTGTGGATGAAAAATTTTAGAAGCTCTGAACTATTATTGCCTTCCTTCAAAGATGGTTAAGTTTTCTTGTTGAAGAAAGGCTAGGTAATGGATTCCTTTGAAACTTGGTCGTAGGCATTGTTAAGTCTGGCCTATTTAAGTTTTCCTTACTCTTCTGGCACAGCCACCCTGAGGTCCTGATTTAAAGCTTGAGTGCTTACCAAACCCACTCTACTTGAACTCCAGCAACTGTCTCCCCAGCATTTCATAGCTGCTAACATCTCTGTTTGGCTCTTCAGCCTCCCTGCTGTTGTTTTCTTTCAGGATTCTTTTTTTAGGCTTTTTTTCCTTCTAAGGTTCTTGAAGTTTTACTCCTTGCATGAACATTTTAAGCATCCAACAATTACCATAAAATACCACAGACCGGGCACCTTACATAACAGGAATTGATTTCTCACAGTTGCCAGCAGGGTTGGTGTCTGGTGGAGTCTCTCTCCTGGGTTGCAGATGACCGTCTTCTCGCCATGTTTTCACATGGCCTTTCCTTAGTGTATGCAGATAGAGAGAGAGAGAGAAAGCACGCGACAGAGAGAACACCCATGCACAAACATGAGTGCACTCTGGTGTCTTTTCTTATTACTATTATTATTACCCATGCACAAACATGAGTGCACTCTGGTGTCTTTTCTTATTACTATTATTATT
>NW_012109141.1:5060868-5074285 GCF_000951045.1 Mandrillus leucophaeus
CGTGTTAGCCAGGATGGTCTCCATCTCCTGACCTCGTGATCCGCCCGTCTCGGCCTCCCAAAGTGCTGGGATTACAGGCTTGAGCCACCATGCCCGGCCATTATTATTATTTTTTAAAGATAGGGTCTTGCTCTAAAACCCAGGCTGGAACACAGTGACATGACCATCGCTCACTGCAGCCTTGACCTCCTGGACTCAAGCAATCCTCTCACCTCAGCCTCCCAAGTAGCTGGGACTACAGGCACACACTACTATGCCCGGCTATTTTTTTTTTTTACTATTATTTTTAATAGAGACGGGGTCTCACTATGTTGCCCAGGCTGGTCTTGAACTCCTGGCCTCAAGTGATACTCCTGTTTTGGCCTGGGATCCCAAAGGTCTGGGATTACAAGTGTTAGCCACCGCACCTGGCCCGTGCCTCTTCTTGTAAGGGCACTAATCCTATTAGGGGGGCCCTACCCTCATGACCTCATCAAATCCTAATTACCCCCGAAAGGCCCCAGCCCCAAATACCAGACACATGGGTGTGTTAGAGCTTCAATATATGAATTTTAGAGGGACACAAACATTCAGTTCATAACAGTGAGGGTGGCTCAGATCCCAGCTGGTGGTTGGGTGGGCCACCTCAGCTTTTTAACCTGAGGTCTCTTGTCCTATTTGTGTAGCCCCAGATTCCTCTCTTTCTTCTCATTCAGTTATATGTTTAGTTGTAATATTTCTGCATGGTGTATATGATGTTTTAGTGGTTTAAAAATTGTGCACACTTTGAGAGGCCAAGGTGGGCGGATTGCCTGAGGTCAGGAGTTCAAGATTAGCCTGACCAACATGGTGAAACCCTCTCTCTACTAAAAATACAAAAAATTAGTCGGGTGCCTTGGCACGCACCTGTAATCCCAGCTACTCAGGAGACTGAGGCAGGAGAATTGCTTGAACCTGGGAGACAGAGGTTGCAGTGAGCTGAGATTGTGTCACTGCACTCCAGCCTGGGGGACAGAGAAAGACTCTGTCTCATAAAAAAAAAAAGAAAAAAAAAAAGGAAGTTAGATCGCACCACTGTGCTCCAGTCTGGGCGACAGAGCGAGACTCCATCTCAACAACAACAACAACAACAAAATGTGCACAAACCCAACCATAACCAAGAGGGTTTTGGTTGTCTTTTATTATCTGAGCAGGCAGATTTACTCTGGAATGGAAAACATTCCTGCAGTTAACTTGTTTTTGCTCTGCTCTTGCCACCTTAACCTAGCACAGCATTTTTTCTATCTCCAGAAATAGCATTTTTAACAATTCTGTGTTGCATTTGTTCAGGTTGTTCCAGTATCTAACAAAATTTTCTTTCATAAACAAGACTCTTGCAGTTGTTAAAGATTCAATTCCAACATATTGCCTACAGCCATCACATTCAAATAGATTAAAAGTAAAAAATACATATAAGTTGCTGAAACGATTCTATTAAAGTTTAAAATCTACAACCTCTTTTTCTTCCTCTGGTACAGCAGTGCTTTTTCTTATGAGTTTCCAAATGAAGCCATTTTAATGAAAAAAATATGCCAGGGCACAAGGCAGAAATGTACACCAATACTTTGCTTTGCTGTGACCTTGGAGCTCTCAATAAGTGTGTCTGCATGTCCCTGAATAATTTACAAAATGGGTTTTTCATGGCTTTGATCACTGTCTAAGCTGGTCTCTTAATTGACCTAGGCAATGGCCTCTTTTTCACATGAGAATGCCTCTTCAGAAGGCAACAAGATTGTGAAGCCAAACTTTGATCTATATCTTTTGATTATGGGAAAAATATGAATGTAATTTACTTATTAGAAACCATTAATTTTTGAAGCCTCAGTTGGTAAGTACAGCTAAGGTGTGGTGTGTAGTTTATATTTATGCCTTCAGCATCCCACTCAAAGAGCTCTTATTTCCCAATCCTAAACATATTTCCCTAGTAATGATAGTTGATGGTTGGTTTGTGATTGCCTTAAAAAGTGATTTAATTTTCATCAGTTTTTTTTCCTTACTCCTAAGGAAGTAGTTTTTCCCTGTTTAGAATTTAAAGACAATTGGTGGATTCCAGAAATTCAGCAAATGTCAACTAGAAAGGGAAATTTGAACTTGAGCTTTAGAACAATTTGAACCAAATATTTTTTTCCTTTGTGACATATACTGAAATACCTGCACATTTATATTGTTTCAAGTCATTTGTGACTTTTCAAGCTATCTACATTTGCCATGTAATGGGAAGATTAAGTGTGAAACCTGCATTTAATTTAATTAATATGTGTTATTAGCTCAAGGGCATGAAAGAGTTAATCTACAGACATCAAATATGTAATATTTATCAACTACTAAATTGTTATCCTTCATCATTAATTGATAGAGCCTTAAACTGTAACACTGTTGTTAAACTATTTGAGTTGAAAGGATTTCCCTCTCTATAGGAACTGGGTGGTAAACCCTTAGCAGGGTGGGAATATATTTCTATTGTTCCCTCAGGAAGTTAAAATGCAAGACATATAAATGTTCACATAACTAAAATCTCTTAGGAAGCTCTGTGTAAAAGCAATAGATGTATTTTTTTAAAAATTTCATTTCCATATTAGCCTTAGGGTGAAAATTCAATTTTAATATCTTAATGTTTACTTCTATTCAGAACTTGGGGTAGAAATGAATATGTCTGGACCCAGAAGTTGAGAATATAACTAAGGTAATTCTGAATTTTAGTATGAAATTTTCTATTGCATTTCTTACTACCTGATAGTTTACAATTTTCTTTTTAATCTAAATAGATTATAAAATAAAGTTCTGGGGCAAATTCCCTAACAGCCCTGGTCTTTCCTGATAGTGAATTGGAGATTGTATCTTTCTAGCACTCATTTTGGCAATTAATCATAGACTGCTTAACTGTTCACTATATAACTGTCTTGCCTTCCCAAGAAGATTATAAAAATTTAGAGCATAAGGTTATAAGACTGCCATAATACCTAGTCTCTAGGACTTGATGACTTCCTTTAAAATGTTTCTAAAATTAATCATAATTTTTAGCATGATGTTAGCAGGCACATATGCCAAAATTGCTCACAATATACAGGTGATTAGAAAATTCTTGAAGTCTTTCTTTTCCTTCTTAACTTGAATCCTTAAAAATGATGTCTTTTGGCTGGGTGTGGTCGTTCACGCCTGTAATCCCAGCACTTTGGGAGGCCAAGGCGGATGGATCACCTGAGGTCAGGAGTTCAAGACCAGCCTGACCAACACAGCAAAACTCCGTCTCTACTAAAAATACAAAAAGTAGCCAGGCATGGTGGCACGTGCCTGTAATCCCAGCTACTTGGGAGGCTGAGGCCGAATTGCTTGAACCCGGGAGGCAGAGGTTGCAGTGAACTGAGATTGTGCCATTGCACTCCAGGTTGGGTGACAAGAGCAAAACTGTCTCAAAAAAAAAAAAAAAAAAAAAAAAAAGATGTCTTTTTAAAAATCTAAAATGCATATATATCTTAAATTCATGTCTTTCAAAGGGAACCATGCAAGTTTCTAATATAATTTTTTTTTTTTTTTTTTAGACAAGGTCTCACTTTGTCACCCAGGCTGGAATGCAATGGTGTGATCTGGCTCACTGTAGCCTCAACCTCCCAGGCTCAAGCAATCCTCCCATCTCAGCCTCCCAAGCAGCTGGGACTACAGGCATGTACCACCAAACCTGGCTATTTTTTATATTTTTTTATGAAGTTGGGGTCTGGCCATATTGCCCAGGCTGGTCTCGAACTCCTGGGCTCAAGTGAACCTTCTGCCTCGGCCTCCCAAAGTACTGGGATTATAGGCATGAGCTACTGCACCCAACCTCTAATATAAATTTTAAAATGAAAAATAATAAAGGACAATTGTCATCACTGATGGCCATATTTGAGTATTCCGGATTCTATAATCTAGAGAAATTTAGGTTACTGAACATTAAAATCACAAAGAGGCCACCAAACCACTTTTACTGGTGTTCTATAGGGTGGAAAAATGATGTGAAACAGAAGAAAGAAATAGCTAAAGCTTTTTGTCTCTGGTTTTGGGAGATAAGTAAAGAAGAGAGGCAGCCTGGTATTTATGTCTCTCTACCTCTTGGTTCCCACATTTCCAGGAAGATCTGATATTTTAGAATAGCAGTATGCAAACTGGGGTAAGTACATGAAAGTCTAGAGGTTAAGTACACGTAAACTTCTCTTCAGTAAGCAAGTATGGATAGTTTAAAAGAATTAGTTCCCAGATCCTCAAGTACCATGTCTATTCTCTTCTAAAAGTGATCTTCCTGAGAATGTGCTTGGGGAGACATCATTCTGGTTAATTCTCTCTTCACAAGTATCCTCCTCTGTCATTCCATTGCTATAAGATGCCATGTAGGCCACTGGCCACACCATACCCCCACAAATCTCAGCTTTGTTTTGGAGACAGAGGGAGACAGATTTCCAACCCAGAATACTACACAGAGCCTAACCAGTAAACAAATAGACATACAAATGAGTGGAATAAAGAGATTTTAAGGCATTCAAACTAAAAAAGAAAAAATAATCATGTACTTTTTCTCAGGGAGCTATTGGAAGATGTCCTCCAACAAAAAGAGGGAGTAAACCCAGAGACAGGTGATCCCCAACAGAGAAGAAATATGAAGGGAATCCTGGGAGTGATAATAAGATAGTAGTATCACTGGGAGTGACATTAAACGTAGCTTAAGGATATCTTAAGGTTAGCAGCTATAGTAGACTAGAGAGCAATCCATCCAAGTTCAAGGGAAAAAGCTTGAGGGCAAGTAGGGATGTTTCAAGAAGAAAGAAAAGTGGATAGATTATCTGTTGTGTTCCAATGTATTGAGAAATAATTTCCAATTCTGAGGAAAACTTCAAAGATGACCAACACATAGAAAATTAAGTGAATGAAAAAAATGTGACGAATAATGAGACTGCAGTTGTACAAGAAAAGTTATACAGGACAAAATAATCATAGCACAATATATGTTTCAGTTATAAAAATATTTACTGGCTTATAATAATTTGAATACCTCCAAAAATTGGGATATAACACGTTTGGGAGAATGAGGAAAGAAACAATATGTATGTGTGTGAGTGTGTGGGTATATAAAAGAATTACAAGGCCGGGCGCGGTGGCTCAAGCCTGTAATCCCAGCACTTTGGGAGGCCGAGACTGGCGGATCACGAGGTCAGGAGATCGAGACCATCCTGGCTAACACGGCAAAACCCCGTCTCTACTAAAAAATACAAAAAACTAGCCGGGCGAGGTGGCGGGCGCCTGTAGTCCCAGCTACTCGGGAGGCTGAGGCCGGAGAATCTCTTGAACCCGGGAGGCAGAGGTTGCAGTGAGCTGAGATCTGGCCACTGCACTCCAGCCTGGGCGACAGAACAAGACTCTGTCTCAAAAAAAAAAAAAAAAGAATTACAGCATTATATTTATGAAAGTAAGTCAACAGTTAATGCCCTAATGCTAAGGTCTAACCTAAACAAGAAAATCCAGAAACAGTAGTATACACTAGTAATAGAGCAAAAAGATTTTAGAAATCAGATGGGGAACTTTGAGTGTGATAGACAGAATAATGGCCCCCAAAGATATCCACATCTTAATCCCCAGAAACTGTGAGTATATTGCCTTTTGTAACAAAAGGAACTTTGCAGATGTGATTAAGTTAAGGATCTTGAGATGGGGAGATTATCCTGGATTTATCTAAATGCAGACAATCTAATCACCTGAATCTTTCACAGCAGGTTATCTTTTCTGGCTGAAGTCAGGAAGAGGGAGAAAGATGCAAAGCTTGACAAGAGTTGGACCTGCAACAGCTGGCTTTGAAGATGAAGGAGAGGCCCTGAGCCAAAGAATGTGGATGGCCTTTGGAACTTAGGAATGGGGAAATGAGGATCTCAGTTCTACAACCTCAAATAACTAAATTCTGCCAGCAACCTAAATGAGCAAGTAAACAGATTCTCCGCAAGAGTCTCTAGGAAGGAACCCAGCCCTTTGAACACGCAGATTTAAGCTCAATGAGACTTATGCTGGACTTACCATCTCCAGCCTGTCAGATGATACATCTGTGTTATTTGAAGCCACTAAGTGTGTGATATTTGCCACAGCAGCCAGCAGAAATCTGTTGAGGTACAGTAAAGAAGATATATTTTAAATTCTGTGGTACTTTTTACATGAATACATTTGTTTTCAATATGTAACAATTTTAAAACTTTAGTAAACTAAGAATTTATGGATGTTTTCTTGATGCGATTAAAAATATTTAATTAAAACCATCAGCCTCCTTCTGGCTTCTCTTCCATTAGGTACATTTACACATGAAATCTGGTGGCTTATGCAGTCCACGAAATGGGAGAAAGGACCCTGATTCCCAGTTCATTTTGATGTTCCCCTAAGCTTATACTGACATAGCTGTGGTGGTTTAAAGTTGTGGCTGCAAAGTTTTTGGCCTCCCTACTACTAAGGGGGTTATGAACCCCTTCCCTTTTATCTAAGCTGGCCTGTGACTGAGTTGACCAGTAAATAGTACCTGTGACAGTAGAGGACTTCTGGTGCGGGTTATAAAAGACCATGGTGCTCTGTCTCATTCACTCTTGGAGTCCTGAGCCACCATCTACAATGTCTGGTTGCACTGAGATCGTCATGCTGCACAAGCCACACGTAGGTGCCCTGATCAACCAACCCTGCTAAGCGGATTCTTCAGCCATCTTTGAACAGACACATCATCTTTGAACAGACACATGCACAAAGCCTTCCTGTGTAGGAAACTATCTTAGAGCCCTCCAGCCCAGCCCATCTGTCAGCTGAAAAACACTGAGTGCTGCCAACCCTTCTTAGGATAGAAGAACCACCCAGCTGATCCCTACCCAAATTCCAAACCCACGAAATCAGGAGCTGTAATAAATTGTTCTAAGTCAACAATTTAAAGTTTTGGGATAGTTTACTTTGTAACAATAGATGCCTACAATATAATTTTATTAGAAGACAGGTTCTGATCATGGCTTTCACACCCTTAACATCAAATATGGCCTTGGGGATCTTGGCTGAGCTCCAAAAGCCCTGGTGTTTGGTTCTCTGTTGGAGGACAGGAGCCAGTCCCCAACCAAGGTCCTGTACCTGAAGACACTCCCAACTCTTGGTCTCATAAAATTCAACTATCTCCCCAGGAAGGGCCACTTTGTTTTCGCACCCCCAGAACAAAACTTTTTTCCCCTAATGTGCCTCATAAAACAAAATGAGCTTTCCTCTAGGTCAGGGATATCTAGAACTCAAGGACTTCAAGACCAGCTATCTCGTTTAACAAAGAAAAAGGGGAAATTTCTCATGGTTCCATGGTAGGAAAAATGCCACCACCTACAACCAACTTCTCACCCCTATAAAACAACATGCCTTATTCAGTGGTGGTGGGTTGAGGCAAAGAGGGAGTGTTTAAATGTTACCGTTAACAAAATAATTATTGGTTACTTATTGTAATGTAGTCAGAGAATGTGGGTTTCATATTTTGTAATTTTTAAAATCTGCTGAGATATTCTTTCTTTTTGAGACAGAATTTCTCTCGTTGCCCAGGCTGGAGTGCAATGGTGCAATCTCGGCTCACTGCAACCTCTGCCTCCCAGGTTCAAGCGATTCTCCTGCCTCAGCCTCCCGAGTAGCTGGGATTACAGGCATGCGCCACCATGCCCGGCTAATTTTTTTGTATTTTTAGTAGATACTGGGTTTCTCCATGTTAGACAGGCTGGTCTTGAACTCCCGACCTCAGGTGATCTGCCCGCCTTGGCCTCCCAAAGTGCTGGGATTACAGGCGTGAGCCACCACACTCGGCCTGAGATATTCTTAAAGTCCTAAGATATGATCAGTTCTTTACATCTTCCAAATGTTTACATTAAATATATATATGAATATGTTTTAAAATACCTGTTAATTACATTATTCAATTCTTGTAATAATAAACGCTTGCATAGTATTCACTCTGGGCCAGGTGCTGTTTCAGAAATTTTAGAAAAAGTAACTCTTAAGTGAGAGCCCTCTGAGGTTGGAGCTGTTATTACTACCGCAATAAACTTAATCAGTAAAGTTAAGGCAGGGAGAAGCTAAATGGCACTGCTAGTATGTGGCTAGGCAAGGGTTTCCACTCAGGCTGTGTTATTTATATTTTAAAGGCCATGTGGCTTATATAGACTTTATTTCAAGCCACTTATGTTATTTTGAAAGAGTTATAGCATGCCTTATTAATAAGCAAAAAGTTTTATTTGCTGACAACCCTAGTTAACTCTCAACACTTAACATATTTATATTTCTCTCACCTCTGTTACTTCTAGTTACTCCATTTTTGCTTACTTTGTAGAAGCTGTTTGACAATATTGCTGACATTTAAGTATTCTTGTATATTTCTTTATACTGGTGATTTCCTTATTTTTTTTTTTCTCCTTTGCTGCTTTTTATTCTAAAGGTTTAAGAGTCAAAAGGTGACTAGGTGGCCTTAATTACAATGGTTTGAATGAGTTGGTTTGGTTTTCCTTTTTAATCTGCGTTCTCTTTATATCCTAGCCTAGTTTCTGGGAGGTGCAAGGCACTGAGTGACTCATTGGGACCTGCTGAGTCATTAGAGAGAGTGCCTGAGGGACAGAGGCCAGACTACAACTTAAGCTATCTGGAATCTTCCCTCTGCTGTCTTACTGGCTGTCTACATGGGGCTACATTTTAACTATGGCTTACAGGTAATCATTTCATGTCATGTTCTTTCTATCTTTTCCCCTCTGATGTGGTAGTAATCATCCTTTATCTCTCCATCTCCCCACCAGGATATTGCAAAGATTATTATTAAAAACAAAATGAAATTATCAATCCCTTCAGGAATATGTTTGCTGTATTAATATAAGAAACCATTCTCATGGTTTCCTTGATTTTTATAGCTGTGCTTATTGTACCCCTTCTCAATGAAGAAGATATGCCAAATTTCTCCAAGAGGCATCTGGCATTGATTTAAAATCGATTCAGTGGCTGAAGAACCCTGAAATTGTCCCAGCGGGTTCTTATCTCTGCCAGGTAAATACTTCCAAGAACTAACATGCTAAGTCTGAGACTGGTTATTCATGATTTAACTTTTAGAGTTGTATTGTTCTTGAGTTTCTTTGGGGTTACCTTTCTTGAACCCCTATGATTTTGTGCATCCCACTCGTCTGTGTCAGTGTATGTTCTTCAAGACTGAGGGATACTAGAGCTGGGAGGAACAACCTACTTGCTAAGAAAGGACATTCAATGTGTACTTAATAAGATGTTCAGAGATAGATTTTCCCAGACTGGTCATGGGGTCCCATGCTCTTTCTTTCCTTCCACTCCAACAACTGCAGCATGTTTAGTTTTTGTCTTTAAGTTTGATGACTCACGGCCACCCAGTCATTGCCACACTTCCAGACAGCAAGTCTTTACTTGACCCTGTTCACGTCAGAAGTGGAGAGATCACAAAGATGGCAAGAGAAAACTCTTCTCCCAGGCCTGTCTCCTTTCATTCAGGAATGAAAGTCTTTCTCAACCTTACATCTACTGAATGTCATGGGCTCCCTGGCTCTGCACGGGTGGCTGGAAAAATGAGTATCTTGCTTTTTCAGCATCTACATTGAGAGGCCGGCAAGGAAAAGTGGATGAAGAACAATTAACCGAAGTGTCTGTCACAACTAACACATTCTTTTTCTCTTTTGCTCTCTTCTACTCCACAGAAATCATTGCCTGTCAACAGTCCCCCCTGACCCCACCACCCTACTCTTGGGAATGGACTCTGACAAACTCACCATCAGGAAAGTTGATGTTACCCATCTAGGATGGAAGAATGGGATTCTGAACTTTGTCACTGTTTCTGAAAGGTCATCAGCTCCTGTAATTGCATGGTTGGGACAGATCTATTTAAACTGCTTTGAAGTTTTCCCAGAAAATTCCCACAAAATTGTGCAACCCAAGGAAATGAGGTGGAAAAAATGGCACTGGCTTCAATTTGCTTCTCACCACGACCCTGTGAAGAAGGCACGTAGCCACTCATATTTGTGATTTAAAAAATGAGGGATCAACAATTAAAGGGGTAACAGTTCTAGGTGCTTGGACTATTAGTTTTGTCAAAAACACAGTCGGTATAGGTTCATTGATAGCTGGCATTCATCATCTGAAATTAGATCCCCCTTTTAAATTATTGTTTCTCTCATTTTCCTTGCTTTTACATAGAAGTTTTTTTCTGTAAATAGAGAATGGCATGGGATGACATTGCAAATAGGCAATATGCCATACGATCAATTCTATGTATTAATTCCAGAATAGTTTCCTCATTAATAGAAATACAGGATGCATTCTGGTATCATTATCGTTGACATTTCTCTGTTTTTATTATGTTCAACAAAATATTGTATTCAACAGCTTACCTCAGAAGAGAAGTTTGATGAGGTTTGATTGTCCTTTAGTTTTACCTTTATCACCAAGACAGGACCCAAACCTGTCTTCCTCCTAGTGTGGCAGGGCTGTTGCAATGAAGCATGCAAACAACAAACACATCTTTCTAAAGCTCTCCTTCATCTGAAAATAAAGAAGACAACTTGATGTGAATAAAACCCATAGAATTTTGGAAAATTTTGATGTTTCTCAATCTGCACTCTCTAGTTGAGATTGATTTAACTGAGAGTAACAGAAACTTTGACACTGCTTAAACAAATAAGAGGTTTATTTGTCTTGCAAACAGTATGAAAGTATTCATTTCAGGGCCCAGTGCAACTGCTCCAGGGCCAGTTCATTTGACCTTTCGGCTTTTCCATCCCGCATGTGTAACTGCTGAGCATCTGAGAGTTACATTAGCAAGCCAGGAGAAGAAGAAGAAAGATGAAGAAGGGAGGATAAGTGGCTATAGCAGGAAGTGGAACATTTCCAGAACCCCAATAAATGTATATTTTGCCTAAACTACGTCTCACAACCACCTTTAGCTGCAAGAGAGTCTGGTAACTGTAGTTTTTTCACTGGGAACACTGCCATTCCTGTAAAAATTAAAATTTTCTTAATGAGGATGAAATAGAGACATGATGTTGCCTCAGCAACTAGCAGTGTACACCACACCCATCATCGCCAGGCAAAGTGTAGTGTCTATGATTTCATTTGTTAGTTATCACTTTCAACATCTATTGAAATAGTAAACATAAGCCAAAATGGTATCAAAAACTGATCTACCATATTATTTTGTTTTTCCAATAAGTAATAGTAGCCTTACTCACCTTTGAGAAGTGTAGTTTATTTTATAGGCACAATTTTACATGTATTTCTATTTTGGGGTGTGGGAGTAAGTAAAGATTTGTATCTTGTTTGGGCTGCTGTAACCCAATGCCATATATTGGGTAGCTTATAAACAACAGAAATTTCTTTCTAATGGTTCTGGAGGCTGGGAAGTCCAAGATCAAGGCATCAGCAAATCTGGTGTCCATTGAGGACCCACTTCTTGCTTCATAGATAGCACCTTCTCCAGGGGCCAATGAGCTCTCAGGGGCCTCTTTCATAAGGGTGCTAATCCCATTCATGAAAGCAAAGCCCTCATGAACTGATTACCTCTCAAAGGCCCCATTTCCGAATACCATCACTTTGGGGATTAGGATTTCATCTTCTGAATTTTGGAAGGACCTAAACATTCAGTTCATTTGAATAGTAAAGTGAGCTTGAAAGGGACAAAATTCACTGGATTGTCAAAGGGGTCTGGGATTCATCTTGGGACTGCTGTTTCCCTGCTACACTGTTTGAGCACCTTGGCTTTACCCTTTAAAACCAGGGCCCCTCAACCCTGACTAAACCTGGAAACAATTTGAACTCAAGGCTGAAAAACAGCTTCTGAGTCAATGGGTGGCCCATTTTGGGCTGTGCCTGACCAAGCTGTCTGACTGGGTCTGTAGGAACACTCTTGATGGTGTCATGGGCAACAAGTCAATGGTGCATTTAAACAGAGTTAGAGAAGTGCTCCATGCACTGCCTGGTTACATCTTGACTCCAAGGATCTTATCCCAGGAACTTAAATGAAATGGGCATACCAAACTGATGGGCTCATTGTGGACTCAGCCTATTGCAACGATGTTACAAGTTTTTTTTTTTTCCTTTTAGCTTTTTTTTTTCTCCAAATCTTTTATTCTTTTTCTCTATTTAGGTTTTGTCTTAGAAACCTTATTAGAAATTTCAAGTTGGAAAGACTTTAAAAAGTCACCTTATCCAGCTCCCTACCTGCAGGAATCCTAGAGCACCACATCCAAGTTTTTCAAATGCGGACACCTAAAGCTGAGACAATCATTATCTCACAAATCTGCCAGTTTTGAGTAACATGTAAGAAAGGTATTTCTTATTACTACACTGATAGCTTCAACTGGAAGATTTCATAATCTCATACCCACAGGGAAACTCTAAAATCTTATTTAACAAAATGACCAAAAAGCTGATGCGCTGAGTGGCTGTTACATTGCTAGCTCATCCCTTTTGCATAAGCTTTGTTGATTCAGAATTACGTGATAGCTTAAGAGTCTCCATTAGAAAATTTGGAGAAGTATGAATGAAGCATAGCAACAATTCTATGTAAAAGCTGAAGGTTTTGATGGGGTGTGAAAAAGAAAAAACTGAACAGTGTCATGTGCCATTCTGTCATCTTTAAAATTAAAATGTCATGTAAGGACATACATCCTTATAAGGATCATTGAACTTATTCGTCTTCATTTTCAACAGTGAAACAGGTTGTATCTTCTCCCTTCCTTTTTTCTTTCTAAGGCTTATGAGAGTTTCAAGGAGAAGAGGTTAATCAATTTGATTTGGGATAATGAGAGAAGACATTGTGAGATAAGGCTTGAATTACCTTTGGAGAATGAGTATTGAGTGTCTGGTTGGGTGGGATGGGAAAGATTGAAATAAAGACAGATGAATAAATGCAATAATTTTTATTGACTCTGCTTGGGTGGCTAAGTCATTGGATTACTCAAGCCACTATTATGCCCACAGGCAGCCATTACTGTTCATACTTATCCCTTACTTTGGGGAAGGCAAAGCATTTGTTACTCTTGACCCTCTGTATCTGCTGGTTTGAATCCACAGAGCTAGAAGCCTTTTCAGGGGCTTGAACACTGGTAGATTTTTGTATCCACAGGTGGTGGAGGAGAGCGGGCAGGGTAGAGGGTGGTCCTAGAACCAATCCCATGCAGATACCCAGTGACACCTGTGTATTCACCTTGTGACCTAGTGTAATTAAATCCTACTGTCCCTGGATGCCACCATTTTAGACCCATGAAACCAAGTGAGAGATCCGGAAAAACCCTCATATCCATATCTGTGCCTCCTAGGGCTTTCTTGGTGTGGGAAAATCCATTGCTTATGATTACAAAGGGAACTCTTCCTTTTCAATGTATATATATAT
>NW_012109141.1:5078030-5081018 GCF_000951045.1 Mandrillus leucophaeus
CCCTAAAAAACAAAGAGAAAAAAGTGAGGATTCAGATATGTTTGAATGACAAAGCCAGTAAGTTTGACCTAAACCTTTACCCTCATGTTTAAATTGGGTAAGAGACTTTTCCTATCTCTTCCTTTAAGTGACAAAGGAAGAACCATCCCAAATTACAAGTTTCATCTGAAATAGAAACCTTTTCTTTTAAAGGTGTGTAGCTGAAAATTTTCTGGACAGGGTAATCCCAAAATACTACATCCATTGCAGAACTGTGAAATGAATAAACACTCTGCATTTCAAAATAACTAAAAATTATTGAATATAACATCCCTCCCCAACAACCGACTCAAGGAGATAAATTAGCAATGGCAAATTACTTAAAACTTAGCTAAATTTTAAAAACCTATCTTTAAATGGCAGTATACATGAAAGACAATATGACTTCCACATCATTATCTAATATGGTTTAAAATTTTTCTCACATTGTGAGAAAAATTGCTCCACAATTTCCACGATTTTTAAACTAAAGTCATCAAGGGTTCTCTTTATAGTGGGGGTAAGGATTGGTCAAATCCAGCACACTTTTATAGTAACTACATAGAAGAAAAATATAAGTCCAACTTTAAAACAATGTTTTCTTTCTATTAAAATCAATTTAAAACTTTTTATAAACATTAATGTTGCAAGAGAATCCAGTTCATTTATGAAAATTAGTTGACAATCAAGTTCACCCAAGAAAATGCTGACTAAGCTAAAGAAATCACAGATAAAACATTTTACCAAAAGTATAGGTAACACACAAAAAAATGCTATCACAGGAAGCTATGATCATCTAATATTTCTTTAATAATAATTCTAGTTCCATAGGTTTTCATGTTATGCGCCAATTTGTACCCGAGTTCAATTACAGAAAAGGCAACAATTTCTAAATCGGTGGTATACATTTCTTTACAATTTTTTACTGTAAGGCCATTTATTAAAATAGACAAACTATAAGATGAAAATGAAGGCAACAGAAAAATTCAACTTTTCACAACCAAAAGAATTAGCACAACCTTAGAAATAATTTAGAAAAAAGTGTTGTTAAAAGATAAGTTGCAGATCTCCGTTCCATTACCCAAGATTATGTCAAATTCACGATTCTAAATAAATCTTTTTAAAGAGATTAAAAACTCATCTTCAGTGTATAGTAAATTCTGTGTTTTATCACACCAGGTATGTTTATTCAACACTATCTTTTGAAAATGGGCCATTTAAAAAGACATAGCAATTTCCATTCTGTAAGTTTCATTCAGCTTTACTTAGGGTTGAATACACATGAAATGTGCTTTTAATGCATAAAAATCACAGTGGATAGCAGCAAAGGACTGGGGGGAGGGGCATTAGGAGAATTTGATAATTCACATTGTGATTATTCTGCACATTGATGAAAGATAATTCACACCTCTAAAACCTCAAGACTTCCCTTTTTAAAGAACCAAAATAAACCCAAGACACCTTGCTGACATTTCCCGACCCCTAAACAAACTGATGACTCTTTTACACATAAAACTGAAATAGTAATGGCAGCAAAATATTTTGATGGCAATGAAAGTCTGTAAACTGTGTTTCAATCTTTTGTTCTTATTCCCAAAGTGCAAGATGCAGGGTTCTCATCTTTCAGTAGTGCTTCTCCTGTAAATAATCCTTCATTTTGTTTGGCAAAGGCAGTTTCTGAATTAAGTCTATTCTGGTGTACTGACGTATAACAAAACGACACAGGTACTGCAACGAGCGCACCTGCATGAACCGGGACACTGGGTTGGTCAGTCTGACGGGGTAAGTTGCAGATCCAGGCAGCCGAGACCTTGAATAACAAAAAGCTCCATTTTCAGAGTCCCTGATTGAATGCTCAATTAGATCAACTATGGACGTATGTCCTTCCACATCGGGCTGTTCATAAAAGCTAAACCTACCGTTTGAGTGCTCAATTCTAGTGTGAAGTGTTTTACCATGAGAGCGAAAGCTCAAGCTTAAAAGATAACGGTCGTCAGAACTGTCCCGAACAAGAAAAGAACCATCTGGCACGTTTGCTAGCTTCCCTTCTGCCTCCCAACGTGTGATGGGTCCCCAGTACCATCCTTGTTTTGCAAGTTTCTTCAGCTCCTCTGTAAGGCTGGTCACGACCATGGGACCACTACTTTGCACTGAGTCGTACACTCTTGCAACCCCAGGAGCAGAGTTCGGATCAAAATTCAAATGACAGCGCATACTTTCAGCCACGTG
The DNA here is from genome assembly GCF_000951045.1 of Mandrillus leucophaeus. Taxonomy (NCBI): domain Eukaryota; kingdom Metazoa; phylum Chordata; class Mammalia; order Primates; family Cercopithecidae; genus Mandrillus; species Mandrillus leucophaeus. Next base: position 5,080,278 of record NW_012109141.1, read on the forward strand.
GGCTTCTGTGCCAGTGAGTCCACTGAAGTTCCTTTGGATTTGATTATTCTGCATTGGAGGTAGCAATGGTGAGAGTGGAGGGACATCATCGTGACCCGCTCTCGGGCTCTGCAACATGACTCCCGTGGTGCCAATCAACAAGCCATTCACCGACTGATCCACGAAGATCTCTGGGGCGACAACCAGGTCCTGGTCTACCTGACTCTCATCTTCGGGGAAAGCGCGCCCTCCCACGGGAGGAGGAACCGCAGACACTTCCATGGGAGAAGAGCTGTCCAGACAATAGCTCCGCGATCCTTCCAAAGGATACATCCCCTCATCTAAAGGCACAGTATACTGAATGTAGTCCTGAGGCATAAGTCCAATAACGACAGGCACATGTTCATCCAGGTGGAGATGCAGGTCTCCGTTATGAGAAGCCGAGCTCTTCAGGGAATTGGCTTGCTCTTGGCACGCGGTCTCGTTCTGGAGGTCGTGGAAATCCTTCCGGACGCCGTTCAGGGCTGGACTCGGGCTGGAAGAGTGAACCAAGGCCTTGACTCTCACCTCCATCTTGATGCAGGTCTCCTCGGAGTTCGTGGGCCGCAGAGGCCACGGCGTGGGGCTGTAGTGATGGCTGCGGAGCGAGGTGGACCTGATCGGCCTCTGAGCTCTCACGTCTTTAAAGACGATGGGCGCTGAGGAGGAGGAGAAGGTGTCCTCGTCGGCAGAGCTCCCAGAGGGCGTGCCCGCCTTGCCTTT
>NW_012109141.1:5081338-5086726 GCF_000951045.1 Mandrillus leucophaeus
AAAAAAAAAAAAAAAAAAAGTAAAAATTTAGAGGTGGGAGTAAAAAAAATTGGCTATAACAAACAAAATGTTATTATGGAAGTTCTGACGCAGACACAGTATTTTCTGTTATCTGGCAGCCTAGCAGCAGGTCTTTCATCTTCTGAGAGCCTCCGCCTGCTCTCACCCTCGCCCTCCTCACAGGTGGCCTTTCAGGACAAGCACCTACAAGGAATGCAGCTTGGCCTCAACAAACTTCCCTGTTCCTCTATCTTATTAAATGAATAACCCTAGAGAAGAGGCAGATGAATATGAAACACTCATTTTCTAAAACAGTTCAAAGTTTGTTTACCTGGTGACGGTGTACATTTGTGAAGTCTGTTCTTTTGCACAATTCTTGATCCCACGATAATCTTTCGTTAGCACCATCATCAGCAAAGTATAACGTTAACATCAATGCTGTCAATTGACACCAGCTCTGGAAAATGGGGTTAGAGACCGCGCTATTTGTATTCCACTGAATCCAAATTGGGTTTCACTCAAGCGAAAATTTGTGATACATTCTAAACAAGATCAGTCGAAAATTCATCTTTGAATTAGCCATGGTTTTTTTAAAAAAGAATCTGTCTACGAAGTATTCAAACAAAATAAAGTGGGTGTTTAATCCCATGGTTAAGAACTCTGATACAATACAATACAGTGGATATAAGAACTCTTTCTTATCTATGAAAAAATTTCTAAATGACCCCTATATGAACTTTAAGGACCTGGTTCTATTTCAATGAAATATTAATAGTGACAGGCTTTTTAATATGTCACAACCCAAACATTGTATCATTTAGCCTAGCCTTCTCTCAGTGAGATTTCATTACTGTGTCAGTTTTAATTTAGTCTTCTTGCTTAGTACAAGTTCTTCACTCGCTCCAGCCTTCACGTGGAAGGCTTTCGGAGATTAGCACCACTAGCTGACATCTTCCATTAGGGACATGATTCTGCTTTCCCATTTTTACTAAAATTTGCTGGTTCTCACCCTCCAGCCCCTGTGCAGTTCCTGGGAGACCCAGAAGTTATCCAGTTAACCCCATACTAATTAAAATCAGGCACCTCTCAGGGTATTGAGTAGACTACAAGGCAGGTCTTGTGAACGAAATTTTTTATTTACACACTGTATCTAGAAGCAGATACATAAATTCTTATACAATTAATTTCCAAAAATGTGCAAGAAATTACTATAATTTGTTTACAAACCAAAACACGTATTAAAATCAATGGACTTTGGATAATTCATTCTGTGGTGTTCTCAGTACAAATGGTACACACCTGATTTGAAACATACAGAAAAAGTGTAAACTACCGCAATCTGAATTGCAAGTATTAATTTCATGGCACTCCAACAACTATGAAATTTCTTTAACCCAACATGTATATACTTATTACAAAATTCTATAAGAATTTTTCATAATCTCTGGATGTAGAGTTTGGATCACTTTTCAGAAACAGCAACTACACACTTTGCCATGTTATGACTGATTAATAAAAAGAATGTTTATAAAAAACCTTCTTTACAGGATTAAAAAAGTATTCAAAGAAACCAAATTTGTGATTGCTAGTGTACCAACACTTTTAGAATTTTAAAGTTATTCACGGAACTGGCTATTGTTCCTTATTATTCAAGAGAACTGCCTATTGCTGGTAGTGAGTTCATTTTGAAATTAAGACTTCATATTGGATGAAAAGCAATTAAGATTTAAATGAAAATGTATTATTCTGATTCATTCATAAAGCAATATCTCCCATATACAATGTGAAATGTACAGTAGTTAAAATTGGCATTTCTGAAAGCATTGTTACAAGGATTATTTTAGACCTGTAGCACTAGCAGAGACATTGCATTAACCTATGTTAGATTTTAGTAACTTTTATCCTGTTTCAATAATACTGGCTCAAAAATTACAACGTATACTTTGGGTTTTGTTTCCTTTATGCCAATGATTTAGCCTTTTGGAATTTTATTTTCTTCAACAGCAAGATGGTTGCCCCGTGTAGCTGGTTTCCTTAAAAACTATTTTTAGTTCTATGATCATTTCCTGTGACATATTTTGACCTTCTAAATTTTCAGATTATTGCACCAAGTAGAAAGAGTTTTCCTCAGACAGAAAGAGAAAGAATTAGATATTTTTCAAGTACTTTCTATAGCCTTCTTATTATTTATAAAAATGCATAATAGTGTTATAGTGAGCCTAAAAATAGCTTCTGGCCTCCATCATATTTTGTGATGAAATATTTAATAGAAAACAACTCTGATTCATCTATTATGGCAAATGGATACAGCTTTCCTGTTTTTTCTTGTCTTGAGCTCAGATTTTTAGAAGCACATATTTAAAAAGCACTCATAGGCTGTGTCCATGTCATATATGTTAACTGCCAATAGAATCCTAAAATTTAACCGAATTGTGTCTAGACCAAACTAAATGATGAGTTTTCTCTCTCTCTTTTCCCTGTTTCCACTTTTAACCGGACTGTGTTACTATCATATAAAGCCAATCTTTCACATTGTTGTGCTGCCTACCCCAAATGGTTATTTTTCTACACAAAAGTAGAAAATATCGCAAAACATCTTTCTGCTTGTAAATTTAACTTTTTGGCAAATAGTTTGACTTTATCATTATACTATCAGAATCTGACAATTTCAAACTAGATTAGAATAGGGCATACTAAAGTATGTATTATGAACATATAAAAGCGCATCAAAATTTGGCTTTCTGAATTAGAACAGTATCAAGACTGTCCTCCACTAAAACACAAAATACAATTTTAAAAACATTTCGATGAAAATCTGAATAATCTTGACACTCAGCGGGTAGATCTTAAACACATGACATGATAAGAAAACGCAGGGAATAGGTTATGTCCACATACGACGGGTTCAGGGCAGTCCAAAGACCTCTGTGCACCATGATCTCACGAGGAGGACATGTAAATGCTTCTGGAGACACGGAGAAGCCGTTTCAACATTTATTATTCATACACAGTGACTCTGTGACAAAACCTGCCATCTAATATAGATGCACAGGGACTTTTAACTCACCCTAGATATACTTTAAGTTGTTTTAAAAATAAATAGTTTTGCAAAAAAATAGTTTAAATGTCTTGCATTAATTTGATAACAAGCTTACAACTCTGTAATAGTTCTTAATCCAAATAGCTTATAATGAACACTTAAATTATATTATTACAGTATACTCCATATTCCATCTTATTAGGAGAAAACATAAGAGAAAATGAGTCTTTGTAACAAGGTACAATCAACATCCCACCAAAATTAAGTACCTTTTCCCCTTTAAGTCAAAATACCATAAGACCATAATATTATGGTATTGTGCCTTTTCTTGGTAATATCTCAGTTCTGACCCTAAAAAACAAAGAGAAAAAAGTGAGGATTCAGATATGTTTGAATGACAAAGCCAGTAAGTTTGACCTAAACCTTTACCCTCATGTTTAAATTGGGTAAGAGACTTTTCCTATCTCTTCCTTTAAGTGACAAAGGAAGAACCATCCCAAATTACAAGTTTCATCTGAAATAGAAACCTTTTCTTTTAAAGGTGTGTAGCTGAAAATTTTCTGGACAGGGTAATCCCAAAATACTACATCCATTGCAGAACTGTGAAATGAATAAACACTCTGCATTTCAAAATAACTAAAAATTATTGAATATAACATCCCTCCCCAACAACCGACTCAAGGAGATAAATTAGCAATGGCAAATTACTTAACTTAGCTAAATTTTAAAAACCTATCTTTAAATGGCAGTATACATGAAAGACAATATGACTTCCACATCATTATCTAATATGGTTTAAAATTTTTCTCACATTGTGAGAAAAATTGCTCCACAATTTCCACGATTTTTAAACTAAAGTCATCAAGGGTTCTCTTTATAGTGGGGGTAAGGATTGGTCAAATCCAGCACACTTTTATAGTAACTACATAGAAGAAAAATATAAGTCCAACTTTAAAACAATGTTTTCTTTCTATTAAAATCAATTTAAAACTTTTTATAAACATTAATGTTGCAAGAGAATCCAGTTCATTTATGAAAATTAGCTGACAATCAAGTTCACCCAAGAAAATGCTGACTAAGCTAAAGAAATCACAGATAAAACATTTTACCAAAAGTATAGGTAACACACAAAAAAATGCTATCACAGGAAGCTATGATCATCTAATATTTCTTTAATAATAATTCTAGTTCCATAGGTTTTCATGTTATGCGCCAATTTGTACCCGAGTTCAATTACAGAAAAGGCAACAATTTCTAAATCGGTGGTATACATTTCTTTACAATTTTTTACTGTAAGGCCATTTATTAAAATAGACAAACTATAAGATGAAAATGAAGGCAACAGAAAAATTCAACTTTTCACAACCAAAAGAATTAGCACAACCTTAGAAATAATTTAGAAAAAAGTGTTGTTAAAAGATAAGTTGCAGATCTCCGTTCCATTACCCAAGATTATGTCAAATTCACGATTCTAAATAAATCTTTTTAAAGAGATTAAAAACTCATCTTCAGTGTATAGTAAATTCTGTGTTTTATCACACCAGGTATGTTTATTCAACACTATCTTTTGAAAATGGGCCATTTAAAAAGACATAGCAATTTCCATTCTGTAAGTTTCATTCAGCTTTACTTAGGGTTGAATACACATGAAATGTGCTTTTAATGCATAAAAATCACAGTGGATAGCAGCAAAGGACTGGGGGGAGGGGCATTAGGAGAATTTGATAATTCACATTGTGATTATTCTGCACATTGATGAAAGATAATTCACACCTCTAAAACCTCAAGACTTCCCTTTTTAAAGAACCAAAATAAACCCAAGACACCTTGCTGACATTTCCCGACCCCTAAACAAACTGATGACTCTTTTACACATAAAACTGAAATAGTAATGGCAGCAAAATATTTTGATGGCAATGAAAGTCTGTAAACTGTGTTTCAATCTTTTGTTCTTATTCCCAAAGTGCAAGATGCAGGGTTCTCATCTTTCAGTAGTGCTTCTCCTGTAAATAATCCTTCATTTTGTTTGGCAAAGGCAGTTTCTGAATTAAGTCTATTCTGGTGTACTGACGTATAACAAAACGACACAGGTACTGCAACGAGCGCACCTGCATGAACCGGGACACTGGGTTGGTCAGTCTGACGGGGTAAGTTGCAGATCCAGGCAGCCGAGACCTTGAATAACAAAAAGCTCCATTTTCAGAGTCCCTGATTGAATGCTCAATTAGATCAACTATGGACGTATGTCCTTCCACATCGGGCTGTTCATAAAAGCTAAACCTACCGTTTGAGTGCTCAATTCTAGTGTGAAGTGTTTTACCATGAGAGCGAAAGCTCAAGCTTAAAAG
>NW_012109141.1:5090261-5092910 GCF_000951045.1 Mandrillus leucophaeus
GCGCCTGGCCCAATCTTTTCTTAATGTCAACTCTGTTAGGACCGGGATTTCTATTGCACCCAGCAGAGCAGATCACTGCCTACTACACATGAGCATTTGGCAAATATTTCATGATGTTTATAAAGAACAAGCCTGTATCTACCTTTATTTCTTTTGGCACCTTGCTTTTTGGTATAATCTCTAACGTGTGGGCCAGTGTGCACGTCCTTCCCAGCTGGGCTCTAGCGGAGTCCACTCCTTCAGCACTGACCCCGGTTGCTCCTCTGCTGCCCGCCCATGTCCCAGGACGACAGTAAAGGCATTCCATAGAACTGCAGTAACAAGCCTAGTCAACTCAACAACTTACGCATATTTTAAATATTTAAGCATGTGTCAAAATAAACAAAAAGAATTTCATTATCTAGAGATGTTCCTTCAGAACAAGAATCATTCACCTTCAAGTTCCCAATGCACAGAGGAGGAAGAAGCCCAATGCATGTGGGCTGAAAAGCTTCATCTCTTAAGTACACCCATGTGTCTAGTTTTGATCTCTTTGGAATATTATGAAACGTAATTTCCAGAATTATTCTTTCTTACTCTTCTTTTTTTGCAATTTCCCATGGCAAATTTTTACTTCTATATCCAGAAATATATTTTCTAAACTTTTTTTGTACATTGTTCTACACTGAAATGACAGGATTTCAATTCTGTAAAGACTTTCTGAAAGTCATTTCACAGGAAAAACTCTTGGTTCCATAAACCACGTTAAGTGATCCTAACACTACTTTGCAAAGGCCTTGTGTTTAAATCGTGTGGAATGTTTTCTTTCCTCCAAGGCCATGTTCTGCCTTCTCTGCAACCATCAGAGTATGCCTTGACAAGATGACTCGCTTGACTTGAGCGAAATGCTAATAAAGCCCAGAACAAGATTCTAGCCTCCCAAACCAGCAGTTTAGCACCACTCAGTTTCTTGGCACAAGACTAGGGCTCTAGCTTTGATCCCATTCATGAATTCACTCTGCATTTACTAAGCCCCTACTTGGCCTCCGCGGAGTCAGCTTGGCTTAGCCCTGTGTGGCAATACACAGATTAATAAATAACTGATGGTCGCCCAATCCAGTAGGAGAGACAGATGTATGAACAGATAAATTGTAGTATCAATCCTTCTGTAATATAATGGTATACAAGGTGGGAATTGACAGGAGAGAGAGAACCTGACGATTGTCTCCTTTTAGTTACAGGTAAGATTTGGGTGGTCTGCAGATGGAATCATTCTTACTAAAAACCATTCAGATCAGAGAACCTATCAGGGGATCAGTAATACCATGTCCCCAAAAGGAAGAACCAATTTTTAGAAGTCTACTGTCATGTACTACGTTTCGGAGTAAGTTGTAAAAAATAAAAACCAAAATATTTGAAGCACCAGTTACTTTTGAATAGTAAATGAAGTTGTATATTAGGTGAACTCAGTGTCTTAGTAGCATGTCTTCTACCCAAGCATAATGAAATATTATAACTGCTAGAATCAGTAACTGATTAACCCTACTAAATGTGAGATTCAAATAGTCCTGCTTCCCACGATCACGCCCATACCCCAAAACACGAGAGACTAGCAACCACGGTAAAAGTGCCTGGCAATTACCTACTTGAAAATTACTCCTTTTTCAACTACCAATCCATATTTGTAAGCTATTAATCAATACTGATATTAAAGAAACAAAATGCAATCCTAGACATTACAAACTGTAAAAGTTCTATTAGGCCATATGGTCTTTTCTCTCTTCCCTTCATATTCTAGGCAAAGATTACTCTAAAATTTTTAAGAGTATCTGTTTTTCTGTTTGCACATCCAAAAATACATGCCATCTTTTTATAGGATTACCATCTGTCTCATGCCTAAGTAAATGTTCTGAATTAGTTTTACTGCTTTTCTAATTGTAAAATTTTAAGTTTACACATATACGTGAAAATGTATATAAAGTTTCAAGGGAAAAAGCTTTACACATTTAAATACTTTATCCATATGGGTAAAGGATAACTTCTTCAAATAATTTCAACCTCTTCTTAAAGAAATGACTTGAGGTAGTCATGTCTGTCAGTCATCATAACACATAATGAAAAAATTAAAAAGATCAAACAACTACTTAACCTTCAATAAACAAAACAGCTTTATTAACCCCATTTTATAAAATGAGGAAACTGGTTATTAGAGAGATTGGAATTTGCCCAAAAAAGTTAAAATTTGCTACTAGAAACAGCAGATCCAGAATCTGAACCTAGCTATTTATTTGCAAAGCTCACATTCTTTCTCTACACCAAACTGTCCTACCTGTCATTCTACTGCTTACATCAGTGGTTCTCAAACATTCTGGTCTCAGAACCCCTTTATTCTCTTAAAAATTATTGGAAGACAAGAAGCAGCATTGTTTATGCGGGTTGTGTCTACTGAAATGTACCCTACTAGAAAATAAAACTGAGAGACCAGGCATGGTGGCTCATGTCTGTAATCCCACTCTGGGAGACCAAGGCGGATCACCTGAGGTCAGGAGTTTGAGACCAGTCTGGCCAACATGGTGAACTCCATCTCTACTAAAAATACAAAAAAAAATTAGCCAGGCATGGTGGCGTGTGCCTGTAATCCCAGCTACTCAGAAGGCTGAGGCAGGAGAA
>NW_012109141.1:5094063-5097944 GCF_000951045.1 Mandrillus leucophaeus
ATCACTTGAGGTCAGGAGGTCGAGACCAGCCTGACCAACATGGTGAAACCCCGTCTCTACTAAAAATACAAAAATTAGCCAGGCATTATGGCTCACGCCTGTAATCCCAGCTACTCGGGAGGCTGAAGGAGAATCACTTGAGCCCAGGAAGCAGAGGCTGCAGTGAGCCAAGATCACAACACTGCACTCCAGCCTGGGCAACAGAGCGTGACTCCATCTCAAAACTATGGAACAGAAATAAAAGATAGATAAAATACCATGGAAAAATTCCAAAGGAGTAGGAAAAGACCTCAAAAAAAAAAAAAAAAAAGAAACTTTGAATTTTATCACTGGCAACAATACTGTCATTTGTTTTTATTAAAGTGACAGACTCATGTTGATCATTTATGGGAAAATATTAAAACTCACATGGAATAATCATGTGTGTCTGTCGATTGTTGTTTTTAGTAAAAGTGGTTATTTCACAAAAAAAAGGAGCTAGTTAGCTAGTGTAGCCAGCAATTCAAACAACAAGCGCTTCCCCTGGAGACACTCTTCCTTCTTCAGTATGTACTGTAGAGTATCTTTGAAATATTCACATTTCATAAAAAGGATTTTAGAAAGATGTATGCTCAGGGTAAAGATTTCATAAAATTAATAGTTTTTATAGCTTCATCAATGGCATCCATAAGTATAACTTTTTTTTTTTTTTAACTAAAGTGCTTGGTTCTTACTAAAGTAAAAAACATATGACTATTATTACATTTACTATTACAGTTTGGTGCCACTGCCTTGACTCATGGTGAGGCATCATCAGTTTTATCCATCATTGCTTTCTCTACCATCAGTGAAAAACGCAAATGATGTTTCAGCATTATGATGAAAGAGGATCCACAGACCAGAGCCACAGGCTTAAATTATCTGTGAAGGCAATTTAAAAGAATAAAGACTTTAACATAAAGCAAAGAATCCACATAAAAAGTTAATAGCGTTGTAAATATCTCTCTACACCCTAAGTTGCATTGTCAATTTCTGAACCTGCATGGTTCATGTACTTTCATCTCAGTTTCTTAGATTCTACTCCACTGCTCCTGAACCTGTGGGAACACTACTTGCCATTCACTTAGGAAAAAAAGGAAAAATAAGAGATACCAAAGTCTTCCCAGAAAGGGAGAACGGAAAAAGGAAGAACGGAACAGACCATATAATAAAAAAGAATTACAATACAAATATAACATGAAATATAAGATGTAGGCTCCAAAATGTTTGTTATACCAATATATATAAATGGAGTAAATTCAAGTATTAGACTTTTTTTTTTTTTTTTGTGAGATGGAATCTTGCTCTTGTCGCCCAGGCTGGAGTGCAATGGCACGAAATAGCACGATCTCGGCTCATTGCAACCTCCGTCTCTTGGTTTCAAGCGATTCTCCTGCCTCAGCCTCATGAGTAGTTGGGATGATAAGCGCCCACCACCACACCCGGCTAATTATTGTATTTTTAGTAGAGACAGGGTTTCACCATGTTGGCCAGGCTGGTCTCAAACTCCTGACCTCATGATCCACCCGCCTCGGCCTCCTGAAGTGCTGGGATTACAGGCGTGAGCCACCGTGCCCAGCCTAGAAGAAAAACATTTTAAGATCTGACTAAAAAAAAAAAAAAAGCAACAATCATATGTTATATATGGAAAGGACACACTAAAACAAATTATCTCAGAAAGTTTCAAAATATCATAAAATCTCTCCAGTATTCCCACTCTTTCCAACTATTCTCTTCTTCACTGTGCCTGTGATTTTCTTATGCTACCAGCTAGTTGTACTAAGTGTGTTCTACTTGAGATCAGGAATGTTTTCAGTAGTGGTCACTGCTATACCTCCAATACCAAAGATAGCTCCTGGGCATGGTTCATACTCAGACGCAAACTTTTTTTGTACTTAAATTCATTATGCAATTTAAACATATGAACAAATAAGTATATTTTTGAAAATTATTTATATAAAAATAGTGCTAATTGATTTAAAAATAATAAATGCAAGTGGCTAAAAATGTTTTCTGCAGAATCAGGTACAGGCAAAAAGACCAGGGAAACATTCCTTTAAAAAAAAAAAAAAAAAACCTATGTCTATAATAAATAACAAGCCAGGTACAGTAGCTCAAACCTGTTATCCCAGCACTTTGGGATGCTGAGGCAGGTGGATCACTTGAGGTCAGGCATTCAAGGGCCAGTCCAGCCAACATGGTGAAACTCCGTCTCTACCAAAAATTACAAAAATTAGCGGGTTGTGATGGTGTGTGCTTGCAGTTGCAGCTACTCAGGAGGCTGAGGTGGGAGGATTGCTTGAACCCAGAGGCAGAGGTTGTAGTGAGCCAAGATCACACCATGCACACCCACACACCAACCTGGGCAACAGAGTAGGGTCCTGTCTCAAAAAACAAACAAACAAACAAAAAAAAGAGAACGTGGTAAAAAGGGAACACTTCTCCACTGTTAGTGGGAATGTAAACTAGAACCACTATGGAAAACAGTGTGGAAATTCCGTAAAGAACTAAAAGTAGATCTCCCATTTGATCCAGCAATCCCACTGCTAGGTATCTACCCAGAGGGGAAAAAAAAATTATATGAAAAAGATACTTGCACACACATAGCAGCACAACTCACAACTGCAAAAATATGGAACCAACCCAACGTCCATCAACCAATGAGTGGATAAAGAAAATGTGGGGTGTGTGTGTGTGTGTGTGTGTGTGTGTGTGTGTGTGTAATACTACTCAGCTAATAAAAGGAATGAAAGAATGGCATTCACAGCAACCGGGATGAAACTGGAGACCATTATTCTAAGTGAAGTAACTAACTCTGGAATGGAAAAATCAAACATCGTATGTTCTCACTTACAAGTGCGAGCTAAGTTATGAGGATGCAAAGGCATAAGAATGATACAATGGACTTTGCAGACTCAGGGGAAAGGGTGGGAGGGAGGTGAGGGATAAAAGACTACGCATTAGGTACAATGTACACTGTTCAGGTGATGGGTATACCCAAATCTCAGAAATCACCACTAAAGAACTTATCCATGTAACTAAAAACCACCTGTTCCCCCAAAACTTATTGCAACAAAAAATACATTATAAAAAATAAATTCCATTATGCTACCTTGAAAAAAATAACTGGGCCTTTGTACAAAAATTGTTTTGCAAAGGCAATTAAACTTCTAATTCTAATACTTAAAAGAAGTACTAAACTAGAACTCCTAGACACATTACGTGAGGATATAGATTGTATCATTTAGGCTGACACAGAGTTCGGTCAATAGATGTTTAAAGAAAACACATGGGTCCTACGTTTAGAAATTAACGAAAGAGTGTATTTACTTGTTTTAATTTAAAATAAAATGTTTAAAGTACACGAGTCCTAGTTCAGTGAAGTTTTTCAATTAACTGACAAACACCAATTCTGAAAAATTTTGAAGAAAAAAAATAGTCCTCTTACAGAAAAGAATGGAAAAAGGCAGAGGCAAGCAACGGGGAAGCTAGAGTAACAAGATGGCATTGCATTCAAGAAAAACTGGTCAAACAAAATGAAAAGGGGCACATTATGAAAAGTATAAGCCATAATACAATGATGAAAAAATCTGCCAAAAATTTTTGAACATAAAATGGAACAGCATTAAAATGTCTCTTTCAGCCGAGGAAAATGAAGTAAACAAAAATGAAGAGTATAGCAAATTTAAATTACAAAATTGATTTTTCTTTTAGACATATGGGATTCTATACCCTAAAAAATGAGAACACATCTCCTTTTCAAGAACTTACCGGGCGCGGTGGCTCAAGCCTGTAATCCTAACACTTTGGGAGGCCGAGGCGGACGGATCACGAGGTCAGGAGATCGAGACCATCCTGGCTAA
>NW_012109141.1:5102075-5104473 GCF_000951045.1 Mandrillus leucophaeus
GGGGGAAAGCAATTCAACTAGATAAGGTATATCCAGGGATTGTTACCGTGGCTCTAATATGGAGGTTTATTAATATATATTACTTTAGATAAAAGGAGTAAAATAATATGATCATAGCTACGAGTCACAAAAAGGATCTGAAAAAATATTAAACATCAATTCTTGACACCCCAAACCCATTGCAAAACAGAAACAGATGGACATTTAATGATATATATATACACACATACACACACACACACACACACACACACAAACAAAACATCAGAGCTGTAATGAAGAAATGCTGAAAGCCAGCAATGAGGACATCAATTATCAATATTATTAATTAGCATTATTTCTAACATATTAGCCAGTGAATTAGACAAGAAATAAAAATAAATATTGGAAAGCAGAAGACAAAATTATCCTTATGAAATGATTAAACACCTGAAAATTCAATAGATGCAGCTGAACAACGGGGTGTGTTCTGAGAAATATGTCGTTAGGTGATTTTGTCATTGTGCACACATAGCATGGATTTACACAAATCGTGATTGTATACCTTACCTAGGCTTTATGGTATAGCCTATTGCTTCTAGGCCACAAACCTGTAAAGCACGTTACTGTTCTAAATATTGTAGGCAATGTAACACAATGGTAAGTATTTGTGTATCTAAACATATCTAAAGAAAGAAAGGGTAGAGTAAAAATACGGTATTATAATCCTATAGGACCACATTACACACTCAATTCATCATAGACTAAACAGTCATTTTGCAGGGCATGACTGTATTGGGGAAAAAAAGGAACTCAGTCAAGTGACCAATTACAAAATTCATATGTAAAAATCACTAGTAATTCTATGACTTTTTTATTTTTAGTTTTGAGATGGGGTCTCGCTCGGTCGCCCAGGCGCCATCTCGGCCCACTGCAACCTCTGCCTCCCGGGTCCAAGCGGTTCTCCTGCCTCAGCCTCCCGAGTAGCTGGGATTACAGGTGCGTGCCACCACAACCGGCTAATTTTTGTAGATTCTATAATTTTAAGAAGCAGATAAGAAAACATAATAAAACACTAGATCCTATTTATAACAGCTTCAAAAAAAGTGAATAGGAAATGTAAAACTACATGAAACACTTTAAAACTCCTTAGAGAATCATAATAGATCAAATACACACAGACACATCTTGTTCTCAGGTAAAACAATTCAACCCTGTCAAAATATTGACTCAAGATCCCAAGAAAACACCAATAATGCTTTTTCAAGAAAGTCAACAAAATGACAGTGAAGTTAACTTTGTTATGCAAACAACAAAAAGAGAAAACTTCTAAAAGACTAACTGAAGGAGGATGAGCTATATGACATATTAAAACACGTGACAACAGCTTAACACTGGAGAAGGCGAAAGATAGAATAGAAAGTCAAGAAATAGACTAAGAGACATATGGGAAGAGTATGTCAGTCATTAAGAAGACATCTTAAGACCACAAGGGAAAGGTGAACTATCAATGAATGATGATGAGCAGGTGGGAGAAACTTTTGGGACTAGTGGGTCTAGCAGGGCTCTTACTTAATTTCCTATCTCAAAATGAATTCCAGAAAGATCGAATATGTAAATATTTATATTTTTAAAATATAAAAGTTGGAGAAAAATATTTTTTAAAAGCCTTGCACTGCAGAAGGCCTTCTAATACATAACATAAAACCTTGAATCCATAAAAGATGAATAAAGCTGACAGTGCAAAATGTATAAATTTCTTGATAACCAAAAAATGACATAAAGAAAGCAAAAAACAGAGAAAAACTGCAAACATATATGACAAAGGATTAATTTTATAACATAAACTGTGCTGTTAGAAATCAGTAAGAGAAAGTCTAACAATTCTAAAAGCAAGCAGGCAAAGCACAGAAACAAACCACACAAAAAGAATGATGGAAAGGAAGAAGAAAGGCAAGAATAAGAAAGAAAGAAATGAAAGCAAGAGGGAGAACACAAATTCAAGTGGCCAATCAATACCCTAAAATAGTCTCAATTCATTCATCATTAAAAAATCCATGGGCCGGGCACAGTGGTTCACGCCTGTAATCCCAGCACTTTGGGAGGCCAAGGCAGGCGGATCACGAGGTCAAGAGTTCGAGACCAGTCTGGCCAACATGGTGAAAGCCTGTCTCTACTAAGAATACAAAAATTAGCCAGGCATGGTGGTGCGTGGCACTTGCCTGTAATCCCAGCTACTCAGGAGGCTGAGGTAGGAGAATTGCTTGAACCCAGGAGGCAGAGGTTGCAGTGAGCCAAGATCATGCCACTGCCCTCCAGCCTGGGCAACAGAGTGAGACCCTGTATCAAAAAAAAAAAAAATCATTTATAAAAACGATACTTTAAAAAAAGGAATGAGGAGGCCAATAAATCTCCTTCC
>NW_012109141.1:5104598-5120668 GCF_000951045.1 Mandrillus leucophaeus
CTCCTTCCCTAAAAGTAAGTATGAAGCTGGACTAAACTGTCAATAGCAACCATTTCAGTACTTTGAATTCATCACATTTGGTGATGACTGGAAATGATAAGTGTGTAGGTTAATTTAAAATACTATAAATATATTCTTTTCATTTCTTCTCTTCTTCAAAGGGCATGAGATTGTATAGGTTAATAACTATTAACAGTACTGTTGAGGTTATAACATACAACATATAGCAATTTATGTAAATAATAGCACAGGCTGGGTGTGGTGGCTCACGCCTGTAATCCCAACATTCTGGGAGGGTGAGGCAGGCAGATCACTTGAGGTCAGGAGTTCAAGACCAGCCTGGCCAACATGGTGAAATCCTGTCTCTACTAAAAATACAAAACAATTAGCCTGGCGTGGTAGTGCATGCCTGTAATCCCAGCTACTTGGGAGGCTGAGGTAGGAGAATCGCTTGAACCTGGGAGGTGGGAGTTGCGTTGAGCTGAGATCACGCCACTGCACTCCAGCCTCGGCAACAGAGCAAGACTCTGTCTCAAAAATAAAAATAATGGCATAAAGTCAGGGGAGGAAAAGGAGACATGAAGCCAAGTGTCTGTCTGTTATCAGTATTAAGGTAGCATTACTTTGAAGTACCTTGTGATAAGTAAAGATATATGGAGTGATTTGTGGAGAAACCACGAATAAAATTATTTAGACAATATGATTTAAAAAATAAAATGTCAACAAAGGAATTAAATTGGCACACCAAAAAATATGCACTTAACACAAAATAATGCAGTAACAGAGGAAAAAATAAACAAAAACAAAATTTAAAAAGAATAGCAAAATGACGAACATAAATCTAACGGAATCAATAATCACATTAAGTGTGAATGGACTAATAAACCCTTACTCCAGGTGTCAGCAAACTTCAGTTCACAGGCAAAATTCAGCGCATCATCCTTTTTGTGTATTTCAAAGCTAAAACATGTGGGGTTTTTTTATTATTTAATGATAAAAAAACAAAAGTGACACACAAAAATTACATGAAATTTGAATTTCAATGTTCATAAATAAAAGCTTGGAATAAAGCCACTCCTACTTTGTTACATATCTTTTCTGGCTGCTTTCTCACTGCAGTCATAAAGCTGCATTGTTAAGGGGTCATAAAGCATGCAAAGCCTAATATTTACAATCTGACTCTTACAGAAAAAGTTTGCTGATGTCACTCTACTTGAAAAGTAGAAATTGTCAGACTAAATCTTTTTTAAAAAAGAAACAACTATGTGCTGGCTACAACAGGCTCCCCTAACACAGAAAGACGCAAACCACTTAAAAAGGACAGGAAAAAGTTTCCATGTAAATAATAATCATGAGAGCTAGAATAGCTACATTAATATCAGACAAAATAGACTTTAAGTATTATTAGGGGCAAAAAGGGACATTTCAAAATGATAAAGGGGTCAATACATAATGAAGACACAGCAACTGTAAACACATATGCACTTAATAAAACCCCAAAATACATCAAGCAAAGCCTGAGAGAATTGAAAGCAGACACGGACAATTCAACAATAATACCTGAAGATTTCAAAAAGCCGATTTAATAAATGATGGAACAAATAAAGATGAAATAGCAAGGTATATAATACTTCAACACTATCAACTAACTTGACCTAACTAATATTTTTTCAAGGCTTCATTTTTCAGGATAAACCAAAATAAGCCCCAATAGCCAGGTGTGGTGGCTCACACCTGTAATCCCAGAATTTTGGGAGGCAAAGGTGGGAGGATCACATGAGCCCAGGAATTCAAGACCAGCCTGGGCAGCACAGTGAGACCTAGTTGCTGCAAAAAATTTCAAAACACATTAGCCAGGTAAGGTGGCACACGCCTGTAGCCCCAGCTACATGGGAAGCTGGCGCAGGAAGATCACTGGAGCCCAGGAGTGTTGGGGCTGCGCCTTGTCCAGGATTAGGCCACTGCACTCCAGTCCGGGGGACAGAGCAAGACTGTCTCAAAAAGCCTCAATAAATGTGAAAAGAATGACACTATAATTACACCAGGTATGTTCTCTGACCACAATGGAAGCAAATTAATTATATATCTACAACAGAAATAAATCCGGAGAAACACCAAGTATTTCTAAATGAAACAAAACACTTCTAAACAACCAGTGGGCCAAAGACTAAAAATCAGAAGAGAAAGTTAAAAAATATTTTGAACAGGATGAAAACAAAACGTACACAAATTTATGGGATGTGGCTAAACCAGTGCTTAGAAAAAAATGTACAGCATTCAATGCCTATATCAGAAAAAGTCTCGAATCAATAACCTAAGCTTTCACGCTTAAGAAATTAGAAAAGAACTAAACCCAACAAAAGTAGAATAAAATAGTAAACGTTAGAGTAGAAATAAAATAGAAAACAGAAAAACAAGAAGGAATAAACAAAACCAAAAGTGGGTCATTTGAAAAGATACAAAACACACAAAGCTTTAGGCTAGACTGACAAAGAAATTAAGAGAGAAGACATAAATTAGCTAAATCAGAAATGAAAGAGAGGCTATCACTATCAAACCTACGGAAATTTAGAGGATTATATGGGAATACTATAAACCACCTTTTACCAACAAATTAGAAAACTTAAGAGAAAATGGACAAAATCCTAGAAAGACACAAATTACCAAATCTGACTCAAAAAGAAACAGAGAATCTAAATAGACTCATAATGAGTAAAGAATGAATTGATAATTAAAAACCTTCCTATAAAGAAAGGTCAGGCTCGGGTGGCTTCACTGGTAAATTCCACTGAAGATTAAAACAATTAATACACATCTTCACAAACTCTTCCTGCTAATAGAGAAGAAAAGAACACTTCACAAGCCATTCTGTGAGGCCAGTATTACCCTGATACCAAAGCCAAAGACATCACAAGAAAACTAAAAATCAATATCATGAACACTGATACAAAAATTCTTTATTATTTTTAGAGACAGGGTCTCACTCTGTTGCCCAGGCTGGAGTGCAGTGGTGCAATCATGGCTCGCTGCAGCCTCCATTTCCAGGCTCAAGTGACCCTCCCATCTTGGCCTCCCAAATAGCTGGGACCATAGGCATGCACCAGCACGACTGGCTAATTTTTTTATTTTTTGTAAAGACAGGGTCTCCCTATGTTGCCCAAGCTGGTCTAGAATTCCTGACCTCAAACAATCCTCCTGCCTAGACCTCCCAAAGTGTTGGGATTACAGGCGTGAGCCACCATGCTTGGCCAAAACTTACCAGCAAACTGAATTCAGCAACATATAAAAAGCACTATATACTTCGACCAAATGAGATTTATCTAGGTGGGCTTAACATCAATAACCAATTAATGCACTATAGCATACTAACAAAGAAAGAAAAAAACACACATGATCATCTTAATAGTTGCAGAAAGGTGGCCGGGCGCGGTGGCTCACGAGGTCAGGAGATCAAGACCATCCTGGCTAACATGGTGAAACCCCGTCTCTACTAAAAATACAAAAAAAATCAGCTGGGCGTGGTGGCGGGCACCTGTAGTCCCAGCTACTCGGGAGGTTGAAGCAGGAGAATGGCATGAACCCGGAAGGCAGAGCCTGCAGTGAGCCGAGATAGTGCCACTGCACTGCAGCCTGGGTGACAGTGCGAGACTCCAGCTCAAAAAAAAAAAAAAAAAAATAGCTGCAGGAAGGCACTGACAACACCTATTGAAGATAAAAACTTTACAAGCTAAGAATAGAAGGAAATTTGCGCAAACTAATTAAGGGCAACTATGAAAAACCTACAGCTAACATCACACTTAATGGTGAAGGGCTGAATGCTTTGCCACTAAGACTGGGAGCAAGACAAGGACATTTGCGCTCACCCCCTCTACTCAATACTGTACTGAAGGTCTGAGCCAGTGGAACAAGAAAAAAAATGCATACAAATTGGAAAGGAAGAAATAAAACCACCTTTATTCATAGTTGATACAATCTTAGTTTTGCCTTTTTTTTTGAGATGGCGTCTCGCTCTGTCAACAGGCTGGAGTGCAATGGTGTGATCTCGGCTCACTGCAATCTCTGCCTCCCGGGTTCAAGTGATTCTCCTGCCTCAGCCTCCCCAGTAGCTGGGATTACAAGCGCGCGCGCCACCACACCCAGCTAATCTTTTGCATTTTTAGTAGAGACAGGGTTTCACCATGTTGGCCAGGATGGTCTCAATCTCCTGACCTCGTGATCCGTCCACCTCAGCTGCTTTTTTGTGACAGGATCTCAGTCTGTCATCAGGCTGGAGTGCAGTGGCATGATCGCAGCTAACTGCAGCCTCGACCTCCTGAGCTCAACCAATCCTCTTGCCTCAGCCTTCCAAGGAGCTTGGACTACAGATGCATACCACCGCAGTTAGCTAACTTTTAATAGAGACAGGGTCACCCTGTGTTTCCCAGGCTGGTCTTGAACTCCTAGGCTCAAGCAATCCTCCAGCCTTGGCCTCCCCAAGTGCTGAGATTATAGACATAAGCCCCCACGCCTGGCTAGCTGACAAAATCTTATACATAGAAAAACCCAAGGAAATCACACACACACACACACACACACACACACACACACCCTGCAAGCCTACAACAATAAAACTACTGGCACACCAAAAGTCAATTAAGAAAACAATTCTGTTCACAAAATATAAAATTGCTGAGGAATAAATTTAACATGTAGTACAAGATTCATACAGTCAAAACTACAAAACACTGCTAAGAGAATGTAGAGATTCTAAGTAATTAGAGATTTCATGTTTTTGAACTGGAAGATTCATTATTATTAATACGGCAATTCTTCTAAAATTGATCTACAGATTCAAACAATCCCTATCAAAAGCTTAGTAAGCTCTTTTTTATATTAATTGACACAACATTCCTAAACTTTGTATTGAAATGCAATTTTGAAAAAGAACAAAGTTATACTATCTGATTTCGAAAGTGCTTATAAAACTATAGGAATCAAGACAGTGTGCTGCTGACATAGAGACTGGCATACACATCAGAGAATAAAGGAGTCTGGAAATAAGTCTTTACATTTATAATCGATTGATTTTCAAGAAAAGTCCCAAGACAAGTCAATGAGGAAAGTCTTCTTGACAAATGGTGCTGGGACAAATGAATAACTAAAAACAGAAATGTAAACCCTCACACCACAGGTAAGAATTAAGTCAAAATGGATCATATACCTAAATGTATGAACCAAAACTATAAAACTTTTTTTTTTTTTTGAGACGGAGTCTAGCTCTGTTACCCAGGCTGGAGTGCAGTGGCGCGATCTCAGCTCACTGCAACCTCCGCCTCCCGGGTTCAAGCAATTCTCCTGCCCCAGCCTCCCCAGTAGCTAGGATTACAGGCACATGCCACCATGCTCAGCAAATTTTTGTGTTTTTTAAGTAGAGACTGGGTTTCACCATGTTGGCCAGACTGGTCTCGAACTCCTGACCTTCTGATCCGCCCGCCTCGGCCTCACAAAGTGCTGGGATTACAGGCGTGAGCCACTGCGCTCAGCCCTGAAACTATAAAACTTCTTTAAAAACACTTTGTGCCCCTAGTTTGGACACAGAGTTCTTGGACACAATACCAAAAGCACAATATATAAGAGAAAAACTCTGCTAAGTCAGACATCATTAAAATCTAATAACTAAAATTTAAAATGTTTGTGTTTCAAAACAAACCACTAAAAGAAAGATAAGCCACAGGCTAGAAGAAAATACCTGTATCATATCTTCTAAGCCACAGGTTAGAATATCTGTGTATCATAACTGACAAGAGATTATACCAAGATACAAATAAAACCTAATTTTTTAAATGAGCAAAAGATGTGAACAGACCTTTGACCAAAGACAACACGCAAATGGCTAATAAGCACACGAAAAGGTGCTTCATAGTATTAATCATTCAAAATGTAAATTAAAGCCACAAAAAGATACCACTGCACAAACACTATCAAGACAATATCATGACAAAGGCAGGGATGCAGAGCAACCAATGGCTGGTGGAAATGTAAGACAGGTTGGCTTTTAAATCAAGTCTTTCTTTTCTCCCGATTGCGGCAAAGTGATGATTAAAGTGTGTGGCTAAATATAGAGAACAAAAAAATGTATCAGAGGGCAGGTAAACTTCAGACCCCTAGAAATCACTCTGTATCAGTTCACACAGATCATCCTGTGTCTTTTCTCTTTTTTCTTTACTGTTGCATTGACCTTGTATCTTGACTTTTTAGTCTTTTTCTAGTACCTGATGATCAGAAGTTTCTCCATTTTATTTTAATCAAATTTATCAGTTTACCTTTGCCTCTTCTATTGTCTTTAAAAAATTCATCTAACACTGAGATCATATGTTCTTGTGAATTTGCTGTAAACAAGTTTTGGTTTTCATATTTAAGTCCCTGATTAATCTAGTACTGATTTATGTGTGAGGTAGGTAGGGATTTATATTTTTCCACGCATATAACCAATTCACTCAACACATTTATGGAAAAATATTAACCTTTATAAGAATCAGAGACATACAAATTAAACTATTAACACTATGATTTTCCAAAAGTCAAATCAGCAAAGATTTTTTCTAAATGGTTGTACTGATTGCCTGAAAGTATCTTTTTTAAAAAATTTATTATTATTATTTATTTTGAGAGTCTCGGTCTGTCACCCAGGCTGGAGTACAGTAGTGCAATCTTAGCTCACAGCAACCTCTGCTTCCCGGGTTCAAGCGATTCTCCTGCCTCAGCCTGCTGTAGCTGGGACAGGAACATACCACCACTCCCAGCTAATTTTTGTATTTTTAGTAGACATGGGTTTCACCACGTTGGCCACACTGGTGTCAAACTCCTGACCTCAGATGATCCACCTGCTTCAGCCTCCCAAAGGGCTGGGATTACAAGCGTAAGCCACCGTGCCCGGCTGAAGGTATCTTAATACAGTCATAAAAATTAATTTGGCAATATGCAACTGAAAAACAATCATACTCCTTGACCCAATAATGCTGTTTTTATCAATCTTAAAAAAATAAGAAATAAAAATATTCCCTGGATCATTATTTATGACAAAAAGTAAATTTAAATTTAAAAAATTGGAAACATCCTAATTTCCAACAGTATGAGTAAACAAAATCCTGGCACATTTACACAATGGAACTTTAGAGAACCACTGAAATTGATATTTATACAGAGTTATAAATAACATGAGGGGAAAATTCATATTGTTCATTTGTTAAGTGCAAAAACACAGGAAACAAAATTATATGTATGTGGTTCAATTACACAGAAAGAATAGGGAGGAAAACTGGACCACAAAGTACAGCAGAACTGTTAACTGGATAGCAGAATTTTTGTAAACATTATTTTCAAAACATCCTATAATGAACATGCAGTGTTTTTATAAGAATAAAACCTGTGAGCTTGTTTGTTCTTACTTTTTTAAAGGAAATGGTTGAGTAAATCCATTAAAAATGCAGGGGCTTTTCTTGGCTTTCAGTTATACCATGACTGCCAAACAAAAAATAAATCAAAAGATGAGACTATTGGGTTTTTTTGTAGCTTTTTGTTTTTACTGTTATTCTTTGGCTTTGGTAGAACTTAGACAGCCTCCTCCTCTTTACCTGCTCAAAATAACTTTTGCAAATCTGACTTCAATTTTTTTTTGTACTGGTGTATATATAGTTACGAACTGGCCTTGAATATTCAAAGTCTAAATGACAAGAGTGATACGCCTACCAGCTTTCAAGACCTTCTTCCCTTCCTACTCAGCTTATATTCCACAATTCATCATTGTAATCATTTCCTCGTGTATACTTTTTTTTTTTTTTTTTTGAGACGGAGTCTCGCTCTGTCGCCCAGGCTGGAGTGCAGTGGCCGGATCTCAGCTCACTGCAAGCTCCGCCTCCCGGGTTCCCGCCATTCTCCTGCCTCAGCCTCCCGAGTAGCTGGGACTACAGGCGCCGCCACCTCGCCCGGCTACTTTTTTGTATTTTTTTTAGTAGAGACGGGGTTTCACCGTGTTAGCCAGGATGGTCTCGATCTCCTGACCTCGTGATCCACCCGTCTCGGCCTCCCAAAGTGCTGGGATTACAGGCGTGAGCCACCGCGCCCGGCCTCCTCGTGTATACTTCTATCCCCCTCCTCTACTCTCCTGAAAAACCCTCTTGGTAAAAACCATATCAGCAAATTCAACTCCGCTTATGTCATGCCTGCACCCACAGAGCTCAATAAGGCTGGAGGAAAAGAGAGCTGGTCTGATGGGTCTCATTTTGTAGTCAAGGCCAGGACCCTCAGGTGGGTCCTCACCACTGTCTGGAAATCAAACTACTTTTCCCTGGTCCATTCTTCTCCTTCCCTGCCTACCATTTCACACCTGCCCTCTCCTTTCTCCACCCCTGGAACACTCCCTCATTTAATATCTCAGCAGATGGCCCGACCTCCTATTTCACCTAGAAAAGGAACGACATCAGGAGACCTTGGCCTTGGCCCCCATCTACCCCACTCAGCACCACGTTTCCATCTACTCTATCCTGCTGCCTTGCTCAAGGGCCCCCACGGTCAGCTGGCACACTTCATCTCCCAACAATTCCCCCACTCCACTGGATCACTCCTGAAAATGTTACTTCTCATATATAAACAAACTTGTGGGGACCCCACTTTCCTTACCAGCTGCAGCCCCATCTCTCTCATTCCCTTTGCAGCAAAACACCTTAGGAGAACTGTGTCTACCGATGCCTACTATTCCTCTCCAAGCTTCTCTGACACCCACACCAAAGGCTTCTCTACCAACCAGCGCACGGAGCAGCTCTTGTCTAGCGTGAGTTCTCAGTCCTAATCTTAGAGGCACTGTGTGACCACTGACCCCTCCTTTTCCTTTCATATAATTTTACCTCTTTGCTAAGCACACCACACTCTCAAGGTCCCTCAGTCTGACTCCTTTGCTAGTTCCCCTCTGAAGTCTTAATAGGAGTGCCCCAACACTCAGACTTTGGTCCCCTCTTCTCCATCCATGATTTCATTCATGCTCGTGACACTGTATAGCATCGATGTGCCCTACACTCCCAAATTCTCTCTCTTCCTTTACAGATTAGTTATATTCAGCTCTCTTCGGGACACTGCCACTTTGAAGTCTTGCAGATACCTGAAACTTCACAAGTTCAAAACTAAACTCTGGCTCTTTCCCACCCCACCCCCACACCCTCCCCACCTGCAAGTTTAAATCTTCTCTATCCTATTTCCATTTCCGGCTACTCCACATTCTTCCAATGATCAGATCAGAACATTCAGAATCACCCTTGGCTCCTTTCTTTCCCTCATACCTCATCCAGTAGGTCATGAAATCCCAATTTCAGCTACCTCCAAAACATACGCAGAATCCAACTACTTTTTGCCACTATACTAGTCCAAGCTACCATGCTCTTTCTCCTGCATTATGGCAATACCTCCTAATTCGTTTCCGTGCTTTCCTTCTCCTGCCCCATTCTGTTCTCAACATGTCTCAGCCAACTGGGACAGATGCTGACACTCTGGCTGCTACTGTAATAAGGTCCTTCATCTCTGACCCAAGAGTCTTATGTCTTCTGCCAGCATCCATGAAACTGCAGCAGGCTGGCTGGTGAGCCTGCCTTTCAGCTTGTGTTGAAGGCAAAAATCTCAGACATTTCACACTTCTTGGCAACTACATGCAAACATAATAAATATTTACAACTACATAAAAATACAATTATATTTACATAACAAATACAACTGCTTTGACTTCTTTCAGGGCCCTTAGCTCTTACCACACAATAAGCTCTAATTTAAATGCAATAGGAACACTACATGGCTACAAAGGTAGATTAAAAAAATTTAAATTTAGCCAAATTAAGAAAAATGAACTTAAAGTTGCCAAATAATTTAAACTTAAGAATAAACTTATATTTACAGCAAAAGTTCTAATAAATTCTCAAGTGATTCACTCCTACTTTATAGGCTATTGACACAAAAATATGGGGTAGCACTAGCTTAAGTTTGCAGGGGGA
This sequence comes from Mandrillus leucophaeus, assembly GCF_000951045.1. NCBI lineage: Eukaryota > Metazoa > Chordata > Mammalia > Primates > Cercopithecidae > Mandrillus > Mandrillus leucophaeus. The sequence goes on from NW_012109141.1 coordinate 5,114,612, forward strand.
TACTGAGTGAATCTCCATATAAAATAGGTGATAATCTCTAAATCATGTCCAGTTTTAACAGCATCTGACTCAATGAAAATAATAAAAATATGTACAGATTTAGATATCTAACCAGCAATGAACTTTCCCAAGAGCATTTCTAAGCATCCTTCATTGTAACTGCATTCAATGCGTTCTTCTTCAATTATTAAACTGAGTATGAAACAAATATTCATAACATCAATCATGTAAAAATGCTAATTGTGTTGGCTTATAAGAATTGATTAATGAGACTGGGCATGCTGGCTCACGCCTGTAATCCCAGCACTTTGGGAGGCTGAGGTGGGTGGATCACTTGAGGTCAGGAGTTTGAGACTAGCCTGGCCAACATGGTGAAACTTTGTCTCTACTAAAAAAAATACAAAAACTAGCCAGGTGTGGTGATGGGTGCCTGTAATCCCAGCTACTCGGGAGGCTGAGGCAGGAGAATCACTTGAACCCAGGAGGCAGAGGTTGCAGTGAGTTGAGATCGTGCCACTGCACTCCAGCTTGGGCGAGAGAGAGACTTCATCTCAAGGAAAAAAACATAAAGAATTGATTAAATGACTGCACACCTCTCCTTAATTTTTTAATTCAGATTTTAACAGGTTACATTTAAAAAGTAGTACACCTATATGTCATTTAATCACTGTCTTTGTACGTATACAGTCACCCCTCGGTATTCATGGGGGATTGGCTCCAGGACCCCCACCAATGACAAAAGCTATGAATGCTCAAGTCCCTTATGTAAAATGTCATAGTATTTGCATATAACCTAAGCACATCCTCCCTCTAAATCATCTCTAGATTATTTATAATACCTAACACAAGTGTTATATAAATGGTTAAACTATATTATTTTTCATTGTCTTATTTGCACTTAACCAATTCAAAGAAATGTGATATAAGAAATATTGCATCTTTGTCCCTAGTTCCTGGCACAGTTCCTAAATCTTTGGGATTTCCTGAGATAGAAATGTTTTTTGTTGTTCAAAACAAGCCCCTTTCAATCACAACTGTTAATGCTAATGCTGTGATTAAAAGGAGCCCTCCTAGACAGCCTCAGGATGGGGCTGGTCACCCAGAGACCCAGGGCCTAGAGTGTGGAACTTTCAGCCCCGACCCTCAGTCCCTATCCTGAAGAGAAAAGGAAAGGATTAGAGATTGAGTTCTACAGAAACTCTAACCACGAGATTCGGGGACCTTGTGCACACAAGGGCGAGCTGGGCAGGAGGCCACCCTAGGAGGGCACAGAAGCTCCACGTCCCCCCGTGCTTGCTGCGTTCACCTCTTCTACTGGGCTATTGCTGAGCTGTGCCCTTTATAATAATGTTTTCCTGAGTTTTATCCCAGCAAATTATCTAATCTGATGAGGTAGTGGGAACTGCTGATTTGTAACCAGTCAGTCAGAAATGTGAGAGGCCTGGGACTTGCGACTGGTATCTGAGGCCGGGGCAGTCTTATGGGACTCAGCCTGTTGCCTGTGAGGACTGTACTTACTCTGGGTAGTGTCTGAATTAACTGAAACGTTGGACACTCGGTTTTCTTTCTTTTTTTTTTTTTTTTTAAAGACAAGTTTTGCTCTTGTTGCCCAGGCTGGAGTGCAATGGCATGATCTCGGCTCGCCGCAACCTCTGCCTCCCAGGTTCAAGCGATTCTCCTGCCTCAGCCTCCCAAGTAGGTGGGATTACAGCATGTGCCACCATGCCCATCTAATTTTTGTATTTTTAGGAGAGACGGGGTTTTGCCACGTTGGTCAGGCTGGTCTTGAACTCCTGACCTCAAGTGATCCACCCACCTCGGCCTCCCAAAATGTTGGGATTATAGGCATGAGCCACTGTACCCGGCCAGGACACTTGGTTTTCATGTTGAAAGAAGTCGTTGTTGGTGTTGGAAACACATCACAAGAAATAAATCGGCCTTTTATCTTTACCACTGTGTGTATCAGGCCTGGGTCTCCTATAAAATAACTATGACACTTTTCAACAAATTAATATAGGTATCTTAACTCTAAAATCAGTGGAGACCTGGGCAACATTGATAATGGAAATCATTTGCACACTGAAAATACAGCACCCCGACTTACTAATAGTAAGATCCTTAATGATGTCCACATCTGCAACCTTACTGGCTAAGGTATAATTACAGTTGGTGTTTTAGAAACAGCTATTGTAATACATTCTTATATAATATATATGTAATACATCCTGACCTCCAGAATGATAAATGTAAAATACTATCTCATATATAGTTCTTTTAATTCCATTCACCTATATATGATCATAGCTGACAATGACAAATCAAAAAACAATTATTTAACATTTTAATGTCAACAAAATTATTTTAACTACAAATATAGCAAATTCCCTAAAACTCTCACCACATTCATTGCCTATGAAAAAGAATGACCTCATGAATTATAAACTACCAAGTAGGTAAGATTCTTTCAGAATTTGACAAACTATGAACAAAGATGTTTTGTTTTTATTCTGTGCTGTAGCAAAGTGTTTTAATAAAGTTTCTTCATTGCTTTTTTATTTTTTCAAGATTAAAAGTAATTTGTTTATATATTAAGATATCTTAAATGTAATGAACTACTAAAGCAAAAATATCTAACTTCTGAAAGGCAACATGCATATAAAAATAACTGAAAAGTAACACAACTGTTATGACTGCTCTCAGAGCCTTCAGAGCAACACAAAAGCTCTAATTTAAAGAGCAATTTGTCCATTATTCAAATGCTTTCACATAGAACATACAAGATTTTGTCATTCAATTTGCAGTAGAGAATATGAGTTTTCAGTTAAAATAATCTTTTCCTCATTTCTAAAGCACATCCAAATGAAGAATGGAATTTTAAATAGCAGATTTGGGGTACAAAAAGTAATCCACATGAAATTTGCTATTAAATGTACATTAGGAGCCAACGTAAACTTCATTCACTGATCATTAGAGCTGAAGGGAATCTTGGAAAGCAATAATTATTCAATTTAATAATATATCTCTATTAAGCAAATAATATAAAAATCTTACAAAATGAAAAGATTACTTCCATTGTAAAACAATAATTTGATTGCCACAAGTAACCATTTATTATGGGTTCCCAAAGATGTGATCTCTTGATGCTTTTAAAATAGTCCAAATTAAAATAATTATGTTACCCACTACAGATCAGCAAGCATTTCATCAACTAAGTTAATTGAACTCAGTGACACAGATGTGGCTTCATGAGAGCACTAAATGAAAACACTACCTTTATTTAAAGAAAAAAATAGATGTGGTTTTTCCCCAAAAACAAAGGGTTTACTATTCATTGATGCTAGCAAAACAAACGAAAACTGTTTAAAAAAAGGAAAAAAAAAACCCTCCTGATTAAACATACACTTCTTTATCTCCATCATTCCCCAAAAACACAGGAACGAAGAAAATCACAAAGGGAATTATGGCAGATGACAACAGTGTTAAGTGGCTAAAACAAACTGGGGTAAACCAAAATCTAAGACTGCTGGAAAGGAAGACAACGAAAAAGCAGCCTGAGAAAAGGTTTCACAAATATGAACCCCGAGGCGGATGCTATTTGTTTAAAAAAGAGGGGGTGAGGAGAACGGTTAGAAAACAAAACTCCCACAGCCAAAAAGTAAACATCCAATAAAAGAAAAACTGAGGGAACTCCTCTCCAAAGAACAACAACGACGACAAAAACTGACCAGAAAAATGGAGAAAAAAGCTAAGAAAATAAATAGATGGATTTAGGAGTTCCTATGTCCAATGAAGAAGAGCTTAAGACAGGAAAAAAAAAAAAAAAGGAATGAGAAAAGGAAAGGGAAGACATTATAAAAGTCATTTAATAGTTTTCCTAGAACTGAAAAACACAAGTTTACAGACTGAAAAGCTCTGTGGAATGCTCGGCACATCCAAAGTAGAAAAGAACAATCACCAGACCCACCATGGTAAAATGTTAGTATTTAGGCGATAACACGAAACTCTCCCAAAAGCTTCCAGCGAGAAAAGAAATGGCTTACAAATGCCCGGCAAACTGGCGGCACGTGACTTAACAGTAACACTGAAAACCGGAAGACAACGGAGCAATGCCTGCAAAATTCCAAGAGGAAACACACTTACAACTGTGACCCCCACTGACAGTTCAATGACTCTCATTGTGCCCCTGCACGTGTCTGGCATTCTTGCAGGGACTAGGTCTGGTTCTGGCCTATGGTCACCAGCGTGCGACCTGCAGATACACCCACATCTGCCATGGGGGCAACAGACAGGAACTGTAGGTGAAAGCAGGCTAGACCCAAAGGAAGAGGCCCAGGGAGGTGGCGCCCACCGCAGACTTTGCGAAAGCAAGACACAGACCTCTATTCATGCACTGAGATTTCAGAGTTAATTTGTCACTGCCAAATAACTTATTCTATCTGAACTAAAATATTAACCTGGAATTTTATACACAGCCAGGCATACACCCGATACTTAGAACACAGACATTTTCTGACACACAAGGCTCAGAGAAACAGTATCATCCTCCCCATCACCTTTCACAGAAGTCACTAGGAGGATGAGCTTCATCATATCAAGGAGGTAAACTAAGGAACAGAAAACAAGGAACCCCACTTGGGAAGGAGAGAACAATTTCTAAGTTGACGGTAGAATCTCCTGCGATTCGCCCTGTTTCAGATACCGTCCCTGCCTTCTGTATCTTTCTCCAATCACACACACGTCACCCTGCAAGAGCCAGCTCAACTGTAATATCCTCCATGAAGTCACAAATCCAAATTCCCCAGCTCCCAGGATTAAATTAAAACCTTCAGCATCAACAGGAAGAAGGGCTGCACACACCAAAGTCCATTCTGAAATCGACTACTAATGTGGTGTGTGACTCTGGGCAGATGACACCCTGCTTAGACCCAATTTCCTCATCTGTGCAAAGACAAAGATAATCTATAATCAGAGGAGTTCCTTCTAGCTCTAAAATGCAGTAATTCTGCTGCAAATGTATAAAATCACTAAAACCCTACTGTAATTCTCTGCTTTGGTATTTGCTTACATTTTCTGCCAGTCTGTGATATTTGGCAATAATGTTATTCCCTAAATATGTCACTTTTTTTTTAACTTCAAAAGCAATGTCAACAAACAAAAATGACTATTGTCTGAGGGATGGTAACATGTTACTTAAAACCAAAATTAAGCTTTAAAAACAAACACATTATAAACATCACAACAAACTTTAAACAAGTAACATACAGACACAGTAAAAATCTACCAGTAAGAATTCATCTGACTTTAAAAGCATGCTAACCCAGCTGCTTCAACCATCTAGCGTATTACTGATATAGTCAGAACGTGTACCACAAAAATCACTTTAAGTGCCACCGTAAATAGCACCAAATAATCGGCTACCCAGATCGCTGAGTAAAAACACCTTGTCTAGATAATTCTAAAGATTAACACTGAACTATTGAAATTGTTTTTGATGGAAATCTTATCTAATAGGAGCCATACAGTCCTCTAACTTCAAAAAGGTATTTTAAGCACAAGTGTGTATATTAAGTACAATCCCAGACTGTCACAAACTGCTGTATATAAATGGATGCCTCTCCAGATGACCAAATTTATCTGCTGGAAAATTTCAGGATGGCATAATGACACCATTAGGACTTACTGACGTTCAGGTCACTGCCTGCCTCCCAGGCCCTCAGATATATCCTGTCTTCTTTCTTTTCTTCTCTATATTCAAGAGTCCAATGCTATGGAAAGTGAGATAATGATCACTCCCCAGTCTCCAAGCGTGATGCCCTTTTAATAATTTTAAAGTATTTTAGTGTGTTGGCTGTTAAGAGTGATAAAACAGTATCAGAACAAACATAATCAGAGCAGAAGGCTCTGCAGAGAAGGCAAAGTGTGGCATCTTTTTTGTTCTCGGTCTCCCACCAATGAACTGCAGTGACCCCGGAGCCAAGCCAGGCAATTGCTGCTAACACTGTAACCACCTGTAATCCTTACCAGTCCAGCAGTCTGCACTAGCAATCCTTCAGAAGA
>NW_012109141.1:5121448-5126145 GCF_000951045.1 Mandrillus leucophaeus
TTCAGGCACTTAATTAATACACTAACATGCATTATCTCATTCCATTTTCTTCTTCTTTCTTTCTTTCTTTTTTTTTTTTTTAGACAGAGTCTCACTCTGTTGCCCAGGCTAGAGTGCAGTGGCGCGATCTCGGCTCACCGCAACCTCCAACTCCCAGGTTCAAGCTCCTGCCTCAGCCTCCCGAGTAGCTGGGACTACAGGGGCGTGCCACCATGCCCGGCTAATTTTTATATTTTTAGTAGACACGGGGTTTCACTATGTTGGCCAGGCTGGTCTCAAACTCCTGACCTCCTGATCCGCCCGCCTTGGCCCCCCAAAGTGCTGGGATTACAGGCATGAGCCACTGCGCCCAGCTATCTCATTCCACTATCACACCAGCTCTGAGAGAAACATCATCATTATTATATATGTAAAGGAACAAAAACTTTCAAGTTTGTTTTTTTTTTTAATCTACCCTATAAAATTGAAGTGCTGAAATTCAAACCTAGATCTGCATCCCCATGAGAGACTGCCCTCCTTAGCACGGAGGGCTTCTAAGTCTCCGGCTTTTCTAATTCCAAAGGAGTTTTTCCTTCTGGCTTAATTCTACACCAGAAAACTGAGGATACCAGGTTCCAGATAACTGAGGTTTCACTTTACTAAGCTATGTAAGCAGGGGAAATGCGTTTTGGGATGGTGACTTTCTACACACTCTATATGACTATGCTTTCAGAAGTGAAGGAGATCTGGGCGTCTACACTGCGAGTCAGTCTGGTACTCGTGTCACTCAGACACACATCATGCCTCTACAGGCAGTGACAGTTCTCTCTCTGTAGGGCTGTTGGGGCCATGTAATGATAAGGACTTTGGTTTTATTAGTGCTACGATTTACTCAGCTAGGCAAGCAGTCCAGCTCAGAAAAGGACAAACGACATGAAACACCAACAACTTTCTAACATGTACACAGCATGTCTCTGCCTTTAAGGTGTAGATAACAACATGAAAACTGCAAGTACCTTCTGTAGACCCACAACCCTCCTACTCAGCGGCTAGGCCCCCCGGGATGTGTCAGGCACACAGAAAAGGGGACCGCAGTAGACATTCTGGCCTCATAGAACTTATTTGGGGTGGCGGGGGAACAGCAGAAACAAGTAAACAAAGTAATTACAGGTAACAGCAGAGGTCATGAAGGAACCATACAAATCAATTACTTGGGATTACTGAAGGAGCCGTAAGGTAGTCAAACAAGTCTTCTCTGAGGTGGTGATGCTCTGAGATGGTGACACTGGCATTAAGATCTGACAATGAACCCACCACAGGAGCCACCGAAGGACACTGTAGGCAAACAGAATTCCTGTGTCAAAGGTGGCGAAGCAGGAAGCAGCTCAGATTGCTGAGGAACAGAAAGGCTACGGCAGAACCCTGGTTAAGGCAGAGATGGTTGTTCAAGATGAGAACTAGGGAGAAATGAAAACACATTTCAGAACTCGGCAGAAATGCTACAGTGGATGAGAAAGAGTTTGGATTTTTGGCTGGGCACAGTGGCTCACGTCTGCAATCCCAACAATTTGGGAGGCAAAGGTGGGAGGATCACCTGAGTCCATGACATCAGGACCAACCTGGGCAACATAAGGAGACCTCCTCTCTACAAAAAATAAAAAAATCTGCTGGGGATGGAGGCATGCACTTGTGGTCCCAGTTACTGGCGGAGGGGGTGCTGAGGTGGGAAGATAGCTTGAACCTGGGAGGTTGAGGCTGCAGTGAGTCCTGATGGTGCCACCGCACTCCAGCCTGGGCATCCAGAGCGAGACCCCCGTCTCAAAACAAAGCAAAACAAGAGTTTGGATTTTACCATAAATACATATTCATTACAACATTGTGAGATAAATTATCCCCACTTTAGCCCCAGTTGAGGAATAAGACTCAGAGGGCATACACAACGTGTTCAAGGTCACAGAGCTGGTAAATGGATACCCCCCAACATGTCCAGAGTGTGCAAGGTGGGAACTGAAATCTTACGTGACTTTATCTAAGTATGTTTGTTCTCAAAACATCAAGACCAATGGCCACCTAAAAGTAACTGCCCCAACTAAGTAAAATTTAATGTTTGTATGGGTGGGTAAAGACCTGAAATCAGTTTAAGTAAACTGTGTTCTCAGTCCTAAAGCCATCACGACTTATTAGCTAAACCAACACGCCAAACAGCATACTAAATTACCCATAAAAACATTAATGACAATTTCACTTCAATATCAAACACGTCTTATGTTATTCCTCTTTTAACAGCTGAAGAATTATTACTATCAATCTATCCATATAAGAAAGTTTCTCCTTTTTATGACATATACTAGTATTAGGAATTTCTCCCTTGTAAAATGAATAATTTTACAAAAGTACTTCGGCACCACAGATGAAAATATAATTTCCAGAATTGGAAGAGGTCAGGGATGAGGCCAGAGAACTATAATAGACAATTCTCACTTCCTACAAAGGATGAAATAAACAGAAAACAGCAAAAGGAGATCTTTTTAGTTCATTTGCTTATCTAACTTTATTAAGCATTAAAATAGAATGTATACACATCCATTAGCTATACTGGATTATAAATGAAGTATTTGACCTCACGCTTCCAAATACATATGCATTTATGTGTGTATTATCCTTTCTCGTAGTGCATATTTTCAAGAGAATAACAGTAATTGCATCCCAATAAGCCCACGATAAATTGAAAGTATCTTAAAGTCAAAACTCACAGTGGATTTATCTGGATCTAAGTCGAGATGCATACTGAATGTGTATCGTTTTTGCTCCATCAAAAAGTCAAAAAGTTCAAAATTGGGGACCATCTATATGTTTGGACTTTTAAATGAGATCACATTTCTATGAGCAAAATAAAAGATATGATCAATAACCCAAAAGTTTCCTGAAAACTGGCCACAATGGAGAAAACCAGCAAGGAGTTTTCTGAGGAGTGTAATTACACAAGACAGGCTTAAGGGGACACTTGCAGGCTGGGTGTGGTGGTTCATGCCTGTAATCCCAGAGCTTTGGGAGGCTGAGGTGAGAGGATCTTGAGGCCTAGAGTTTGAGACCAGCCTTGGCAACATAGCAAGACCTCACCTCTCCAAAAAACAATCAGCCAAGTTCGGTGGCACATGTCTATAGTCCAAGTTACTCAGGAGGCTGAGGGAGGTGGATCACTTGAGCCCAGGAGTTCAAGGCTGCAGTGAGCCGTGATTGCACCACTGCACTCTACCCTGGGTGACAGAGATAAAACAAAAAACAAGATTCTTGCTTTCTGTTTCCTAAAAAAAAAAAGGGCCATTAAAAAGAGCACCTTTTCCAGTTCTAATGCAAGAATGAAGAAAAACATTGGAAGGCAAAATGGCTAGAAACGCAGTCAGTACAGCACCATTTTCCACCCTATGCCCAGTCAATGGCTCTCAAATTCCTTCCCTGCCACTCCCTGTGGGCAGGGGGTAGGGGGGCACCAAGAGAGGAGGTCATGGGATGACCTGAGGGTGTGCCCTTGGTTCGGAGGCCCTGCTGAAGAGAAAGGGGCAAGACTACCAATTTAGAGGGTAATTTAAAAGATAATGATAAAGGTAAGAGAGAAAAAGTGTTTCAAAAGAGATGCTGAATGGAGTTTTAAAAATATACATTCAGGTGAATACCTGGCTCATCCTTACCCAGGCACAAGCGGAAAGCAAGCTCGGGTCAAACTCCAGATAGAAGTTCTTCCAGGAATCCTTATCAAATCCACTGTCCACCAACCAGCTTCCTCCAAGGCACCAAGGCAGGCTTAGGGAGGGTGTTGGAACCAAAGGGTTAAGGCCACATATTTAGTTTAGAGCTGAAAGGATCCTAGACCTTACCATATCCACGCGTGCACAAAATCCACTAGGAGGAGAAATTAGAAAGCCCACTTACAGACTTTTTTCCGGTTTTTGTGAAACCTGGTGAGCAATGCCACTCGTGTTTTTAAGTAAGGCTGACTGTCCACAACATTAAATATTCCACTTAAAATTCATTCATTCAAGTAAGCTAAATGGATTTAACGTTGTGGCACTTGGTTAAAAAAAAGTCAAGATAAATTGCTACCTTCTGTGGCTGAGAAGATGTCAGATATTTCATCTTGAAGTAGACCGTTTACTTTTGTTTGATTCCAAATGTATCAAATGTAACCAAATGTATCCCAAGGAACACAGTAAATTTAAAACGTCTCTGGGAGACGTTCAGTGTGTGTAATTCACGTTATTTCTGTCATTACTGTGTTCTCTGTCCTCAAGCACAGTGCATGTTGCCTTATCCGGGCAGACGTTGTAGAAACATTTGTTGAAATGAATTCAACATTATTTCTTTTGCTACCGGAAGACTGAGTTCTGCCACATATTCCCACCTGGCCCTTCATTCCAAACAGTGGGGATGGGAACCCCAATTTCACATTCTAACTGAACGACAAGTTGGCGCACACATTACCGCACACATCCCAAGTTTTGTGCCAGGACCTGCCCCTGAGAAACGTCCATAATGCTGCTCCGTGAGCCACAAGGGTGTACCTGAAGTTGCCAACTCCCGAAGCAAACTGAAAATTCAGGCCCGGTGTCGGTCCCAGGAGCGGTTTAAATTGCACAATCGTCTCCTCCCTATACCCGGGTGAGTGCGCTGCCGGCCGGCGGCACCTTCAGCGGCAGAGCAGCCCCGGCCTGCACCTCCAC
>NW_012109141.1:5127420-5161774 GCF_000951045.1 Mandrillus leucophaeus
CGCAGGGACCCCGGCCTCGTCCCCGCAGGGAGGGGACCCCAGGACAGACGCGCGCGCACGCTGTGCAGAGCCACAAGTGGGGAAACCCTCCCCACATCTCGACTGAATTGTGAAAAACGCTTTTTAAAAAGACAAACTTATTCCTTGTTTCAAGCCATCTGCTTTTCCATTTAGTCGTTTTCAGGGAGGTTTTGTACAAGTAATAGTTGTTTGTGCCGCCCAATTCCAAGGTACTGTGATATACAAGTTGCATGTTGGAAACATGACTAATTTCTTTTGAAACTGGCTGGACATACTACTAATGTATAGCGGTACCACAAAAACTTGATTTTTGTCCATAAGAATCAATAGGAAAATTTGTATTTCTCTTACGATGAAAAGTGGTTTAAAAATGAATATCATTAGTATTTCAATAAAGCTTGGGGGGAGATAAGTATTATTAAAATCTAACAAGAATTATTGTGGACTTTAAAAGTTGTGTTTCTTGAATAGTATAGACCTTTTTAAAAGAAAACTGAAAGTACAGAGAAAAAAGGGCTAGAAAAAAAATCTAAAAAGTTGTTCAGGTATGAGTTTGTACCCAAATTATATCTCAATAAAGTTGTTAGTTACAAAAAAGTTCAAGTACAGTCATCTTAATTCCTATGTCCAATATACAATCTAGATTTCCCCAAGAATAACAGTGAAGTTGTATCTTTAGGTGATGCAAAGTTGATGTCATTTGTTATGTATCATACACTGTCATTGTCATCTTCAGTTTTTACTTGAATTTATTAATAAAATACTACCATTATTGTTACCGTGATTGAAATGCAACACAATTCTCAAATATCTAATTACAGTGATTGGAGAATGTAGGCTGAAATAGAATTGTCAGAGAGGTTAGTGGGAAACACAACAAATAGTAATTAACAGTGGTTCATGCTTGTAATCCCAGCACTTTGGGAGGCCAAGGCGGGCAGATCACGAGATCAGGAGTTCGAGACCAGCCTGGCAAACACAGTGAAACCCCATCTCTACTAAAAATACAAAAAGTAGCTGGACGTGGTGGCAGCTGCCTGTAATCCCAGCTACTGGGGAGACTGAAGCAGGAGAATCGTTTGAACCCGGGAGGCGGAGGTTGCAGTGAGCTGAAATCGCACCACTGCACTCCAGCCTGGGTGACAGAGCTAGATGCCATCTCAAAAAAAAAAAAAGAAGGAAAGAAAGAAAGAAAGGAAGCAAATCCTACTTCCTCGGGGTGCCAGTGTCTCCTCATTTTTTCTAAAAAGGACAACTGGCAGGAGCTGTGCAGCAGGGGATTAGTGAGCCTTTCACACAGCAATGGGGCTGTGCAGGATGGGGAAGAGTTGACTCTTCCAGGAGACACTTAAATGTATGGTTAAGACCCTGGGGTTCTGAGTCTGGCAGAGCTGGACCAGAAGCACAGTTTTGTCACACAGCTGTGTGACCTCAAACAAGTTTCTCAGTTGTAACCTCAGTTTCTATTTTTGTAAAGGGAGGTGAGGGAGCTCGATATTTATTATGTCAAATAGTTGTAAGATTACATGAAATAATGCACAAAAACCACTAGGGGCCTAATCTAGGTAATAAAATTTTATGAGTCAGGCCTTGCATTCAGCTCTTTTGAATATGTTATGGCCTTTAATTTTCGTATCAATCCGGTAAGGTCAGTATTAATATCATGCCCACATTACAGATGAGGAAACTGAGACTTGCAGTGTGAAAGTAGTAATTTACTCTCCCAAAGTCACAGCTACTATGGGGCAGTGCTGGAATTCAGGCTTAGGCCTCTGTGATTTCAGAATATGAGCCCTTTGCCACTAAATAGTGATAACAATAATATAGCAACAACTTCAGTGTAGAGATATTAGTGTCTAGATATACTATTAAAATCTCTGCTTGGCTGAATTCCAAACACTTCTTGGCCATAAACATGTGATATCTCCTTGGCTGTCCGCCACTGAACCCTTTTTTCCATCAGCCCTCACTCTCCCTTTGGAGGAAATCTTATCTTTGCCCTACCAACACCCAGCACAGCTAAGATATATGCCAATGACTCACCTACTCAACCTCTTGCCCAGGCCAGACAGAGAGGCTTACACCTGTAATCGCAGCACTTTGGGAGGCCAAGGTGTGGAGGTTCACTTGAGGCCAGGGATTCAAGACCAGCCTGGGCAACATGGCCTGATGTCAGCTCTACAAAAAATTAAAATATTAGCAGAGCATGGTGGTATGGAGGTGGGAGGATCGCTTAAGCCCAGGAGTTCCAGGTTGCAGTGAGCTATGAACGTACCACTATACTCCAGCCTGGGCAATAGAGCAAGACTCTGTCTACAAAAAGAACCAGGCTGGGCGTGGTGGTTCACACCTGTAATCCCAGCACTTTGGGAGGCCAAAGCTAGCTTGAGCCGGGGAATTTGAGACTAGCCTGGGCAACATGGCAAAACCCTGTCTTTACTTAAAATACAACAGTTAGCTGGGTGTGATGGCACATGCCTATAGTTCCGGCTGTTCAGGAAGCTGAGGCTGGAGGATTGCTTGAGCCCAGGAGGCAGAGGTTGCAGTGAGCCACTATCATGTCACTGCACTCCATTCTGAGCAACAGTGCGAAACTCTATCTCAATAAGTAAGCAAGAGAGCGAGAGAAAGAGAGAGAGAAAGAAAGAAAGACCAACCTAAAAAGAAAAGAAAAAGCAAGCAAAAAACTCTTGTCCAGATGCTTACTGTGGTGCAAGTGATATAATCATGGAAAGCCCCTGGAGGAGGACGGGATCACATCTACTGTAATAAGGTGCCTGCACCAAATTGATCCTGGTGCCAGTCCCCAAAGCCTTCTAATAAATCCCTGTTTTGCTCAAATTAACCAATTTCTGTCATTTACCATTACAAATGCTGTCCGATAGATATGCTTGTTAAAAAATGAGGATAGCCACCAGTCATATTGAAAATCTATCCTCTTAACAGTGACAGGGGAGCACAGTTCCACTGCTTCCTCCTAGAGCAATAGCCTATAGAGCCAGAAGCACCCGTACTGATCATCCTCAACATCCTCTTTTTTCAGACATGAAAACAATCCAACATCCTCATTTTAAGGAGGAGGAAACAGACTGAGAGATCAAATGATTTGCCCCAAGTGACAAAGTTGTGACATTTCCCAATTTTGAATCTTGTTTGATTTCTAATATTAAACCTCTTTCCTTCATCTAAAAGGGGAAAAAGAGAAGTCTAGACTTGACAGAACTGGATGGAAGCAGGGTGGGTTACAGTGTGCAGCCTTCCATCCTAGTCCTGGTGATTCAAGTACGGTCATACCTCACTTAACGACAGTGCTATGTTCTGAGAAAAGTGTTACTAGGAGATTTCTTGTGCTAACGTGATAGACTGTACTTACACAAACCTAGAGGTAGCCTACTACACACCTAGAATAGTAGGGCATAGCCTATTGCTTCTAGGCTTCAAACCTGTACTGCATATTACTGTACTGAATTATGTAAGGCAATGGTAACCCAAAGGTATTTGTGTATCTAAACATATTTAAACATAGAAAAGGTTCAGTAAAGATACAGCATTATAATCTTACCATGGGATCACAATCATGTATGCAGTTGACCAAAACACTATTCGGTGCATGACTGTACATTCTCAGTGCTAAAAGCACTCTTGGGGCCCTGTGAAAAGCTGCAAAGCAAGCAAAATTTGCCACCCTCCACTTCCTTCCCTCCTTCCCATTGCCCTTCTGCTGTTCCTGCCTTCCTGTCTTGATGGTTTAGGCGCCATACTCCACTCACACAAATTTCCCTTGCATTGTACTTGTCCTGGGTTACGTAATGTCCCCCAAAGAGTCATGTCCTTTCGAGAACCTTAGAATGTGACTTCGTTGGAAGTGTGATCTCTGCCACTGTTAAGTTGAAATGAGGTCCTGCTGTGATAGAGTGGGCCCTTAAATCCAATGTGATTGGTGTCTTTATAAGAGGACAAGAGGCACAGAGACAGACACACAAGGAGGGGAGAGCAGGTAAAGGCACACAGAAAGAACTCTGGGGAGGCAGAGACTAGACCGATGCATATGCAACTCAAGGAACACCAAGAATTGCTGTCAACACCAGAAACTGGGACGAGGAAAGGAAGGATTTCATCAGAGCCTTCAGAGGCAGCATGGCCCCAGCGTCACCTGGATTTTGTAATTCCTACATCCAGAACTGTGAAACCATAAATTTCTACTGTGTTAAGCCACCTAGTTGGAGGTACTTTATTATTTTGTTATTTTATTTTATTTTATTTTAGAGACAGGCTCTCACTCTGTTGCCCAGTGGCAGGATCTCAGCTCACTGCAACCTCCGCGTCCTGGGCTCAAGTGATCCTCGCACCTCAGCCTCCCAAGTAGCTGGGACTACAGGCACACCACCATGCCTGTCTAGTTTTGTTTTTAATTTTTTTTAAGAGATGGGGTCTCACTGTGTTGCCCAGGCTGCTCTCAAACTCCTGAACTCAAGCGATCTGCCCGTCTGAACCTCCCAAAGTGCTGGGGTTACAAGGGTGAGCCACCATTCCCAGCTGAAGGTATTTTATTGTGGTAGCTCTAGGAAATGACCACAGTGCTCCTAGGCCTGCCTAACCTCAGTGCCTGTTCTCTGTATTGAACTCACTGCAGTCTGCTCCTGTCTTAGTCCCTTTTCTGTTGCTATAACAGAATACCTGAGACTGGGTAATTCCTAAATGAGAGGCAGCTGGGTGTAGTGGCTCATGCTTGTAATCCCAGCACTTTGGGAGGCTGAGATGGGCAGATCACCTGAGGTCAGGAGTTTGAGACCAGCCTGGCCAAGATGGTGAAACCCTGTCTCTAATAAAAATACAAAAATCAGCTGGGTGTGGTGGCACATGCCTGTAATCCCAGCTACTCAGGAGGCTGAGGCAGGAGAATTGCTTGAACCTGGGAGAAAGAGGGTACAGTGAGCCGAGATCGCATTGCTGCACTCCAGCCTGGGCGTCACAGCAAGACTCTGTCTTGGGAAAAGTAAAATAAAATAAAAACATAAATGAGAGGCCTATTTAGCCCATGATTCTGGAGGCTGACGGTCCAAAATCACGCAGCTGCATTTGGTCAGCTTCTGATAAGGACTTCATGCTGTATTGTAACATGGTGGAGAAGCAGAAGGGGAGGCCAGTGCATATCAGAGAGACCCAACATGATGGGAAGCCTCACTTTATCACTAGTCCAGTCCTCCCAGAGCGAGAACTTGCTGTCCCAACATGAGTTTTGGTGCAGAGAGACCATATTCAAGCTATGGCACTTCCCAATCAAAACTTTTCTTTGAAGAATTTCCCAATGATTGGGTGACCATAGATCCCAGTTTGTTCAGGACAATACCAGGTCGTAACTGTTGTTCTGGCACAACTGTTAATCAAGCCACCCAGTTCATATAACATCGAAATCATCCCAGTTCATATAACAAATTCCACCTAAGGGTAAGATCATGACACATTGACCTGACATCCAAAGCTCTTGGAGAAGTGGCCGCCTCCTGCTTCTCCGGCCTCACAACTCACTGCTTCTTTCTGCTTCACTTTGCTGGGCCAAGATGGGTAACTCAATCTCTAAACAGATCCAGCCATGTACCTTAATTTATACTTTTCTGTCTGCCTAGAATTTTCTTCCTTCTCACTCCCTACCACCTAATTATTTTTATAAATAGAAAATCTTACTCACGATCAGTCAAGGTTCAGATTTGCCCCACCAGAAATGATGTAATCCCATTTGTGAACCTCACTTGGGTTCAGTCCTTTCTAGAGTCCACTTCACACTCTACCCTGAATTGCAATATTTCTCATCTCTCCTCCTTTGAATGCAGATGTTTTGTCTTATTTCTCTTTATATTATTTGTACTAGTACCTTGAAAGATAATTTTTCACACAATAGATAATCAAGCAATATTTGGTGAATAAATATGAGTATACCATTCCTCTCTGCATCTATTTAAGAGCATCCTTCTGAGAAACGGACTCTGAAATCCTTTTAAAACTCCACTTCAAGATATAGGTGTGGCTGGTGTGTCCTTCGAGCAGTGACAAATACCTGCTTTCCAGAGCATAATTATTGAGGGAAAGTGTCTTTGTTATTTCAATTAGCTAGATTCTGCTAGGTGGGAACGAGCTAGAGTCAAACGAATGTCTACCACCCTCAACAGTGAGCTCTGAGGATTTTTAAGACCTGGCAGAAAATATGTGGTGCTGTTTGTGTGGATACCTGCTTGTGTACTCAGAAAGGTAAACAAAGATATTTAGCAAAATATTTTTCCCACTTAGTCCCTGGTACATTTAGCTGAGCTTAACATTATTCTCTATTTCGGATCAAAGACTCTCACTTGCAGATAAACTTATTTATTTATTATTATTTTTTGAGACAGAGTCTCTCTCTATAGCCCAAGCTGGAGTGCAGTGGCACGATCTCGTCTCACAGTACCCTCCACCTTCTGGGTTCCAGCGATTCCCCTGCCTTGGCTGCCTGAGTAGGTGGGATTATAGGCACCTGCCACCACAATGAGCTGATTTTTGTATTTTTAGTAGAGACAGGGTTTTACCACGTTGGCCAGGCTGGTTTTGAACTCCTGACTTCAAGCAATCCACCTACCCTGGCCTCCCAAAGTGCTTTACTTTACTCTTGCCTGCCCTCTTTGCTTCTAGGATTCAGGGTCCCCTCTGACTGCTTACTCAACCTTTCACTATCAGGTAACTGTATTAGTCTCTTCTCATGCTGCTGTGAAGAAATACTGGAGATTGGGTAATTTATAAAGGAAACAGGTTTGATTGACTCACAGTTCCGCAGGGCTGGGGAGGCCTCAGGAAACTTACAATTATGGAAGAAGGGGAAGCAAACATGTCCTTCTTCATGTGGCAGCAGGAGAGAGAAGTACAGAGCGAAGAGGATAAAAGCCCCTTATAAAACCATCAGGTCTCATGAGAACTGACTCTCTACTACAAGAACAGCATGGGGGAACTGCTCCCATGAGCTAATCACCTCTCACAGGGTCCCTCCTTCAACACGTGGGGATTACGGGAACTACAATTCAAGATGAGATTTGGTTGGGGACACAGCCAAACCAAGACAGTAACCCGATAGATTTAGTTCAAAAATCTAGCAAATACTCATTATTATGAGTCAACAGCATGTATTTGCCACTTTAGAAAATGTAGGAGGTATGTCCTATGATAGAGAATAATATCATCTACAATTCCCCCTATTAACCCAGCAATGGAGGAAGGTGTTAGAATTCTTCTCTCCAATAACCAGACACAAAGGTTCCTATGACCAGCTCAGGGTCTTGAACTACCACCACTGCTTTCCCTCCCGGTGAGACTATCAGAGGCATTCAAACCAGTGTGACTCTATGTTGAATAGGGGCTAGGTGAAATAAGGCTGAGACCTACTGGGCTACATTCCAGGAGGTTAAGGTGTTCTTAGTCACAGGATGAGATAGGAGGTTGGCACAAGATACAGGTTATGAAGGCCTTGCTGATAAAATAGGTTGCAGTAAAGAAGCAGGCCAAAACTCACCAAAACCAAGATGGCAACAAAAGTGACTGCTGGTCGTTGTCACTGCTGATTATGCGCTAATTATAATGTATTAGCATGCTAAGAGACACTCTCACTGGCACCATGACAATTTACAAATGCTATGGCAAAGTCAGGAAGTTACCCTATATGGTCTAAAAAGGGAGAGGAACCCTTAGTTCCAGGAATTGCTCACCCATTTCCTGGAAAATTCATGAATAATCCACCCCTTGTTTAACATATGATCATCAAGAAGTAACAATAGGTGGACGAAGCTAAGCAGCCCAGAAGTTCTTTGACACCCTATATCCCTTTCCCTTGAATCTAGGATTACTGTTGTGACTCACTTTTAACCAATAAAATGCTGTAGAAGTGATACTCCATGACTTGTGAGGTTAGGTCATAAAAGGGGATGTGACCTCTACCTATTTTGTTTGATCACTCTTTCTGGAGCCCTAAACCGACATGTAAGCCATGCATCCAAGTGGCCTGAGGCTGCCATGGCCTGAGGCTGCCATAGACACCCAAACTGTACATCAAAAGACAAATGTGCATGCACACACACACACACACACACACACACACACAATACAAAAGACAAAAGACTTATTTAGGAAACCGGAAAATCATTTGAGTGGCAACTTACAGAAACTCAACATGATAAAAATCTTATAAGACTATCCTCGAGGTCAGGTGCGGTGGCTCACGCCTGTAATCCCAGCACTTTGGGAGGCCGAGGTGGGTGGATCACGAGGTCAGGAGATCAAGACCATCCTGGCTAACACGGTGAAACCCCGTCTCTACTAAAAATACAAAAAATTAGCTGGGCATGGTGGCGGGTGCCTGTAGTCCCTGCTACTCGGGAAGCTGAGGCAGGAGAATGGCATAAACCCGGGAGGCGGAGCTTGCAGTGAGCTGAGATCACACCACTGCACTCCAGCCTGGGAGACAGAGCAAGACTGTCTCAAAAAAAAAAAAAAAAAAAAAAAAAGAGAATATCCTTAACCTAACTAGGGAACTGGGAATAAAATTGATACAACCCAGAGTCAGACAATACCAAGTGTTTGTGAGGATGTAAGGAAAAGATGAGGCCTCATCTTAAAATTAGTGGTGGGATTACAACTTAAAAAATGCTGATGGAATTACAAAATGATTTAACCACTTTAGAGAGTAATCTTGAAATATTAGTAAATTTGAAGGTGTAAATACATTTTCACCAAGCACTGACACTTTTAGATGTAT
Organism: Mandrillus leucophaeus; assembly: GCF_000951045.1. Lineage (NCBI taxonomy): Eukaryota > Metazoa > Chordata > Mammalia > Primates > Cercopithecidae > Mandrillus > Mandrillus leucophaeus. The sequence goes on from NW_012109141.1 coordinate 5,136,215, forward strand.
GCCATCAAGATCTGAAAACAAGAAATGAGTCAGGCATGGTGATTCATACTCGTCATCCCACATGTAATCCCACTCCAAGGCAGGAGGATCATCTGAGCCCAGGAGTCCAAGACCTGCTTTAGCAACATAGTGAGACCCCATCTCTATAAAACATTTAAAAATTAGCCAGGCATGGTGGTGCATACCTGTAGTCCCAGTTACTTGGGAGGCTCAGGCAGGAGTATTACTTTAGCCCAGGAATTAGAGGAATTGGAGGCTGCGATAAGCTATGGCCATGCCATTGCACTCCAGCCTGGTCAAAAGAGAGAGACCCTGTTTTAAAAAAGATAATGAAGAAAACAAGAACTATTCATTGAAGCACTGTTTGTGGTAGTGAAAACCTCAAAACAACACAGTGACGATAATGCAAATGTCTACAGCTGAGTAACGGGATAAATCAAATGAGTTCCATTTAAACAAAAACATGAGTAAACTAGATTACATGTATCAACATGTGTATATTTTAAAGACATTATTTAGTGAAACAAAAAACTAGTTCTAGAAGAATACATACAGCATGAAACCATATATGTAAGGTTTGAAGCATTCAAACTAATAATATACATTTTTATGGGTACATGCATATATAGAAAAAGTACAAGTCCGAGCGTGGTGGTTCATGCCTGTAATCCCAGCACTTTGGGAGGCTGAGGCAGGTGGATCACCTGGGGTGGGGAATTCGAGAGCAGCCTGGCTAACATGGTGAACTTTCATCTCTACTAAAAATACAAAATTAGCCAGGTGTGGTGGCGGGCACCTGTAATTCCAGTCACTAGAAAGGCTGAGGCAGGGGAGTCTGTTGAATCCGGGAGGCATAGGTTGCAGTGAAATCAGATAGCGCCACTGCACTCCAGCCTGGGTGACAGAGTAAGACTCTGTCTAAAAAAAGCAAAAGTGTATAAACATGAATTGGAAAGATACACACTTTAAGGTAGGTGTTATCCTTGGAGACAGAGACAGGAGAATCATCAGCGAGACATACAAAGGGGACTTTTCCTTAAAAAGGGAAGGACACATTCTTCCTTCAAGAAAAACCCAAAAGTAAACAAAGCGAAATGCGAACATTTGTTAAATTTCAGTGGTGGGTACATGGCTGTCCATTCTACTAGTCTGTGTTTTTTCAGCATGTTTGAAATTTTTTAAAAGAAATGTATGTGGGGATTCTGAAGTCAAACCCAAATTCAAACCCCTTCTCTACTGCTTCTAGTACTCAAATACCATTCTACTGCTCAAGAAGATACGCATGGGCAACCACATACATGTGAGCGAGCGGGAAAAGTCCTATTTCTTTCTTTCTTTTTTTTTTTTTTAAGAAAGAATATTGCTCTGTCGTCCAGGCTGGAGTGCAGTAGTGCAATCTCAGCTCACTGCAACCTCCGCCTCCCAGGTTCAAGTGATTTTTTTTTTGCCTCTGACTCCCAAGTTGCTGGGATTACAGGCATGTGCCACCACGCCCGGCTAATTTTTGTATTTTAGTAGAGACAGGGTTTCACCATGTTGGCCAGGCTGGTTTCAAACTCCTGACCTCAAATGATTTGCCCCCCTCGACTTCCCAAAGTGCTAGGATTATAGGCGTGAGCCATCATGCCTAGCCCTTTTTCTTTATTTGCCTTAAATCAGGTGAAATACAGCCCGGAGCTTTTATCTTACTGGCTTGGCGGAAACATTCAACATTTACTATTATTGAAAATGGGGTTTGAGCCGGGCGTGGTGGCCCATGGCTATAATCCCAGCACTTTGGGAGGCTGAAGCGGTTGGATCACGAGGTCAGGAGTTTGAGAGCAGCCTGGGCAACATGGTGAAACCCCGTCTCTACTAAAAATACAAAAATTAACTAGGCGTGGTGGTGGGCGCCTGTAATCCCAGCTACTTTCTGGAGGCTGAGGCAGGAGAATCGCTTGAACCTGGGAGGCGGAGGTTGCAGTGAGCTGAGATCCCGCCATCACACTCCAGCCTGGGCAACAAGAGCGAAACTCCATCTCAAAAAAAAAAAAAAAAAAAAAGGAAACAGGGTTTGTTTTCCTTCTCTAGGTTTACACGTGAATCTGCTAATGTGATTCCTGCAGACCCAGGGCCCTCTCCTCTTCCTCTCCTCGTGCTTCCCCTGACATCCTATTAATCAGATCTAAGTGGTCCCTAAAGAGCAGGCTTGGAGGTGGGATTCTTCGCTGTGTTGGGAGCTTGAGGTCCAGCCCACTCTTGTCTTGCCTTTTGAAGCATTGCACTTGTCTTTAGTCATTTCTGTCAGAACTGGGATTCAAACCCACACCTGCATTCAGAGACCAGAAGCCATTTCTGCATTTGATTGTCTCTGTTTGTGATGCCAGAGGAGAGAGGGAACCTTTTCCCACAGGGAAGGTTCTAACTGGCTGACTTGAATAATAAATGTTGTCAGGGAAATGCGGTTCTCTGGCTGACCAGGCTGGGTCCTGTGTCCACGCATGTCTGTGGAATTAGGCATGAAGCGGCCCACTTAAACTCTAGGGAATGAGTTTCCCATAAGGTAAAGATGGCAGTGGCACAGGGCAAGCCAAAAAAAAAAAAAAAAAAGGAAGCCGGTCACAGTTAAATAAAACCAGAAGCCAGTCACAGTTAAATAAAACCAGAGCAGGGCAGGAGTTAATGCTGTGAGTGCAGATTTTATTCAGGAACTATTGCAATAGGCGAAAGAGACCTCAGTATAGAACCAGGCTCAATTCTAAATACAGCATGGACAAGTGACCATTTACAGTCACAAAGCAGGGTAGGGTCAGTGGTTGGAAAAGTACTGAGAGGAAACGTCAGAAGTAAGGGGGGATTGTGGCTAAACCAACTTGACAGGATTCTTGCTGAAGGCGGGCCAGGGTGATCAGACATCACCTGGGGGATGGTGGGGATAAGGAATTCGACCAGATATTCAGGATGAACGTCCTTTGTAATCTGACTTAACAGGATTCTTGCTACCCCTGACTGATGCAGACCGACAGAAACCAAGGGTGTCCACTGATTGTGGAGGGCTAGAGGGCTAAGAGAAGTCTGACTAGAGTTAGGTGGAGAGAGTATTTGTCAACAGTCATAACAGATCTTCCCTCCAAGGGTTTCTCAGGCGATTAAATGATTATATAATACCCTTAGCACAGAGGTGGGCTGAGAGTAAATCCTCAATAAATGGCAGCTGTTATTACTTTTCTTTCATGGGCCTTATTATGACTGTAATCATGTAATTCTTCACATGATTGTTTGTGAAAGTCTTTCTCTCATGGGAGACTTCAAAATCCGAAAGGACAGAGGTTTCTTCATCCACCACTGTATCTTCAGCGCCTGACAGTGTGCTGGTACTCAGTGGGTGTTTAGTGAAACACTGTTGAATAAATGAAGGATTTAATGATGTCATCATATTTGGTTTTTAAAAAATATATGTGAAAACACTAATTTTGCATGGGACCATATGGATGATAGAAAAAAAGACTGACGATAAATTTATTTCATAGTGTTTTTATTTCCGTTCACAAAATTTCCAGATGTGCTTAGTAAAATTATTGCCAGTTTGTGAATGAGAATCTGAATGAGTAATTTATTTGAAGATCATACATGGAACTAATTATATAAGAGTCACTAAGTTTGCCAAACTTTTCAGTTGCTTTTAATTTAGTCACTCTTTGACAAACTTTATAACACATGTTTTCAAATCAGAGTTTTGTTTATTTATCTCAAGCCGTATGTAAAGTCCCACTTAGAAAGATTTTTAGGTTCCAGATACAAAAAGATTTTAATTAGAACAAGATCATATGTTCAAGGTTAATGACTTACTTTTGTTTATTATTTATTAGAGAGGGTCTTCCTCTGTCACGCAGGCTGGAGTGCAGTGGCACAATCATAGCTCACTGTAGTCTCATATTCCTGGGCTCAAATGATCCTCCTGCCTCAGCCTCCCAAGTAGTGGAGCTATAGGTTGTGCCACCACACCAGGCTCAATATTTTTTGTGGAGACATGGTCTTGCAATGTTGCCCAGGCTGGCCTCAAGTGATCTTCCCACCTCAGCCTTCCAAAGTGCCGACATTACAGGCATGAGCCACCACACATGGCCTAAGGTTAATGATGTTTACAAAGCCTAATTTCTTTTGTTAAAGAGAACTAGAAAGTGACAGTAGTTCAAGTAGTGTCTTTGTTCAGGCTGCTATAACAAAATACCACAAACTGGATAGTTTATACACAATGGAAAGGTATTTCTTAGAGTTCTGAAGGATGAAAGTTGTTATTGTGGTGTCGGTGTAATTCAGTGTCTGGTTGGGTCCTCACTTACTGGTTTGTGAACAGTCATCTTTTTGCTTTGTCCCCACGGTGGCAGAAAAAGCGTGTCTTTTGTAGGTGCACAAATCCCATTCATGAAGGCTCCTTCTCGAGCCAATCGCCTGCCGAAGGCTCCACCTCCCAACATTGTGGCAGGATTTGAACATAAGAATTTTGTAATTCCCACATTGCGGATTAGGATTTGAACATATGAATTTTGAGAAGACACAAACATTCAGACCATAGCAAGTGATGAAACAGATTGTATTCAGGAGCTATTGCAATAGAGGACAAGAGACCTCAGTACAGAGCCAGGTTCAATTCCAAGCACAGCATGGATCAGCGGAGATTTATAGCAAAGAGCAGGGTGGGGTCAGTGGATAGAAAATTGCTAAGAGGAAACATAAGGGGTAAGGGGAGATTCTGGCTAAACAGACTTGATAGAATTCTTGCTGAAAACGGGCCAAGGTGATTGACATCACTTGCGGGATGGTGGGGATGAGGAAGTGGATTAGATATGGGAAGTGATCAGATATCAAGGGTGGGGATTCTCTCTAAATTGACTTAACAGGATTTTTTAAACTGGGATATGCAGGTTTGGCAAGGATGGGGCCTTGTCGAGAAGAGAATTTAGAGGAGCTCAACTAAAGTTTGGTCAAGATGAGAGTTTCCATCACTAACAAACCTTTTATTTTTCCACTGTTATTTTTCAGAAGGTATTAACCCAAAGTTAGAAATTGCTGGAATGGTGTAGGGAAAGAAAAATACTTTTTTCTTCAACCCTTATAGGTTTTTAGTTGGAATGGACCCCTGTAACAAAAGACAGGTTAGGAAGAAAAAAGCAGAAGTTTATTTACGTGCATATTTCACATCTACATGGGAGAAACCCAGGGAGTGAGTACTTCTCAAAGAGGTGGCTTTGAATTCCAGCTCCTTCAGCATCTTCACCAAAACACAGTAAATTTTGAGAGAAGTGACAGGACAAAGGAAAGCACTGTTAGTCTGTAGGGGTGGCAAATGGGGTTGAGTGCAAATAAATGATAGATAAACGCTAGTTAGAAAAGCTTCTTCATGTAGATTCCTCTTATACCATCTCCAGATGGTTGAGTTCAGTGGTTCATCTTCATTCTCCCTGGTAGAAAGGAAGGCGGGATACCTTTGTCCTCGTAAGCCTATGTCCTGCTTTTAGGTGAATATGGGGAGCATAGGGAGCTTTGCTACATGGGCTTCTTTTTAATGGCCTTTAGCTCAACAATCTTTCATATTTTGGGGTGTCATATTCCACTCTCCCACATTGCTAATAATTATTTTAAAGTAGTTGTCCTACAATTTGCTATTCAGGCACACTCTTTTTTTTTTTTTTTCTTTTTTTTTTTTTTTTCTTTTTTTTTGAGACAGAATCTCTCTCTGTTGCCCAGGCTGGAGTGCAGTGACATGATCTCGGCTCGCTGCAACCTCTGCTTCCTGGGTTCAAGTGATTCTCCTGCCTCAGCCTCCTGAGTAGCTGGGACTGTAGGTGTGTGCCACCATGCCGGGCTAATTTTTTTGGTATTTTTAGTAAAGACGGGGTTTCACCGTGTTAGCCAGGATGGTCTTGATCTCCTGACCTCATGATCTGCCCACCTTGGCCTCCCAAAGTGCTGGGGTTACAGGCATGAGCCACTGCACCCAGCCTCAGACACATTCTTGAGAATGAAACTAGTCAGTCATAGATTATGAAATACTTTAAATCCGATGAAAGTCAGATTTATTTCATTAAAGAAGAACTATTAAAAGGAGCAGATATTGAAAATGGAACAATGTGATGTTATTTCACTTTGTGAGCAACCCAGAATAAACATATAAGATGTAAGTAGTGATACACAGGCCAATCAACGATTACTGAGGCACTTAGATTAATAGTATAATTTATGTAGAAGTAACTTTACTCTCTTCAATTAATAGCATACATATCTAAGAAGTATGACATTTGTGTTAGGTCAGGCAAAAGTGCTGGTCATTTCAATGTCTTGTACAAAAATAAACATACCTTAGAAATTGGTATGTGTAAATTTCCCATCCTGAGTCACATTTTAGTAGTGGCTGACCAAATGACTTAAGATCAAAAGGTACTGTCTTTGAACTAAGTACTGCACAAGTGGTTTCAGTGTGTGAGACTTTCCCCTGCCAGGACCCATTTTACTGTCAGAGTTGGCTCAGAGTTTTGGCTGAGGTTGGGCGTAATAGGTGCTAAGTACCTTTATATTAAGTGCTTGGCTATCTTTGCCAGATTTGCAGAAGGCTTGCTCCACAAGCTATTCTGCTTGAATTGGCCCACCCACCTAACTTCCCATAGAAAACCGAAGTTGTGTGTCTCTTTCTGTAATGAGGGAGAGGTGGAACTGTTTCCTCCCCATTTTAAGGCAAGTGACAAGAAGGCTAGAGAGAAACAAATTTGATAGCTTGACCTATGCCCATAGTGTCTGAGTGGTGCAGAGACTGATGTCAGACATATAAATCCATTGTAATAGTTGGTCTCCCATGGTGCAGTAGTCACTCCCCCATTAGAGGAGGCAGATAGTTAGACATGAACAGGAAAGGAAGCCCATGGGGGAGGAAGCTCTGGAAAATCTCAAGCCCCAGAGACCACCTGAAACCTGCATACTAAGTATGAGCAGAGATGAGGGGAGATATCTACAAAGAGAGAAACACCCTGAAACACCCCTTAGGATGTCCAGTCAATGCTCATTCTGCAGATAAAATTGTCAGAATCTAGCTAGCTACATGTTGATAAGAAGGGCAAAAGGGCAAAAGAGAAATTAATGAGATACGTGGGCGCAGTAAGTACAGACCTGACCACTATACGACCTTCCTGGGGTGGTGGTAATGAGCAATACCACCAGTAGGTAGGATTAGTGTTGATCACGTGGTCCCACACATGTGCATCAGCTGACAGTAAGGGAGAATCCCACAAACCTGAGCAGGGAATTAGGCGGGGTCAAAGGCGGAGACTTAATACAGAAGCAGGAACTAGACAAAGACTTAAGACAGAGACAAGACAGAGGCAGGAACTTAAGGGAAAAGTCTGACCTCATGAAAACTGCAACACAGAATTCTCAGGGTTGTTGCTGGGAAGGTTAGCCCACTTCTCTCTTGGAGTGTACCTTTTTTTCCTTAATACACCTTTTTGCTTACTTTACTAATTGGTCTCTTGATTGAATTCTTTCCTTCAAGAAGGTAAGAATCAAAGATCCCCACACTTTCCAGTAATACCCCTACATTTGCAATAATGTTTTTGAATGAAGTCTTTCTTCACTAAGTCTGGATCTCTTTTTTATTTGCCAGGACTTGAAATAGCTGTATAAGATGAGGAGCAGTTCAGTGCATGTCTGGAAAGACAGGAGCTGATTGCAATTCTGAAGGTCAGTTGGTAGAGACATGCCCTGAATGAATCAAGAGAACTGTAGACAAGTGAACCCAGTTGAGTGAGGGAAGAGGAAGGAAGAAATATCTCTAAAGAACCACAAATGTAACCACCCAATGAGTTCATTTAACTTGCTGCCCAGATAGAGCCAATTTATCACGACAGAGTAATTGCAATAGAGAAAGAGTTTAATTCTTGCAGAGCCAGGTGAATGGGAGACTGGAGTTTTATTATTACTCAACTCAGTCTCCCCCAAAGTTGAAAATTTGGAGACTGGAGTTTTTTGAGGATAATTTGGGGGGGCAGGGGGACCAAGGAGTGGGGAGTGCTGATTGGTCAGGTCAGAGATGATCTTAGGAAGTTAAGCCTGTCCTCTTGTGTTGAGTTGGTTCCTGGGTGAGGGCTGTAAGACCAGATGAGCTAGTTTATCTATCTGGGTGGTGCCAGCTGATCCATCAGGTGCAGGGTCTCAAAAATATCTTAAGCACCAATCTTATTTTTACAATAGTGATGTTATCCCTAGGAGCAACTGGGGAGATTTAGAAACTTGTGGCCTCTGGCTGCATGACTTTTAAACCATAACGTCTAATCTTGTGGCTAGTTTGTTATTCCTACAAAGGCAGTCTGGTCCCCAGACAAGTAGGGGATTTATTTAGGGAAAGGGCCATTATCATCTTTGCTTCAAAATTAAACTTTAAACTAAGTTCCTCTCAAAGATAGTTTGGCCTATGCCCAGGAATGAACAAGGACGGCTTGGAGGTTAGAAGCAAGATGAAGGCAGTTCGGTCAGATCTCTTTCATGGTCATAATTTTCTCATTGTCATAATTTTTGCAAAGGCAGTTTTACAAAGGTACTTCATGAGAAAAAAATCAGCACTGGAGATCTGCTACATTGAGCTCACTAATGGCAGGTGACAACTTTATCTCTGGCAAGACCTTTCTGTCAATAATAATAATAATTATTATTATTATTATTTTTTCTTATACTAGTATGTCTCAAGACAGTAGCTAGAAAATGTGGGTTGACATGGAGGGAGGAAATGACCCAGAAGCTGACCACAATCCTGCCCTCCAAACCTGAAGCTCTGAGTGCTAGAGGAGTAGAGAGACATTTTACATTGGATAATGGTTCTGAGTTTTGATATTACCATGGGCTGGCTTTTTTTTTTTTTAAGTCTAGAAGTGATTCGATAATTTTTTACTATCTGATAATGCCTGGAGTCAGGAGTGGGAACATTTATGTCCACTGAATGGTTTTGATGAGACAGCATTGGAAAAGAATAATGTCTTCTTTCTTAACAAATGCCTAAGTTTACATACAGGAATTCCTTAGTACCACACATGGTCAACTATGTTTTTTTGTGGTTAAAATGAGAAAAAAAGAAAAGTGAATGATGTGGTTTGGCTGTGTCCCCACCCAAATCTCATCTTGAATTGTAGCTGCCATAATTCCCACATGCCATGAGAGGGACGTGATGGGAAGTAATTGAGTCATGGGGGCAGGTCTTTCCTGTGCTGTTCTCATGATAGTGAATAAGTATTACAAGATCTGATGGTTTTATAAAGGGGAGTTCCCCTGCACACTCTGTCTTGCCTGTCACCATGTAATATGTGACTTTGCTCTTCCTTCATATTCCACCATGATTGTGAAGGCCTCCCCAGCCATGTGCAACTGGGACTCCATTAAACCTCTTTCCTTTGTAAGTTACCCAGCCTTGGGTATGTCTTTATTAGCAGCATGAGAACAGACTAATACAATGAATATATTACAGATGATGAAAATAAAGCTTTCCCCCATTGATCAGATATGTATTGATGGTCTATTTTGTGTTAGGCACTGGGAATACACAGCCATGTTTTCCTGGACTTCATGGGAGATGACTGTGATGATTAATTGTATGTATCAACTTGTACTGGAACAAGTGGTGCAAACATTATTCTATGTCTGTGAAGGTGTTCCTGGGTGAGATGTACTTTTGACTTGGTTGGCTGAGTAAAGCAGATTGCTCTCTCTATGTGCGTAGGCATCATCCAACCAAGTGATATATTAGTCAGGGTTCTCTTAGAGGGACAGAACTAATAGGATATATATATATCCTTTATATATATATTTATATACATAAAGGTGAGTTTATTAGGTATTAACTTGCATGATCACAAGGTCCTACAATAAGCCATCTGTCTGCTGAGGAGTAAGGACAGCCAGTCCGAGTCCCAAAACTGAAGAACCTGGAGTCTGATGTTGGAGGGCAGGAGGTATCCAGCATGGGAGAAAGATGTAGGCTGGGAGACTAAGCCCACCTCTCCTTTTCATGTTTTTCTGCCTGCTTTATATTCGCTGGAAGCTAATTAGATTGTATCCACCAGATTAAGGGTGAATCTGCCTTCCCCAGCCCACTGACTCAAATGTTAATCTCTTTTGGCGACACCCTCACAGACACATCCAGGATTAATACTTTGTATCCCCTGATCCAATCAAGATGACACTCAGTAATAACCATCACAAGTGAAGACCTGCATAAAACAAAAAAGTTAAGACAACCACTATTGATGCCTGAATGCTTGAGCTAGGAGCTAGGATATCTTTTATTTTTTATTTATTTATTTATTTTTTTACTTCCTGACTTTAAAGTTGGACTCAAACTGAAACAGTGACCCCTTTTGGGTCTTGAGCCTGCCATCCTGGAACTTACACCATCAGCTCTCCTGGTCTACTGATTGTGCATCTTGGGATTTTCCAGCCTCCATAATTGTGTGAGTAAACTCTTTATAATACTCTTTACAAATATACACAAATATATGCACCTATGTACACATATCCTATTGGTTCTATTTCTCTGGAGAATCCTAACTAATAAAATGTCACTATCGTAGAAAAATCACACAAATAAATGTGGGTGGTAGGTACTATGAGAGCACATAATAAGCAGATTTAACCTAGTCAAGGAAAGCTAGAGTAAAGAAATATTGTGCTGCTTTCAGACTGAAAAAGGGATTAAGAGGAGGCAAAAGCAGAAGCAGAAAGTTAAAAGTTACTGCATTAGTACAAATGAGATGATTATTACATGAACAAAGGGAGTTACAGGTTTGGAAGAAGATGGGTTACACATGTAACTGGGTAGATGGATGGTGGTCCCTTTTGCTGAGAAAGGAGACAACTGGCTTATCAGGGATAATATCATGATCTTCGTTTGGTTGAGTTTAAGTTCTTTTGCCATTTCTAGGTAAAATGTTAAATATGCAGTTGATTAGATGCGAATAAAATATATAAGGGTGTAGCATGCTCTTTTGTTCTAATAACACCAATTAATGGGAAAGATAGTTGATTTTCTCACTGAACAGGCTTAGTTACGAAAAAGGAAAAGCAAGAATGAGGGAAGGTTAAAATTATAATAATATATAATAGTTGCTGAGTGCTTTATGTATTAGGTAAGCCCTAAATGCCTTACATACTAAATTAGTGAATATGTTACACATCACACTATGAGGTAGAAATACTATTATCCCCATTTGGTAGACTGACTTTAAGATAGATGATCCTCAATGATCCCCATCTTCTGGTATTTGTGCTCTTGTGTCATCCTCTCTCACAGTGAGGAGAGCTGACTTGTGTAACCAATAGGATACTGCAGAAGTGATTGAGTGTCCTGACTTCTGAGGCCAGATCATAAGAAACATTGTGGTTTCCATCTTGTTCTTTTGAATTACTTGCTCTGGAAGAAGCCAGTCACCATTTTGTGAGGAAACTCAAGCAGCTCATGGAATAGCTCCTGTGGATAGAAACTCACCACATGAGTGAGATATTCACCACATGAGTTTTCACCACATAAAAGCTTGAAAAATTTGCAGCCTGACAATGTAGTAGAAAAGAAAACCCCATTTTCTGGGAAGAAATTCAAGCTGATAGCAGCCACCATGGAAACCCTGGCCCTAGACAAGGCTTTAAATGCCTGAAGCCCAGCCCACATTTTGACTGCAACCTCAGAAGAGAATCCAAATCGGAACTACCCAGATAAGACTCTTCTGAATTCATGACCCAAAGAAACTGTGGGACAATACATATATATTGTTTTTGACCACGTTTTGGGGTGATTTGTTATGCAGTAGTAGACAATACATTTCATTTTATAGATAAAGAAAATAAGTCCCAGAGAGGTTAATTAACTTTCCCAGTATCATACAGCTAAAAGTGGCAAAACCAGGATTTGAACTCACATTGTCTGGTTTGGCTCCCCTCCTGAACCATCACACCCTATGCCTCTGACGCTTAAAGAGAGTGACGCAAGATGTTCAGCATGAGGAATGAAGAGGATTTCTAAGTGGCCAATAGGTACATAAGTATGCTCATCTGCAGAATTTTATTTTATTATTTTGTTTTCCAGAATTTTATATAGAGTTTATTCTTTAGAGCAGTTTTAGGCTCATAGCAAAATTGGGCAGAATTTCCATATTATTTTTAGTCATCAAGTCTTTGTATATACTTGAATTTACACAGAAGCTGATAATAATTTTTTTTTTTTTTTTTTTTTGAGTTGGGGTCTTGCTCTGTCACCCAGGCTGGAGTGCAGTGGTGGGATCTCGGCTCCCTGCAACCTCTGCCTCCTGGATTCAAGTGATTCTCCTGCCCCAGCCTCCCAAGTAGCTGGGATTACAGGTGCTTGCCACCACGGCCAGCTAATTTTTATATATTTAGTAGAGACGGGATTTCAGCTTCACAGCAAAGGGGATGTTTTCTCTTTGCCCCTACATTCTAATCTATCTCCTTGGTTTTCTCTTTACTTCTGACATCAAAATAATCATCTTTCCATGTCCATATTTTGTAGGGAAGAAGTGACCCACCAATTACATGAGAAAGAGGAACTAAACCAGTTTTTACTGCTGTCTCATCCCTAAACTTTATGCCTCACAATCATGGAGGAAGGTGAAGGAGGAATGAGGCATGTCTTACATGGTGGCAGGCAAGAGAGTTTTAGAGTAGAATTAACTTTTAATTTTTTGTTAATAATTGTCACAACAATCAATGGTAAGTCAGCCACCTATGCACCTCCTTCTTCTCTCTTCATTATCCCTGCATTTTCATTATGAAAAAGTTGACTTCAGATAAGACCCAGACACAGAATAGGCTGTGCACCAACTTAAGAAAAGTACTTGGCAAAAGACAAGTCTTCATTTCCTAAGGGAATAAGTAAATACCTATTGGAAGATTATATTTTATTGGCATATAGTATATAGTTCATTATAATGGCAAATTAACATCTATCAAAAATGGCCAATGAGCAATTTTTGACCAGTACCTTCTGGAATAGTCTTCTAGAAGATTCCTCTTTAAAAATATTGCTGCATCTGCATAAACTCAGGAAAAATCTGGCAACCCCAGGATTTAACTCGAAAAGATAAAACAACAAAGAGAGACCTGGGGAGCTATTTAGGAAACATTAGTGTGATTCAGATTTCCTTCTGTCACTAGCTATTTGCAGATTCAATTTTGTGTGGAAACAATTTTAGGGTTGGGGCAGGGGGCATCTTGGAGGAAACAACTGTAGTCCAATTAGTTAACTTTTCAGAGGACTACCTCACTGGGTTTCAGACAGGTTATCTCTGTAAAGATACTGTCTCTCAACTGAGTTGCTGATAAATATTGAGTGGCAGCCAGATAAATCCCTTGATTCCTGACAAATGGATGGAATATAAAATATTTAGTCTTTATTGCTGGCTGATGCAGAGCAATAGGTTTAAATTTTAGGCAGGCCAAGGATAGGCCACCAAGTTTGTAGATGCTGAGGAACCAGACAAGGATAGATCTGAATAGAAGATTCTCAGCTTGTCCCAGGGTGTTTCTGAGAGCAAGGCTAAGATACCTTCAAACATTTTACTTCTACTCTGTCATACCAACAAGTAACACGAGTCTCAAATTTCAAAGCCATGCTTGAATGTGCAAAAATGTTTACCCTCCAAATTTTAAAGCAGATGTAATATAAAACAGGGACGTTTTCTGTGAGATGAAATCAATTCCCTTTATGTTTTCTAGAACTTAATGCTTCTTAGTTAGTATACACTTTGGTTATTGTTATTTTGAAAGAAGAGATGAGGATTCATATAGTAAAATTAATAAATAGAAAGCAGGTTTAAATTACAGTTAATCTTCAGAAATACTAGTATCAAACATTTTAATGTTAATACTACCAATTTAATCTCAACAAAAAGAGTCAAACTCTGTAAAATATTTGAAGAGATTTATTCTGAGCCACATACAAGTGACCAATGGCCTGTAACATAGTCTTCAGGAGATCCTGAGAACATGCGCCCAAAACAGTTGAGCTACAACTTGGTTTTATACATTTTAGGGAGACATAACACATCAATCAATATATGTAAGATGTACATTGGTTCAGTCCAGAAAGCTGGGACAACTGAAAGTTGGGAGATTTTCCAGGTCATAGGCATATTCAAAGATTTTTCTTCTGGGTGCAATGACTGATACCTGTAATCCCAGCACTTTGGGAGACCAAGACAGGCAGATCACATGAGGCCAGGAGTTCAAGACCAGCCTGGACAACATGGCGAAACCCCATCTCTAATAAAAATACAAAAATTAGCCAAGTGTGGTGGTGCACACCTGTAATCCTAGCTGCTTGGGTAGCTGAGGCAGGAGAATCATTTGAATGCAGGAGGCAGAGGTTGTAGTGAGCCAAGGTAGCACCACTACACTCCATCCTGGGCGACAGAGCAAGACTCCATCTCAAAAAAAAAAAAAAAAGAAAAAAAAATTTTTTTCTGGTTGACAATTGGTTGAGTTATTGTCTAAAGACACAGAATCAATAAAAAGGAATGTCTGGGTTACCATAAGGGTTTGTGGAGACCAAGGTTTCATCATGCATATGAAGCTTCCAGGTAACATGCTTCAGAGAGACTAGATTATAAATGTTTCTTACCAGATTTAAAGAGTCTGTTCTATCAGTCTTAAGTTCTGTGTTGATGTTAATGCTGGTAAGCTGGGCCTGAGCTCTAAGAGGGAGAAAGGTATAATGAGGCATGCCCAACTCCCCGTCCCATCATGGCCTGACCTAGTTTTTTCAGGTTAACTTTGGAATGCTGTTGGCTGAAAGGAGGGGTCCATTTGGATGATTGAGAGGCTTAGAATTTTATTTTTGGTTTACATCAGAATGACACATTGTCTCAAAATATTTTGGCTGAATTTTTGTTTTTATTTTTTTCAAATCAGGGAATAGAATAATCCCAACATTATTTTCCTCCCAAATCGTATTTGTATCTTTCAGTTTCTCCTTTTAAGTCAATTACCTGATTAAAAAAAAAAATCCATCTTGTAAATCAGGACTATTAAAAGAATGACGTATTTCCTAAGTAACTGCTCCAAGGGAAGAAAGAAAATTTCAAATTATTTTATGTTAGTTAATACTTTTAAGCCAAGATCAGAGCTTTCCTGTTAATTTTTAACTAACCAAAAATTTTTAAAAATTTTATTACCAGGCAAAATGTTGTTGACTTTCAGTTTGTCAAACCAATGGAAATAGACACATTCAAATTGACATTCAGTTCTAATTAAATTAATTGGTACCAATAGCTCAGCTATGAGAAACATAGGTAGGCTGTAAAAATGCTTATATGAGTTCTTCTACTTTTAATTTTTTTTCTTTTTTTTATAATACTTTATGTTCTAGGGTACATGTGCACAAAGTGCAGGTTTGTTACATATGTATACATGTGCCATGTTGGTGTGCTGCACCCATTAACTCATCATTTACATTAGGTATATCTCCTAATGCTATCCCTCCCCACTTCCCCCACCCCACAACAGGCCCCAGTGTGAGATGTTCCCCTTCCTGTGTCCAAGTGTTCTCATTGTTCAATTCCCACCTATTAGTGAGAACATGCGGTGTTTGGTTTTCTATTCTTGCAATAGTTTGCTGAGAATGATGGTTTCCAGCTTCATCCATGTCACTACAAAGGACATGAACTCATCCTTTTTTATGGCTGCATAGTATCCCATGGTGTATATGTGCCACATTTTCTTAATCTAGTCTGACATTGATGGACATAGGGGTTGGTTCCAAGTCTTTGCTATTGTGAATAGTGCCGCAATTTTTTTTTCTTCTTTTTAAAGATAGGCTCCACATGGTGGCTCACACCTAGAATACCAGCACTTTTTGGGAGACACAGGTGAGAAGATGGCTTGAGCCCAGTAGTTCGAGACTAGCCTGGGAAACATGGCAAGACCTCATCTTTACAAATAATAATAAAAAAAATTAACTGGGCATGGTAGTACACACTTGTGGTCCCAGCTACTCAGAAGTCTCAGGTGGGAGGATCGCTTGAGCCTGGACAGTTGAGGCTGCAGGGAGCTGCAATGGCACCCCTGCACTCCAGCCTGGATAACAGAGCGAGACCCCATCCCTCCAAAAAAGGCAAGGGGAGTTAATATTTGTCTAAGATCAATTCACATTATCAGTGTCACAATAAAATTCCAAACCTTAACATCTGGAAACATGTGAAATAGTGGCTTTTTTAGAGAACAGGAATTAAAACTTTAACTCTATAAAATATCTTCCAACTTTTTATCAGAACCAGGTTTGGTTCACAAGAATCCTTGTCACCCTATGACAATATTAGACGTATCTTGTTACTGGAAATATAGTCAGAAGTAAACATCATTTAATGCCTAATTAACAAATAGAAAATGCTGTCACCAAATTAGAGAAAAATAAAAGCAAACCAAAAACAATCCTTATCTCAAGGCCTATGACATTCAATAACTATGTTCCATTTCATGAATATTCACAAAAATTTCCAGTAACAAGGGGTAGCATCTCTTCAGGAAGTTGACCTCATTTTACTTACGGTTAAAATCCCTGAGAGAATTTTTAGGAAAAACAACAACAACAACAACTCTAAAGCCCTACCCTGGGCTGTCACAGTTGCCCATAGGCCCAACACCACATGTAAGCTGCCAAGGCTTGGGACTTGCACTCTCTGAAGCCATGGCCTGAGCTATACTTTGGCCTCTTTTAACCATGGATGGAGCTGAAACAGCTGGGATGCAGGGCACTATGTCCCAAGGCTGCACAGAGCAGGGGACCCTGGGACTATTGCATGAAACCATTTTTCCCTCCTAGGCCTGCAGGCCTGTGATGGGAGGGGCTGCTGTGAAGGTCTCTGACATGTCCTGGAGACATTTTCCCCATTGTCTTGGTGATTTGCGTTTGGTTTCTATTTACTTATGCAAATTTCTGCAGCTGGCTTGAATTTCTCCCCAGAAAATGGTTTTTCCTTTTCTACTGAATCGTCAGGCTGCAAATTTTCCAAACTTTTATGCTCTTTCACCTCTTGAATGCTTTGCTGCTTAGAAATTTCTTCCAACAGATACCCTGAATAATCTCTCTCAAGTTCGAAGTTCCACATATCTCTGGGCAGAGTCAAAATGCTGCTAATCTTTTTGCACAGCAAGAGTGACTTTTATTCCAGTTCCCAACAAGTTCCTCAGCCTGAGACCACCTCAGCTGGGACTTTGTTGTCCATATCACTATCAGCATTTTAGTCAAAGTCATTCAATAAGTCTCAAGAAAGTTTCAAATTTTTCCACATCTTCCTGTTTCCTGAGCCTTCCAAATCTCTAGGAAGTTCCGAACTTTCTCACATTTTTCCATCTTCTGCTGAGCACTCCAAACTGTTCCACCCTCTGTCTGTTACACAGTTCCAAAGTTGCTTGTGCATTTTTAGGTATCTTTACAGCAATACCCCACTACCTAGTACCAATTTACTGTATGAGTCTGTTCCCATGCTGCTGATAAAGATATACCTGACACTGGGTAATTTATAAATGAAAGAGGTTTAATGAACTCACAATTCCACAAGGCTGGGAGGCCTCACAATCATGGCTAAAGGCAAATGAGGAGCAAAGTCATATCCTACATGGTGGCAGGCAAGAGCACATGTACAGGAGAGCTCCCCTTTATAAAACCATCAGATGTCATGAGATTTATTCACTATCGTGAGAATAGCATGAGAAAGACCTGCCCCATGATGCAATTACCTCCCACTGGGTCCCTCCCATGACACATGGGAATTATGGGAGTTGCAATTCAAGATGAGATTTGGGTGGGAACACAGCCAAACCATATCGTGCCCCTATGTTGGACTGTCAGCCTCATGGTTCATTCATGGTGACAGGAGGGGAGGGAAGATCTGCCCACCCTCTTTCCAGGTATCTCGCTTGTTCCTGAATGGAAGTTGCAATAGCCTCGGGGATCACTGGTCTACTGTGGATGGTGTCACCAGGCCCATGGGAAGAGGAGATGTTGCCTCAACTTAACATCATTAGCTAGGGCAGAGGCATTGGTTTGGTGGGTGGAGGACCAGAGAGTGGGAAAGGGAGCTGGGACCCTACAGCTGGTGAGTTGCAAGCCTATCAAGCAGTGGGGAGGGTGCACTTGTAGAGTCTGCACTTGCTCACAAGTATTATCCTGGTGCCTGAGAGAGAATGACATTAAACAGCAAAGAAAAAACAATGAAACTGGTGGAGTGCAGACACTTTGGAACAACACTACATTTTGAGTGATTTAGTATTTCCTAGAAATTTGTCACCCTAAATAACGTTTACAAAATTGCATCATTGACTAGTAAGTTTTTCAGTGGAAGCAGCAAATGTCACTAAAAACCATGTGTGCTTATGAAAGGAGGTCATTTTACTTGAGACCGATTGCCTGTGCTGCTTACTCTCAGTTTCTCACTCAAATCCACCCTTCACTCATCTCCACTCTACTCTGTGGTCTAGGAGGCTGCTGCCTATGGATGGCATTGTCTGGGGCTTCCTTGCCTGCTGGCGTCCGTGTGGGTTTAGCAATGATGGTAAACAGTACGTGATGGAAGATCCAGAACAGAAAGAATTTGGGGTGTTTGATTCCCTTTGCCCCCTCTTTGCTAGGTGTAGTTGGACAGAGACTGCCTTCCTCCACTCTAGGCTTTGCTGAGATCTCCCTCTGTCACCCTCCATGGCTCACTGGAGCTGCTCTTTCCTCTTGTCGCCTGGAGCCTGTGGGTGGTAATGGCTTCCCACTGTTGCCAGTTCACGGGTGCTTTGTTATCCCTAGTTAATTTCCTTATTTTGGCTCACCTCTGTGGTCGGCTGCTTTCCCAAGCTTTCTTTGGTTAAACACTTTGGGACTGCCTTCCATTTCTGCCAGCACTCTGATTAACACAGCACCTTTTCTTCATACAGCACACAAGTGGATGCAATGCAAGTCTGTAGCTTGGAGTCATTTAATTGGAGTTTACATCTTAGAACCATGCTGTCATCTCATTTCCTGCTTAATCCCTAAGCATACTCTGATGGCCTGGCAATATGCTAACTTGGCTAGGCTGGACAACATTTTCCAAAATTCTTGTCCCTGTATGTTTCTAGCTAGGGTGGGTCACGGAGATATTTGAAAAGGGGAAGTAGAGTAACTTTTAGGCTCGAGGATCTGTGAAGAGGCACCAGATATTGTGGCAACTCGTGCCCATTGGTGTTTGCCTGCTGGCTGCCCTCACTGGTGTGGGCAGTACCTGGGCCTGCAGCTGTTGTGTCAACCCCAGATCCTCCCATAGCTTCTCTGATGCTTGGGCCACGTGTGTGTTCGGCTCCAAAACAAAAATGCCAGCTTCCCCTGCAGGACACCCACGTCATCGGCATTGGCAGAGACAAGACTCACCAGGCTCCAGTCTGTCTTTGTGGGCTCCAGCTTCTGCCCATGGGTTCCAGTTTCCTTTATTCTTTTCCACTTTCCATCTGTTTTCCCTTCCTGCCTGTGGCCCCGCAGACTGAAGGTCAAACACCAGACAGAAAGACTGTAGTCCTACAGCGACTGCCCAACCCTTTCCCATGGTGGTGTGAGGTCAATTCTTGTAACACACAATATTTGTATAATAAAGAATATGTAGAGTGGTTCTGTGTCTCCCATCAAACTCTGACATACTTACTTATACCATCATTCTTTTATCTTCCCATATGTACATTAGATGTTTTAATACTTTCTGCCATTGGTTTTTCTTCTTTATTAATGCCATTTGAGCTATAATTTCAGAGCCTCATTACCTTCTACAATATCTTAGAAATAACACTCTGAAATTGTATTCCTTTGAGAACATAATTAACTAATTAACATCAATCTGGATGCCTGCTTTGAGGCCATTAGCATCCCACAGAGGCTATGATTTGTAAATTAAACTAAAATCAAATTGGCTTTTCTGTTATTTCTCAAACTATTGTATAATAATTACTAGGTTTCTGTGAAAATATTTAGAAAATATTTAAAAATCGTTTAACTTATAATTTTAAATGACCTGTACATTTCACTGATCCACACGAATTCCATTCTTTCTCTCCTTTTTTTTCTAACTACCCTTTCTCTTTCTTCTTTTTTCTTTCTAGTTAAATGAATGTCTAAATTGGTCAGAAAACTTCTTCTCTTATCTATTCTTCTGATAAACTACTCCTAGTAAGCAACTTCCTTTCTTTCCGTTGTTTATCAGTGGAAAGTAATGACCTTCTTTCATTGGGCCAATAAAAATCCCCTCCACCTGACCCCATTTTTTATTGTAACATTTATTGCAAATAGAAATTTTTTCCATATTGTCTTTATATAAATTTTTTCCATAATTTGAAATCCATTATTATGCCATTTATTGTACGTGTGTGTGTGTGTGTGTGTATGTGTATGTGAAAGGATACTAATTAATCTAAATGTTTTTATATTCCAGAAATGGCTACATTCCTATTTTCTTTCTTACTTTGGAATGTACTTGTCAAAGTTAAGACTATAATTCATGGAGTACATGCATTATTTGATATCTATTTCTGATAGAAATTGTGACATAATGTTAGATGTTAACATTCAAAACAAATTAGGTCAGGATTTTCTTTTCCAGAAATGTCTTTACTTTTATGGATCATTTAATATTGTGAATTATACACAAATATGTTTATATTAAAAAGGGGGGAAGTTTATTTTTGTAAAGGTAAGTAAAATAAACATGACCAGCATATCTAAGAATCAAAGACCTTCTGTTTATCTAAAAACAGATTAGAAAAAAAACTAGAATCTTAATTTGTGAAATTAATTTAGAACAAAATAATTATTTAGAGAGCAATTACATTTCAAAAGCCTTTTGTATTCACCAGCCTGAAAAATATTTTAACGTAACCATTAAAATCTGACTTTCTGTACTATGTGAACTCCCTCATATAAGATAAATAAGAACATTCATATTAATAAGAACATGCATTACCTTATTTAATTAAATGCCATCCACAGTGGAACTCATCAATCTGAGGAAGATAATGGACTTGGATTGTTAGGGCATTATAAAAGCTAAGCCAAGATTTTCTTCTAATTTTACAAATCATTTTCTAAATCAAATGCACATATTAGCACAGTGTTCATTTTAAAAGAGGTTTATTTTAAAAGTAATTGGCATGGAAACTGGACAGTGTTCTATTCCACTAATTTTATAGTCCTGGGTAACTCACTACAAA
Source organism: Mandrillus leucophaeus (assembly GCF_000951045.1). Lineage (NCBI taxonomy): Eukaryota > Metazoa > Chordata > Mammalia > Primates > Cercopithecidae > Mandrillus > Mandrillus leucophaeus. Next base: position 5,157,455 of record NW_012109141.1, read on the forward strand.
GAGATAAAAAGCAGGATCAGTAATTTACTGAGCCAGAGCTCAGTTTGTAATTAACATAGAGTTTATTTAGATGGAGTGAAAGAAGGGAGGAGAAATAAATAAATTCATAGGAAGGTCAACTGAAATTAATGTTAAACTCTCCATAATAAAATAGATTTTGTGTAGTTTACTATTAACCAATTGGTTTCATTTGTGTAATATATATCCCATAATTCCCTAAAATATAGGTTAGCATGATAAACAATAATACTAAATTATCTTGATTTTAAAATACATAGTGATTATCTAGGTTTTTAAAAATCACTGAAAAGAAGCAGACAATTTATATTCTGTTTTCAATGTGAAGAGAAGGAAATCATTTGCCTTCTGAGTTTTATTTCTTGATTAATGTAACAATTACAGTATTGGACATTTTAGAAAAAAGATTGATATTTCAACATAAGATGAAAATTACCAAGTAATATTTAGATTCTGAATCCCTCATGGAATTCCATGAAATAAATAAAAGGTAAAGTGCTCATTTCCTCTCGAGGAAACAAAGTAATTAAATTATCCTCTTTTAAATAGGGTTGAGGCTATTAGTTCTTGAATTGATGTAAGTTGATTTCAATGTTTTCTACTTTGTAACATTGAAATTATGCTTCTACATTTTGTGATAATACTAAGCATATTCTTTTTCTTGGATTAGATGCCTGACATTCTACTATTAAAGGATTATGTATTTTATATATATGATATATTACACTACTACGTGATTTACATAGTCACATTATGTCTCAAGATCCTCAAGCATGGGTGTTAGCTCTTTAACTGTCTTAACATCTTAAAATAAACAGAACAAACACTGAACTGCATCAGAATGAGGACATACACATGTCTCTAAAATTTTAATCACAAAACTTCTCTTGGTTTTCAGCAGCATTAACTCACCAGAGAAATCTGAGAATTGTGCTACAGACTGATTTTCCTATATAAATTCAAAGGCAAAGACAGTCTTGTCGTAGGTCTAGTAAAATGTATTGCCAAAAACACTTCTTTAGAGTTCTACGTTTATACAGAAATAGTCATCACACTTTTTCTCACTCGTATTTTAGTTTTATGAAATAATGCTACATAGATTCAACTGCATGAATTTCTCTCATAACCTCAATGCTAGAATTTTAACACAGATCAATCCATTTTCAGGATCGTCTGCCATAAAATTACTGATTGATCCCTTTGGTTGAACTCTGTTAACTGATTTCTCCTTTCTCTGTTTAGGTATATTTATAGACCTATCACACATCACATAAAGTTAGTAATGTTGGAATGTTATTTAATGAGGCTTCGTAGGTGGTGTTACAAACTAATGATGTAAAAATTTTAAAAGCAGGTTTGGAGAATAAAACTGACTTCAACACTTTATCCTTTGAAAAAAACTGTAAATCCTTTACAATAACGGGAATTTGTTCAAAATATATTAAAAAATTAAGACAGTGCATCAAAAACTTAAAGGAAAGATATTCTTTTGGAATCAAGTAGGCATACTGCCATTTATTATATTTTCATAATTCTGTAACATTCATCCATGGTCAAAGCACAGTCGAAATTTAAAAAATTTTAAACAAGCAAGCATTATAAATTCATAGTTTATTCAAATTTTAAGGTAATTCTTCCTAAACATATTTCATTTTCACTTCTTGAAAACAGTTGCTTTTGTTGCCTTGATGAATGAGTTGGTTGATACTCAGCAGTTTGTGGGCTCCTTGAAAGTGAAGCCAGGATCACAAGGCTATGGGATGGCTTCACCAAAACCATGTGACGCCACACTAGCCAGTGTGACTAAAGGGGTAATTAAGAGGCAAAGTGTAGACTCAGGGTATTTGAACTTCAGCAAAGCATTTGACAAAGTCTCTCATATGATATCTTTAAGGATTAAAGGAAGAAATGTTAGCTGGAGGCAAGAACAGTGTGATAGACTGAGCCCTGGGTGAATGATCATAATCAGGACATGTCAAAATGACCCTAATCAAGGGCAAGCTCTGTCCTTGGCCCTTTGCTGATCAAATTTATTAATGACTTAGATGACAATATGAAGCTCTGTAGATTTATAGCCACCGTAGAAAACTGACTAACAGAAAGATCTGCACAATTGGGTTGAATTTACTAAGATGAGATTTAACACAGTAAGTTCGTGATATTTGGTCTTAAAAAAAAATGAACAAGTGAAATGGAAGGAAATGCAGCTCAGCAATCATAGTGAAAATATGAGTCAACAGCAAGACGTGACTCTTAGCAAAGCTACGCTGCCCTTGAGCTGCAAGACAAGAAGGGTAATGTCCAGGGTGAGAAAGGCAGTTTTCTCCATCCTTTCCATCAAATCCCATCTGAAAAATTTTATTGTCTAGGTGCTATCGGAGGTTACTCAAAATAAAGTGATCAGGACAGTGAAATGATTTTACAGCATGTGTTATGAGAAACAATTAAAGAAATTGGGAGGCAAGAAGACTGAGGGAGTACAAAATCATGACTTTAAACCATTCGAAGGACAACCCCCAAAAGAAGGACTAGACTTGTGCCTAGTACAAAGGGTAATACTGAGATCATCCCCCATACGGAAGAGGAAAGACTGTCTGCAGACCAGTGTCAGCTTATAAATGTAGAAGGATTGATGGAATTAGAAAGTCACCATTTTGCAACTGCTACTGCAGTAATTGACTCGGACAGGGATAATCAATGGATGCTAAAACCAGTAAGAGAAAGGGTGGTGAGAAATAGGATATACATAGGGTGTCAAAGTATTAACCCACAGATTATGTTCTTCTACAGCTTGTTTTAAAACCACAGTTTAGTTCTATATAAATATATTAGGGAACAATTTGAACACAATGCAGATTTTGCACTTGCTTATACCTGATTTAATCCAGAAGAGTCATCCTGTCACCTGCTTCTACATGCAAACTTCAGGTCTTTTCAGGGCAAAGTGCCCTATTCATATAGTTTACATGCATTTCTTTACCATTTTACATGTGTAAAACTGTACTGTCATTTTTACTGGGCTCCTGCTTTTTAAAAAAATGTGTCATTGATGAAGCTTTTGTGTGTTGTATCTTTAACCTGATTTTCCCCATAAACCCTGTGGTTTTTATTTTGCAATTTTTCATACCTGATGATTTTTAGTACCACATCTGCTAAATTATAGCTGACTCACTATATTTGCTAATCACAAAGTTTACAAGTACGCACAATAGAATGATCTTGCGGTCTCTGTCTTACATGAAATAATTGTCAATAATCTAACATTACAGCCTCTTGACGGGATGCAATATGATGTAGACACATAACCTATAAAATGGCCAGCAGTGTCTTAGTTGGATCTAATCAAGCCTTTATACATAAACAAAATAGGATATATATTTATATATTCACATAAAAGATTGGCTCAGAATTTTCACTTAGCACGAATATTACGTTAAATTTTAAAAGAACTAAAATAAAACCGGCGATGAAAAAATTTTGCAGAAAATTAAGGAAATCTGAAAATAGATTGAGCATTAGATGATAATAGGGAATTATTGCTTATTTTCCTAGGTATGATAATGGTATCATCATTATACAGAAGAATATCCTTTTCTTAGGAGATGCTTACTAAAATCAAGGTAAAATATCCTAGTGTGTGCAATGGGGGTGCTCACAATACTGTTCTCTTTTAAAATTAAGTTTTGAAGATTTAGCAATAAATAGTTGAAAAATTAATTAAGATATCATTAAAAAGTGAATGAGAGGGTTGGGAAAGGGATATTAGTAATAATGACATTTTCAGGTTAAATGCAATTTTTGTGGTCTAATCCTACTTGAAATATCTGTGTAAATTTTGTATGAGATATATATCCAGATTTGTTCACTGGAAAAACAATAGGCTAATTACTGACAACTCAACATTAAAATGCCTGGTATTAAAAAATATAGCACCGCTTCATTGGATAATGAACTTCAGGGAATTGTAATGGAAGACAACGAAGCAAAGAAATGATTTATTTATGTGTAACCTAAGATAATAAAATGACTTATAATGGTGAGAAGGGTATTCTGGGGAACCACAGCATTGATGTGAAAAAGCGAGCAAATACTTTTTAAATTTTTTAATGTTATTATTTTTTTGAGATGAAGTCTTGCTCTGTTGCCCAGGCTTGAGTGCAGTGGTGCGATCTCGGCTCACTGCAACCTTCACCTCCTGGGTTCAAGCAATTCTCCTGCCTCAGCCTCCCAAGTAGTTTGGGATTACAGTTGTGCACCACCACACGTGGCTAATTTTTGTATTTTTGGTAGAGACAGGGTTTC
>NW_012109141.1:5162069-5193410 GCF_000951045.1 Mandrillus leucophaeus
CTCGGGAGGCTGAGGCAGGAGAATGGCGTGAACCCGGGAGGCGGAGCTTGCAGTGAGCCGAGATCCGGCCACTGCACTCCAGTCTAGGTGACAGAGCGAGACTCCGTCTCAAAAAAATAATAATAATAAAAATAAATAGATAAATAAATAAATAAATAAATAAATAAATTAGAACAACCACAAAATCTATAAATGTTTGTATAAAATATCAGTTCTAAGAGAAGCATTGGGAAGTCTTTATGGCTTCTGGTCTTTTCTTAAGTGATAGTATATTAACCTTACCCTTACTTCTTTGCTCCTTAGACACCCTCCTCTCAAATGATTATGTCAAAGAAACTACTCTCATAGAAGTTTAAGTAAAAACAATTTCAAGCTTTTAATTCAACATTATTTTTGACAGTAAAAAAGATGGCCTCATTAAGGAAAAATATCAGTAATGTGGCATCTATTATATGATTTTACATTCGTTTTAGCTTTAGAATCAAGTATGAGAAACTGTAATCACACTGCGGCCACTCATAGTTTTGTTAAACTCTTAACCCCTTGTAGGGTTTTGCTTTTTCTCTGCTTTGGCTTTCCTTCAAATCACTAATCTTTTATGTTTCCTCTGTGAATGAAAAGCACATTTTATTTTCATGAATCTGAGACAATTTAAGTATGATTATCTCTCAAACTTGAGAATTGATGATCAATATATCAAAATTATAAGACAGTTTGTTACATTGAAATGTATTTATTAAGAGCAAAACTTTCATTTAATTCACTTGACCTCTGTTTCATAGAGCCACAGACCTGAGCAAAATTATATTTTTATGGAGAAGAAGAATTTTAAAAAATGTGAATGAGGACTACCTCTAGATTCTCAGTACTAGTGATGGTGATTTGGGAAGTAGTAGGAAGCATGGTTGGGTTTTTAAAAAGCACTCTCCCGAGAAAGGGCTATGACTCGGGCCTGACATGTGCTTGCTGTGTCCAGGGTGCTGAGGGTGAAGGGGGAGAAGGTTAGGAAAGAACATCAAAAAGCACACGAAAACAAGTGCATTTTATGAATTGATGCTTGGAAACATCTTGGAATAATTCTTTTGAACACTGTTGATGGTCAAGATACATCTACTATTTGCAAATTACCAACTGACTGGTCTCTTGCTCCCTAAAATCTACAACTACCGGAACCCTGACATCTGTTAAAGATTACAGCTGGTCATACTTGACAGTTTTTTGATTTCATGTTTGAGGTCATCTCTAGACCATAGATGGCATCAGTCATTTGTCTTAGAGGGGCTCGTTGTTGGAGAAAAGCAAGAGAAAATAAAGAGGTTTATTTGATTTTTTTTCTCTTCCTCTCCCTATTGGTTATTGCTACATTGGACAACAATACCCTCACTCTACACTCTCTTCCCCAAATTTCTAAAGGAAATGAGGAGGCTATTCTTCCTTTGCCTTTTTGTGACCTTTCTTTTTTCCCCAGAGAGCCTTGGAAATTTATTTAACTAGATTTCAGCTGTATAAAATGGATGGTTAGGAAGAGAAGGAAGCATATAATGTGGTTATGTGTGCCCCAATACTTCCTAGAAATGACGCTGTGTGCCAAATTCCCCTCAGGAGATGCCTTGCTGTTTTATAATCCATGGAGCATCTTATAATTATACAACCATTAATTCCTTTTCCTGCTTCAGATTTCACTGATTTACTTATGTAACAGTGTCATTAAAACCCATATATCATTTTTCACCATTAATCCATTATTCATGAGTTTTATCCATCTCTGAAGTATGTTCATCAGGAAAAATAGCCTCAATTTGCATTTTAATTGACCAAATGTACAGTGGTATCTGATAATATAAATGGTCATTTCTGGTTAAGCAGAAGCTTATGTTTAGTGGGATTAAAGTGATCTTTATTTTACAGTTCTCTCTTCTGATGTGGTTTTCATAAATGTGCTAAAGTAAATAAATAGAGATTGCTTGTATATTAACTGGTTTTACCAATAGCTATACAGCTAGAGTTGCCAGATAAAATATAAGAGGCCCCATTAAATTTGAACTTCAGATAAACTACTATTTTTCTTTAGTATAAATATTCTGCAAATATATGCATACTTATATATAAAATTATATGTTTTTTTTTGAAATTCAAATGTAACTGTGTGCTCTGTGTTTTTATTTACTAAATCTGGCAACCATACCTACATAGGAACAAAGTCAAAACAGCTAGATAAATCCCTACTATCGACATAGGTCTCCTTTATTACCATGAATAATTTTAAAAAACATGTTTTTGATGATTTTGATACTCTTAAATAACTATATTGTTAGGTACCAGGAAACAATATTGATTTGTATTTTTGACCTTGTGTTGAGATAATCAGGTTATATCTATTCAAATTCCCACTGTATAAAAATGTGTAATATTTGCTGTCCAATTTTATTTCTACCAGATAGTATTTTACACAAAATTTTGCATAGACTAAGTCTTCAACAAATATTTATTTTGCAACTCCTTTCTTTCTTTTTAAATTTATTTTTAAATAAATTTTTAATTTACTTAAAATTAAACTCCTTTTTAATTTATTTTAAACTCCTTTTTAATTTATTTTGCAACTCTTTTCTTGGAAGAATTAAACACTAAAAATCCATTCAATCAATTTATGTCTCTACTTCAGAAAAAAAATAAATACCGGTAAATAAAGGTCATGAACATATTGTGCCCCAAAGCAGTCAGCAGGTCAACCATCTTGACTTTTACTTCTCATTTTCCTTGACTTCAAGGGAAATATATTCGTTTCCTATTGCTGTTTATAACAAAGTACACAAACTTAGTGGCTTAAAAGAACATAAATTTATTCTCTTATAGTTCTAGATGTCAGAAGTCTTAAATGATTCGCTAAAATCAAAGTGTTGGCAGGGCTGGTTCTTTCTGGAGGTTTCAGGGAGAATTCATTTCTTGGCCTTTTTCACCTTGTAGAGGCCATTTGTATTCCTTGGCTCAAAGCCCCTTCCTCATTCCAATTCAACTATTTTTTTTTTTTTTTGAGACGGAGTCTCGCTCTGTCGCCCAGGCTGGAGTGCAGTGGCCGGATCTCAGCTCACTGCAAGCTCCGCCTCCCGGGTTCCCGCCATTCTCCTGCCTCAGCCTCCCGAGTAGCTGGGACTACAGGCGCCGCCACTTCACCCGGCTAGTTTTTTGTATTTTTTAGTAGAGAAGGGGTTTCACCGTGTTAGCCAGGATGGTCTCGATCTCCTGACCTCGTGATCCGCCCGTCTCGGCCTCCCAAAGTGCTGGGATTACAGGCTTGAGCCACCGCGCCCGGCCTCCAATTCAACTTTGTGCTCCATCATCACGTCTACTACTACTTACTCTGATCACACTCTCTCCTTCCTACAGTGACCCCTATGATTATATTGGATTCACCCAGATAATCCAGAGTAATCTCACCATCTCCTTTACCACACCTGAAAAGTTTCCTTTACTATGTAAAGTGACGTACACTCAGGTTCTGGGAATTAGGATGTGAACCTTTGGGGAAACATTCAACCTACCATAGAAAGGGATTGGCAAAGTGAACCTCATAATACATGTCTACATCTGTATTAGAAATAAATTATATACGTACACACATACCTTACGTTTTTTTAAACAGCAGTGCTTTTCACTTCCAAGAACTAATTTGAGTATTACTCTTAGAGTAGGTGGTGAGGCAGACGTGAACAGGCCAGGAGACAGCCCCTCACCACCAAGGGCGTCAGGCAACCATCAGGAGATGGTCAGGAGGTTATTAAACTGTCTTTCTAGAATAACAATTGGTCACAGCCAGCGCCAGGGAAAGGCAATCTCCCAATAGATAGAAAAAACCCTGCAACTGGTGATCAGCAGCTTCTCGATCATATCTTGGGCGAGTGGGCTCAAGCACGCATAGTACCAGAAAAATGGCAGAGTTTAATTTGTATATAATCTTCCTCTAGGAACATTCGGTAAGAGAAGAACGCCTCAAGAGGGCATGTGCAAAGCTGCGCAAACACACTGCGCCTGTGGCCCCTCCCAAGGGTTGGCAGATCACAGCGCATGTGGACAGCCTACCCCAAAGGAAGAATCAGGGGAGAAGGGATGCAACCCCCTGGAAGTACTCCAACCTATCAACCCCAGGTCAAAGGTCCAGCTGCACGCATTCTCTCAAGCTGCCTGCTTGGCCCTCTTCCAAGTGTACTTCACTTCCTTTTGTTCCTGCTCTAAAGTGTGTTTATAAACTTTCACTCCTGCTCTGAAACTTGCCGAGGTCTCTCTCTCTGCCTTATGCCCCTCCGTCGAATTCTTTCTTCCGAGGAGGCGAGGACTGAGGTTGCTGCAGACCCGTATGGATTCGCCGCCTGTCACATCACAACACCACGGTGATGTAGACCAGACGGGTATTGTTTTGCTGCTTTTCTTTCTAAAAATTTTTTTTTTTTTTAGACGGAGTCTCGCTCTGTCGCCCAGGCTGGAGTGCACTGGCAGAATCTCGGCTCACTGCAAGCTCCGCCTCCCGGGTTCACGCCATTCTCCTGCCTCAGCCTCCCGAGTAGCTGGGACTACAGGCGCCGCCACCACGCCTGGTTATTTTTTTGTATTTTTAGTAGAGACGGGGTTTCACCATGTTAGCCAGGATGGTCTCGATCTCCTGACCTCGTGATCCGCCCGCCTTGGCCTTCCAAAGTGCTGGGATTACAGGCGTGAGCCACCGCGCCCGGCCTTGTTTTGCTGCTTTTCATATGCTAATTAGTAATCACAACTGCAACCTTTTGAGTGTTTACTATGCTGCAGTATGGGCTATAGGTATAATGCTGGGAATCTTTCATTTCCTTTAATTTTTGGAACCACCCTATGAGGTAGGTTTTATTATTATTCTCATTTCCAGGTGAAAATAATGGAGGATAGAGAGATTAAGTAAATGAGCAACAATTATTAAGACATTTTTAACATTTAGTGTTTACTCAGGCACTGTAGTACTTCACGTACATTTTCCCATTAAATCCTTTCAAAACTTCAACGAGTAGATAATGTTATTAATGTTCACAGTTCGGAAGAGGTTAAATAACGTGCCCGAGGTCACGCAGCTTGTAAGTGGCAGAGCCAGGATGCACACCGGGTTGACTGGATTCTGGGAATCATATTAACCAGTCCACTCTATTGAGCTTGTCTACCGTTGCATGGCTCATACACAGCAGAACTAAAGTTACAACAAATAATGCCCATTTCCTAGGGTGTTGTTCTTTCAATCACAAAGCCATCAGGATGATGGTCTGTCTGGCATTCTAGTGCAGCCACAGCCCTCGGAGATACCAATTCTCTTAGTCTGAGGTGAGGCCCAAGCACTGGTATACTTTAAAAGCTGCCTGGGTGATTAAAATGTGCAGGCGGGATTGTGACCCACTGCACAAAGGGTAGATCCTAAGCTTCCAGGAAGCAGCAGGCTATGATGCATAGAAAAAAACCAGAAAAAATATAAATTGTTTGGGTTGGGCTCGGTGGCTCAAGCCTGTAATCCCAGCACTTTGGGAGGCTGAGGCAGTGGATCAGGTGAGGTCAGGAGTTCAAGACCAGCCTAGCCAACATGGTTGAAACCCTGCCTCTACTAAAAATACAAAAATTAGCCAGGCGTGGTCGTGCACGCCTGTAATCCCAGCTACTCAGGAGGCTGAGGCATGAGAATCGCTTGACCTGGGGAGGCGAAGGTTGCAGTGAGCCGAGATCACGCCACTGCACTCTACCCTGGGTGACAGAGTGAGACCCTGTCTCAATAAATAAATATAATTTTTAAAAAAAAACTTGTTCTGGAGGTCAATTACGTGCCCTTGTCACCAGCCTTCAGGAGGTTTGCTGCATCCTACAGCCTGCGTGAGGTGACAGGGAGCCTGCAGAGAGCTATTAACCATTTCTTTGTTCCTACTTCTGCTGACAAATACAGTGAATGGGAACCTCTCAGAAGCCAGAATTACATCAATGTAATCATTAGTGATTCTGATAAAAGAATAGCCAGAAGTACCCCAAACTGTGAATGTGCTTTCAGTGAGCTCACATTTTAAAAGCATGAATATAAAACAAATTTAAAAAAAGGAAACCTAATCAAAAATAGATTTAGAAGGATAGCCCAGGCCTGTAAAAATATTGTTAGAAAGGCCAATATTCAGAATGTGCTAAATTGCAGTAAGTCTGAAAACAAAACAGACCAAAAAAACAAAAACATTTTTAGAGATATGAGAAGCAAGGCCAGGCATGAGGCTCATGCCTGTAATCCCAGCACTTTGGGAGGCTGAAGCAGACGTATCACTTCAGCCCAGGAGTTCGAGACCAGCCTGGGCAACATGGCAACATCTCATCTCTACAAAAGAATACAAAAATTAGCCGTCGTGTTGGCACGTGCCGGTGGCCCCCGTGGAGGTTACAGTGAGCCAAGATCATGCCACTGCATTCCAGCATGGGCGACAGAGAGAGACTCTGTCGCAAACAAACAGAAGCCCACTCCCCGCAAAAAAAAAAAAAAAAAAAAAAAAGAGAGAGAGAAAAGAGAGAGATACAAGGAGGAAGGATTTTAAATAGCATAGGCCAAGATATCAGGAAACCCTCCTTTGAAAAAATCCACTGAAGTTTGTATGTTTTCCCTATCATTTAGAATGATTCTCAGACTAGAAAAGATAAGACAAATATACCTTATTAAATCAGAATTTTAGAGCAAATTTAGAGAATCTAGCTTGTGCTCACTTCACAGCCCTTACCAAGCTGAAGTCTTTTTAAATTTCTTTTTTGAGAAGGAGTCCCGCTCTGTCGCCAGGCTGGAGTGCAGTGGCGCGGTCTCAGCTCACCGCAACCTGCGCCTCCTGGGTTCAAGCAATTCTCCTGCCTCAGCCTCCTGAGTAGAAGTCTTTTGAATATGTTATTAACTTGGCCGGTCAATAGACTTTTTTTTTTTTTTCCTGTTTTCTTTCTTTCTCTTTCTCTCTCTCTCTCTCTCTCTCTCTTTCTTTCCTTCTTTCCTTTTGAGACAGGATCTCGCTCTGTCACCCGGTCTGGAGTGCAGTGGCGCGATCTCGGCTCACTGCAACCTCTGCCTCCCAGGTTTGAGTGATTCTTGTGCTTCAGCCTCCCAAGTAGCTGGGATTACAGGCATGCACCATCATGCCTGGCTAATTTTTGTATTTTTAGTAGAGACAGCGTTTCACCACGTTGGCCAGCCTGGTCTCCACCTCCTGACCTCAAGCGATCCACCTGCCTCGGTCTCCCAAAGTGCTGAGATTACAGGCGTGAGCCACCACACCTGGCCCAAAAGGCGTTTTTTGAGTGGGTGAGACTCCGTCCTGGGTTCCTGTGGAGCACTCTCCCCTTGCCACATCTTCCCGTCTCCTCTGGGGCTTGGTCTAGTCCTAATGAGTTTATATTTAAGCAGCAATGTTGACTTACTATTGAGGCATCAGGAGAAGACAGAAATAGAAAGCGGGGCATGTATAAATATTCTCATCTCAAAAATGTAAGGCAACATCTATGAACTTCAGACTTGCAAAGTTGGTGTTGATCTCTAGATAGCTCACAGGGCCTTCTGAGATAAGATTTCTGCCATCCTTCTCAGCACATCAAGCAGAGCCTAAATCACACAGGGTTTTGCAATTCCAGGTGAGGTTGCAGTGAAAGCCTAGAGAACTCCAGGGGAAGAGTGCATTCAGCTTCTTTTCATTCCTAATTGAATTTCAGACTAGGTTTATATTTCTAGACTGGAAATAATTTGCCCTCAAAGGCATGAAAGCTTTGCCCCATTGTCTTCAAGGTATTTGAATTCTCCTTCTGGAAACATATGACCTATTTTTTCCTTGTAGAAACATTTAGAGTCTTCTTTTTTATCCCTGTTATTTTGAAACGTTATAAAGATATTCTTTGATATTTGCCTTTTCCTATTCATTGTGCTGTGCCCTCAACAGGAAATTTTTGCTCTGAAAATTCTTACCTTTCAGTTTGGAGAGAGATTCTTACATTATGCCTTTGATATTTCTCTCTGTTTTCTCTGTTCCTTGTTTCTAGAACTCCTACCAGGAAATTGTTATCTCTTTTCTGACTTTATTTTTGTATCCTTTTTTTCCTATTTTGCATCTCTTTGCTTTTTAACCTTATTCTTTGAGAGATGTCCCCAACTTTATCTTCCAATCCTTCTATTGCATGTTTTATTTTTGCTATCATAACATTAATTTCCCAGAGTCGTTTTAGTTACCTGAATGCTCCTATTTTTTTTAAGATCAGTTGTTTCATGGAGGAAATTCTTTTTGATAACTTTGAGAATATCTATCTATATATATATATTTCCTTCTGCTTCCTGAGCTTTCTCTGTCCCTGTGAGTTTCTTTGTTTTGTTCTTTCATGTCTGGGTTTCTTCAAATGTTCAGTGATCCCGCGTGGTCTGTTCCTATTTTAAAATGAGGCTCTGAAAGACTAATTTGGAAGCTCTGTGTGTTCAGGCAGCGCTTGGTGTATTGTGAGTATCATGTGGGGATATTGTGACAGGGTCTATCTTTACATTTGCTTTTTCTTTTTTGGGTGGTCAGTTTCCTTAGAAAGGAGTGAATACATGGCTGTCTGTGTACTCGGGAGTGAAACTGGGACACATTTGTCATCATGAAGACTTCCAGTTTTCTCCCTCGTTGCAGTTTGAGGACAGTGTGCCATCTGTTTCCTGCCAAGAACCTGCCTGATAAGCTTTTGGCTATGCCAGAAATCTCTTGTCCAGAGCGCCTCTGGTTCAGTGTATTCAAGGAATAAATCACCAAGTCTTTGCCACAGATTAAGTGAGAAAACAAATGTTCAAAAAAAGTTGCAGAATAGTATATGCATAATATGATTCACGGAATTTAAAATAGTGTGCATGCACTCCACTTCCACACGCCTCCTGTATGCTTTGTGAAATCACGTTTATGGGACGTCATTGTTTTGGACTGAGCTCATGCACTAGACCCCAACAGACCAGACCAAACCAGAATGGGTCACTTGTGCCAAGTGCCATGTAATCAAACTGAACTTAGAAATGGGCATTTCCGAAAAAGCAGGAGAATAACAGCAACCAATCCAAAGGGGCCCAGTCTGATGTCCAGCTGCTTCTCCTCTCTCTGTCGGTTGAGTGTGGGGTGGGAGGTGGGGTGGGCCATGCGTGGTTCAGGAAAAGGCAACATTTGAGCAGGAAAACAGGGATGCAAGTTTTCACTTTGGGCTGCGGTCTTAGGCTTTTTGGCTTGAGTGTGGGGCTTTGCCAGGGACTCACCTTTTTCTGCCTAGAATTTCTCTGCTGCTTGTCCCTATCTGAAGGAGTACACTCTAAAACAATAATAAAAAATACAGTATAGTAAATACATAAACCAGTAACGGTCAGTTATTGTCATTATCAAGTATTATGTACCATTCATAATTGCACATGTTATACTTTTGTACAACCGGCAGCACAGTAGGTTTACACCAGCATCACCGCAAACATGAGTAATGCATTGCACTATGACATTAGGACAGCTATGACATCATTAGGCTACAGGAATTTTTCAGCCCCATTATAATCTTATGGGACACCCTGTGCTACATCCACTGCTCACCTAAATGTAGTGATGTAATGCATAACTGTACATTCAACTGTTAACAGGATTTAACTCTAGGAAATGGTTGTGGGGTAGAAGAAAGAAACAAAGAACTTCTCATTTTTAATTTTTACAATTCTCTACTCTTCCCCTGAATGACCGTATATAACTTTATAATGTTTTTCACAAACAGCTCCCGATGTAATTCTGATGCTCAGCTAGACTTGCAATCACTGGTTACTATCTATTTCTGTGTTCCCCTCTCAGCAGAATATTGGAATTAAAATGATAGCAAAGACTGAATGGCCAAATGATAGGAATTCTACAGCAGTCTTCCTGTATGAGGTTTGTGGGAATGTGGGTGGTACACAAAGAAAATGGTCAGCTTGGATTTTTTTTTTTTTTCATTTAATGCATTTTTGGTATAAAAATGTCTCAACTTTTGTTGTTGTTGTTTGTTTGTTTGACATAGGGTCTCCCTCTGTCACCCAGGTTCAAGGACAGTGGCAGGATCACAGCTGACTGCACCCTTGAACACCTTGGCCCAAGCGATCCTCCAGCCTCAGCTTCCACAGTAGCTGGGAATACAAGTGCATGCTACCACACCCAGTTTATTTTTTAAATTATCAGTAGAGACAGGCTGGTCTTGAATTCTTGGGCTCAAGTGATCCTTCTGCTTCAGCCTCCCAAAGTACTGGGATTACAGGCAGGAGCCACTGTGCCCAATTTGAGTATTTGCTTTATAGAGTACTATGGACATCTAATAGATATTGATAATTATATCAATACTTTACCTGTGATTCTAAACGAGTAGGACTACATATGGTGCAATATGGCTTTAAGTTAAATGAATGATATTGTCTTAAATGCGCTCCCATACTTAAAATATCCATATTAAAAATACTGATTTATATTGTTTCCTTTTCATACACACACATACATTACAGAATTTGTTTGTAAAAGGAAAGCACTAATTACCTAACCACCTTAACACAATGACTATTTAAAAATATTTCTTTACATTAGATTTCAAAAAAAATCTTCTATTGTTCACGTAAATAAATTTTCTTGAGTTTCTGATTTTTATAATTCTGAAAATGAGCAATACATTTCACTTTTCTGTACGCAGATATTTCTATAAACTGCAATGTGTTTGAAAGTATTTTTTTCATTAAATAGAAAAGTAGTATTATGTTTCGAAGTGTCTGCTGTTAGTTTCCACCCACTAAAAAAACATTCCATTGCTACCGAAAAAAATGTCACTTTTTCCCCGCAAAACATTGTCAGAAATTCAGTGATAGTGTTTTCTTTTTATTTTATTTTATTTTTTTAATTCTTTGCTAGGGCGAAGGGGAGGGAATATTATGTTGTAGCTCATAGCCTTATGTACCCTTATAGTTAAATTCTGAGAAAAAATAGTTTTGAGTAAACAGAGAACTAAAGCACCAAATATTTTATTTGTAACCACAGTTTTAAATCGTGTGTGGATCTTTTGTTTCTGGCTATGGGAAAGGTAAATAGGGCAGTTCCTCTTACAATCATGAGCCAGATTCCATTACGTTTTCCTGCTTGCCCAAATTAGCAAACGATGTCATTTGTTGCTGTTCACTGCTAATTATCAGTCTTTCTACAAATTCAAGCAATTGTATTATTTGGAATTCCATGCTCCTTTCAGCCCCAGCAATGTTTTGTCTTGTATTGTAGTGCTCTGCAAATCTGTGTAAAGCAATATATCATTGTTAAATAGAGAGAGAGATAAAAAGACCTTTCAGAAAGAATTACCTCGAAACTTTTAATAAGACTATTTTTTGTTGTTTGTGCCTGGCTCCAATCTGAATATCAGTGTAAGCATCACACTGATTTGTGAGTTTTCCATTGTCTTTGACTGAGGTGCCCTCGGATGCTTGAGTTTTTCTAAGCCTTTGCTTTCACTCCAGCTATGGGTCCTGCCATGCCCTAGCCACATTTCAACAACAAAGGCACGCCTCTGAAAAGTATGCGGCTCGCTCTGTCACTTTTTCTCCTTGTACAATCTTACCATTATCTTACCATTGAGCAAATGATGTACTCGTTGTTTAAGCAATTAGATTAAGCAATGGTGAGTAAACAATAATTTCTTGTTTATTCTAATGAAAGAGTAGTGTTGAAAATGGCTGGAATATTCAAACAGGAGTTGTACGTAGCCAAATACCTTCATTTATTTACCGAATATGCCCTTCAAACAGATTTTTTTTCTCCTTCTTCTTCTTTTTATTATACTTAAGTTCTAGGATACATGTGCAGAACCTGCAGGTTTCTTACATAGGTATACATGTGCTATGGTGGTTTGCTGCACCCATTAGCCCATCATCTACATTAGGTATTTCTCCTGATGCTCTCCCTCCCTTTGTCCCCCACCCCCCGACAGGCCCCAGTGTGTGATGTTCCCCTCCCTGTGCCCATATGTTCTCACTGTTCAACTCCCACTTATGAGTGAGAACATGCAGTGTTTGGTTTTCTGTTCCTGTGTTAGTTTGCTGAGAATGATGGTTTCCAGCTTCATCCATGTCCCTGCAAAGGACATGAACTCATTCTTTTTTATGGCTGCATAGTATTCCATGGTTTATATGTGCCACATTTTCTTTATTCAGTCTATCCTTGATGGGCATTTGCATTGGTTCCAAGACTTTGCTATTGTGAATAGTGCTGCAATAAACATACATGTGCATGTGTCTTTATAGTGGAATGATTTATAATCCTTTGGATATGTACTCAGTAATGGGATGGCTGAGTCAAATGGTAATTTTAGTTCTAGATCCTTGAGAAATTGCCACACTGTTTTCCACAATGATTGAACTAATTTACACTCCCACCAACAGTGTAAAAGCATTGCTGGAATACAATGGCGTGATCTCAGCTCACTGCAACCTCTGCCTTCTGGTTTCAAGTGATTCTCCTACCTCAGCCTCCCGAGTAGCTGGAATTACAGGTGTCTGCCACCACATCTGGCTAATTTTTGTATTTTTAGTAGAGACAGGGTTTCACCATGTTGGCCAGGCTGGTCTCGAACTCCTGACCTTGTGATCCACCCGCCTGGGCCTCCCAAAGTGCTGGGATTACAAACATGAGCCATCGTACCTGGCTGCTTTTTTGTGACAGGATCTCACTCTGTCATCAGGCTGGAATGCAGCGGCATAATCACAGCTCACTGCAGCCTCGACCTCCTGAGTCCTTTTGCCTCGGCCTTCCAAGTAGCTTGGACTACAGATGCATACCACCGCACTTAGCTAACTTTTAATAGAGATAGGGTCTCCCTATGTTTCCCAGGCTGGTCTTGAACTCCTGGGCTCAAGCGCCTGGCCTGTATCCTGACTTTTTAAACATCACCATTCTAACTGGGGTGAGATGGTATCTCATTGTGGTTTTGATTTGCATTTCTCTAGTGACCAGTGATGATGAACTTTTTTTTCATTTGTTTGTTGTCCACATAAAAGTCTTTCTTTGAAAAGTGTCTGTTCATATCCTTTGCCCACTTTTTGATGGGGTTGTTTTTTCCTTGTAAATTTGTTTAAGTTCCTTGTAGATTCTGGATATTAGCCCTTTGTCAGATGGACAGATTGCAAAAATTTTCTCCCATTCTGTAGGTTGCCTGTTTACTCTGATGGTAGTTTCTTTTGCTGTGCAGAAGCTCTTTACTTTAGTTAGATCCCATTTGTCAATTCTGGCTTTTGTTGCCATTGCTTTTGGTGTTTTAGTCATGAAGTCTTTGCTCATGCCTATGTCCTGAATGGTATTATAGCCTAGGTTTTCTTCTAGGGTTTTGATGGTTTTAGATCTTACATTTAAATCTTTAATTCATCTTGACTTAATTTTTGTATAAGGTGTAAGGAAGGGGTCCAGTTTTAATTTTCTGCATATGGTCAGCCAGTTTTCCCAACACCGTTTATTTATGTAATTAATTTTTTAATTTTCTTTTTCTTTTTTTGTGATTATACTTTAAGTTCTGTGGTACATGTGCACAATGTGCAGGTTTGTTACATATGGATACATGTGCCACGTTGGTGTGCTGCACCCATTAACTCATCATTTACGTTAGGTATTTCTCCCAATGCTATCCCTCCCCCCTCCTCCCCACCCCATGACAGGCCCGGGTGTGTTATGTACCCTGCCCTGTTTCCAAGTGTTCTCACTGTTCAGTTCCCACCTATGAGTGAGAACATGTGTTGTTTGGTTTTCTGTCCTTGTGATAGTTCTCTCAGAATGATGGTTTCCAGCTTCATCCATGTTGCTACAAAGTACATTAACTCATCTTTTTTTATGGCTGCATAGTATTCCGTGGTATATATGTGCCACATTTTCTTAATCCAGTCTATCATTGATGGACATTTGGGTTGGTTCCAAGTCTTTGCTATTGTGAATACTGCCGCAGTAAACACAGGTGTGCATGTGTCTTTATAGTAGCATGATTTATAATCCTTTGGGTATATACCCAGTAATGGGATCGCTGGGTCAAATGGTATTTCTAGTTCTAGACCCTTGAGGAATCGCCACACTGTCTTCCACAATGATTGAACTAGTTTACAGTCCCACCAACAGTGTAAAAGTGTTCCTATTTCTCCACATCCTCTCCAGCACCTGTTGTTTCCTGACTTTTTAATGATCACCATTCTAACTGGCCAACAGCATTTATTAAATAGGGAATCATTTCCCCAATGCTTGTTTTTGTCAGGTTTTTCAAAGATCAGATGGTTGCAGATGTGTGGTGTTATTTCTGAGGCCTCTGTTCTGTTCCATTGGTGTATATAACTGTTTTGATATCAGTACCAAGCTGTTTTGGATACTATAGCCTTGTAGTATAGTCTGAAGTCAGGTAACATGATGCCTCCAACTTCAATCTTTTTGCTTAAGATTGTCTTGGCTATACGGGCTCTTTTTTGCTTCCATAGGAAATTTAAAGTAGTTTTTTCTAATTCTGTGAAGAAAGTCAGTGGTAGCTTTATGGGAATAGCATTGAATCTAAAAATTACTTTGGGCAATATGGTCATTTTTGTGATATTGATTCTTCCTATCCATGAGCATGGAATGTTTTTCCATTTGCTTGTGTCCTCTCTTATTTCCTTGAGTGGTGGTTTGTAGTTCTCCTTGAAGAGGTCCTTCACATCCCTTGTAAGTTGTATTCCTAGGTATTTTATTCTCTTCGTAGTAATTGTGAATGGGAGTTCACTCGTGATTTGTCTCTCTGTTTGTCTATTATTGGTGTATAGGAATGCTTGTGATTTTTGCACATTAATTTTGTATACTGAGACTTTGCTAAAGGTGCTTTATCAGCTTAAGGAGTTTTGGGGCTGAGGCGATGGGGTTTTCTAAATACACAATCATGTCATCTGCAAACAGAGATAATTTGACTTCCTCTCTTCCTATTTGAACGTGCTTTATTTTTTATCTTGCCTGATTGCCCTGCCAGAACTTCCAACACTATGTTGAATAGGAGTGATGACAGAGGGCCGGCTTTGTCTTTGGCCGGTTTTCAAAGGGAATGCTTCCAGCTTTTGCCCATTCGGTATGATATTGTTTGTGGATTTGTCATAAATAGCTCTTATAATTTTGAGATATGTTCCATCAATACCTGGTTTACTGAAAGTTTGTAGAAGGAAGACGTGTTGAATTTTATCAAAGGCCTTTTCTGCTTCTATTGAGATAATCATCTGGTTTTTGTCATTGGTTCTGTTTATGTGATGGATTACATTTATTGATTTGCGTATGTTGAACCAGCCTTGTATTTCAGGGACGAAGCCAACTTGATCATGGTGGATAAGCTTTTTACTGTGCTGCTGGATTTGGCTTGCCAGTATTTTATTGAGGATTTTCGCATTGATGTTCATTGAGGATACTGGCCTGAAATTTTCTTTTCTTTGTTGTGTCTCTGCCAGGTTTTGGTATCAGGATGATGCTGGCCTCATAAAATGAGTTAGGGAGGAGTTCCTCTTTTTCCAGTGTTTGGAATACTTTCTGCAGGAGTGATACCAACTGCCCTTTGTACCTCTGGTAGAATTCAGCTGTGAATCCGTCTGGGCCTGGGCTTTTATTAGTTGGTAGGCTGTTAATCACTGCCTCAATTTCAGAACTTGTTATTGGTTTCTTCAGGGATTCGACATCTTCCTGGTTTAGTCTTGGGAGGGTGTATGTGTCCAGGAATGTATCTGTTTCTTCTAGATTTTTGTAGAGGTGTTTATAGTATTCTCTGATGGTAGTTTATATTTCTGTGGGATCAGTGATGATCTCAGTGATTATCATTTTTTATTGTGTCTATTTGATTCTTCTCTGTTTTCTTCATTAGTCTGGCTAGCAATCTATCTATTTTGTTAATATTTCCAAAAAAACCAGCTCCTGGATTCATTGATTTTTTTGAAGGGGTTTTAGTGTCTCTATCTCCTTCAGTTCTGCTCTGATCTTAGTTATTTCTTGTCTTCTGCTAGTTTTTGAATTTGTTTGCTCTTGCTTCTCCAGTTCTTTTAATTGTGATGTTATTATGTCAATTTTAGATCTTTCCAGCTTTTTTCTGTGGGCATTTAGTGAGATACATTTCCCTCCAAACGCTGCTTTAGCTGTGTTCCAGAGATTCTGGTATGTTGTGTCTTTGTTCTCATTGGTTTCAAAGAACTTACTTATTTCTGCCTTAATTTCATTATTTACCCAGTAGTCATTCAGGAGCAGGTTATTCAGTTTCCATGTAGTTGTGTGGTCTTAACTGAGTTTCTTAATCCTGAGTTCTAATTTGATTGCACTGTGGTTTGAGAGACTGTTTTTATGATTTCCATTCTTTTGCATTTGCTGAGGAGTGTTTTACTTCCAATTATGTGGTCAATTTTAGAATAAGTGCAATATGGTGCTGAGAAGAACGTATATGCTGTTGATTTGGGGTGGAGAGTTCTGTAGATGTCTATTAGGTCTGCTTGGTCCAGAGCTGAGTTCAAGTCCTGAATATCCTTGTCAATTTTCTGTCTCATTGTTCCATCTAATATTGACAGTGGGGCGCTAAAGTTTCCACTATTATTGTGTGGAAGTCTAAGTCTCTTTGTAAGTCTCTAAGAACTTGCTTTATGAATCTGGGTGCTCCTGTATTGGGGGCATATGTATTTAGGGTGGTTAGCTCTTCTTGTTGAATTGATCCCTTTACTATTATGTAATGCTTTCTTTGTCTTTTTTGATCTTTGTTGGTTAAAAGTCTGTTTTATCAGAGACTAAGATTGCAACCCCTGCCTTTTTTTGCTTTCCATTTGCTTGGTAAATCTTTCTCCAGCCCTTTGTTTTGAGCCTATGTGTGTCTTTGCACGTGAGATGTGTCTCCTGAATACAGCACACCAATAGGTCTTGACTCTTTATCTTATTTGTCAGTCTGTGTCTTTTAATGGGGGCATTTAACCCGTTTACATTTAAGGCTAATATTGTTATGTATGAATTTGAGCCTGTCATTATGATGCTAGCTGGTTATTTTGCCCATTAGTTGATGCAGTTTCTTCATAGTGTTGATGGTCTTTACATTTTGGTATGTTTTTGCACTGGCTGGTACCAGTTTTTCGTTTCCATATTTAGTGCTTCCTTCAGGAGCTCTTGTATGGCAGGCCTGGTGGTGACAAAATCCCTCAGTATTTGCTTGTCTGTAATAGATTTTATTTTTCCTTCACTTACGAAGCATAGTTTGACTGGATATGAAATTCTGGGCTGAAAATTCTTTCCTTTAAGAATGTTGGATGTTGGTCCCCACTCTCTTCTGGCTTGTAGGGTTTCTGCAGAGAGATCCATTGTTAGTCTGATGGGCTTCCCTTTGTGGGTAACCCAACCTTTTCTCTCTGGCTGCCCTTAACAGTTTTCCCTTCATTTTAACCTTGGTAAATTTGATAATTATGTGTCTTGGGGTTGCTCTTGTCGAGGAGCATCTTTGTGGTGTTCTCTGTATTTCCTGAATTGGAATGTTGGCCTGTCTTGCTAGGTTGGGGAAGTTCTCCTGGATAATGTCCTGAAGAGTGTTTTCCAGCTTGATTCCATTCTCCCCATGACTTGCTGGTACACCAATCAAACATAGGTTTGGTCTCTTCACATTGTCCCATATTTCTTGGAGGCTTTGTTTGTTCCTTTTCATTCTTTTTTCTATAATCTTGTCTTCATGCTTTATTTTATTAAGTTGATTTTCAGTCTCTGATATCCTTTCTTCTGCTTGATCAATTTGGCTATTGGTACTTGTTTATGCTTCACAAAGTTCTTGTGCTGTGTTTTTCAGCTCCATCAGGTCATTTATGTTCTTGTTTAAACTGATTATTGTAGTTAGCATTTCCTGTAACCTTTTGTCAAGGTTCTTAGCTTCCTTGCATTGGGTTAGAACATGCTTCTTTAGCTTGGAGGATTTTATTACCCATCTTCTGAAGCCTACTTCTGTCACTTCATCAAACTCATTCTCCATCCAGTTTTGCTCCCTTGCTGGCAAGGAGCTGTGAGCCTTTGGAGGAGAAGAGTTGTTCTGCTTTTTGGAATTTTCAGCCTTTTTCTGCTAGTTTTTCCTCATCTTCATGGATTTGTCTACCTTTGGTCTTTGATGTTGGTGACTTTCAGATGGAGTTTTTGAGTGGTAATCCTTTTTGTTGATATCGATGCTATTGCTTCCTGTTTGTTAGTTTGCCTTCTAACAGTCAGGCCCCTCTTCTTTAGGTCTGCTGGAGTTTGCAGGTGGTCCGCTCCAGACCCTGTTTGCCTGGGTATCACCAGCAGAGCCTGCATAACAGCAAAGATTGCTGCCTGCTCCTTCCTCTGAAAGCTTTATCACAGAGAGGCACCTGCCAGATGCCAGCTGGAGTGCTCCTGTAGGGTGTGTCTGTCAACCCCTGCTGGGAGGTGTCTCCCCATCAGGAGGCACAGGGGTCAGGGACCCACTTGAGGAGGCAGTCTGTCCCTTAGCAGAGCTCAGGCACTGTGCTGGGAGATCTGCTGCTGTCTTCAGAGCCAGCAGCAGGAAACGTTTAAGTCTCCTGAAGCTGCGCCCACAGCCACCCTTTCCCCCAAGTGTTCTGTCCCAGAGAGATGGGACTTCTATCTATAAGCCCCTGACTGGAGCTACTGCCTTTATTTCAGTGATGCCTTGCCCAGAGAGAAGGAATCTAGAGAAGCAGTCTGGCTACAGCGGTTTTGTGGCCCTGCAGTGGACTCTGCCCAATCTGAACTTCCAGGAGGCTTTGTCTACACTGTGAGGGGAAAACTGCCCACTCAAGCCTCAGTAATGGTGGACACCCTCCCCGCACCGAGCTAGAGTGTCCCAGGTCGACTTCAGACTGCTGTGCTGGCAGCGAGAATTTCGAGCCAGTGGATCTTAGCTTGTTGAACTCCATGGGGGTGGGATCCACTGAGCAAGACCACTTGGCTCCCTGGCTTCAGCCCCCTTTTCAGGGGAGCCAACGGTTCTGTCTCTCTGGCATTCCAGGTGCCACTGGGGCACAAAAAAAAACTCCTGCAACTAGCTGGGTGTCTACCCAAACGGCCGCCCAGCTTTGTACTTGAAACCCAGGGCCCTGTTGGTGTAGGCACCCAAGGGAATCTCCTGGTCTGCGAGTTGCGAAGACCATGGGAAAAGCACAGTATCTGGGCTGGAATGCACCGTCTCTCATGGCTCAGTCCCTTGTGGCTTCCCTTGGCTAGGGGAGGGAGTTCCCTGTCCCCTGCACTTCCAGGATGAGGTGGCGGCCCACCTTGCTTCTGCTCATGCCCTGTGGACTGCACCCACTGTCTAACCGGTCCCAATGAGACGAGCCAGGTACCTCAGTTGGAAATGCAGAAATCACATGTCTTCTGCATTGATCTCGCTGGGAGCTGCAGATTGGAGCTGTTCCTATTCGGCCATCTTGCCCAGGAATCCTGAGATATATTTTTTTAATCTCAGATTCAGTTTTGTTTCTCATGAACTAACAAGTTGGGGTTATTTAAGATGGCCAAGTTGAATGGTTTAAAATTGAACTTACAAAGTTGTACCCTCTTTTAGATTTTGAGAAATGTGCTACACTGTCATTCCTTTAACCTGGAGAGGGCAGGCAGGATACATGCTGTTGCCCATTGGGAGACATCTCAGGATTCAGGTGGTTCCCTCGCACCAGCAAAATACCCACTCACCTAAGATTCAGGCAGAGAGAGCCACCCCCTAGTTCTCCTTCATCATTTTATGAATTCCACCCAAAGGCCATTGTCACTTACACACAAACACACAGCAGAAGAAAGACAAAGCTACCCTCGAAGACAGTTTCCACAATTGGGAAAAATTAATGAGACAGCTACTAACTGGATGACCCAGCTGGGATCAGGAGTTTCTCCAGGATTTGCTTCTGAATTAAACTGTACTCTTCATCAGGAAGTCATGCCTTTTTTGATCACTGCTGGTATGTTTTTTCCTTTCAACTAATTTTCCCACTCACTTTTTATTGGGAATTCTGTGATTTGGTTTCCTTCCTCTGCCTACACTTCCTTTTCATCCCCATGTGGCCTAAATGGGGACTGTGAGTGAAAGGCATTCTGTAATTTTGCCCAGGTTACTACTGCTGGTGTGCCGTAGCGTGAGCGTTTGATTTGACCCTGGTGTGACTGCCCAGGCCTTCTTGTCACGGGGAGTCAGAAACTCCAAGGCATGGAGGCCCTGGTCAGGTTGGAAAGGATGGAAGCAGCTGGCTGGGGAGTGCAAAGCCCTGGAAATCAACGGCTCCTCTGGCCTGGGTCTCCTGTTGAAAACCACCAGTGGCTTTTCACTCCATGAAGATTAAACCCAAACTCCTTCACCTACATTGGTAAGTCCAGTTATCAGGGTCAGAACAGAAAGCCAATCCAGATAAAGGAGGTGAAACTGGAGAGTGAAAACTGTGTGTCCACCAGATGCTAGGTGAGCCAGGATTCCCACTGGAAACAGACAAAGACGAATCAAAACGTCAGGACTAGCGCTGTGAGGCATGTGCCTGGGGAGTCCACACCCAGCAGGAGGCCTCGCTCAGGGGACAGAGGCCTGCAGTTCCCCTTCTCTAGGACTGGGGCTGTCAGTAGCACATCAGTTGCCCAGTTACCTGCATGAAGGACTGACGTGGTTTGGAGGGGATACCTGGCAGGCTACGGAAGAGAAACACCCATTTCTACTTCCACTGCGTGGTAAAGGTTCCTGGTGTCTGTCTGTCTAGACTGGGTTCCGGAAAGAAGAAAATAATTTGCATAATGTCAGTTTGATGTTGTTAGAACTCGGACTGGCATAAGGTAATGATTTATCATTAAATTTGACTCTGAGCATTCTGGCAGTCAACTCCAAAAATCACGGCAGTCAACTCCAAAAATCCATCAACTAATTGTGGTCTGTGTCAGTTATCAGCGATGATAGTTTAGCTTGAAAATAACAGAACACGCAGCTTGAAAGTCGGGGGAAACTCTTCTACAACAAGCAGTCTAGAAGGGAGGTTGATTCTGTGGGTCATCAAGTCAGAGGCTCAAGACATTATCAGGGGAAAAGATTTCCCATTCTTTCTGCTCCACCTCTCTCAGAGCATGTGAGCCACCTCCTTCCTCCTCCCTATGGTCACAAGTTGACTGTGGCAGCTTCAGACATCATGTGCTCACACGAAAATATCCAGAGGCAGGATGGACAGTGAGGAGCACATTCCTGCTCATGCCCCAGTTTTAGAATCAGTGCCCTATGGATTCCTTCCTCCTCCTGTCTCATGGGCTGGAGCTGCATGCACATTCCACCAGTCTCCGGCCAGTAGAATGACTACCAAGGTTCAAGCCCCACTCACCTAGGACCGTGGAGGACTCATCTCACTGAGAACCAAACATAACCCCAGGACGGGCAGCAAGATGTGAATGGGGGAGGGGGCAGCCTGAACACCATTTGCCACAGTGGTTTATGCAATTCTTCTATCCGGTAAAAAGAATATATCAATATTTTTAACAGAGACTAATCAGCATTGATATTCATTCAACAAACATATATGGGATATGTCCTTTTAGGTAAACACTGTAGTGCTAAGGTCCCACAGTAGACAAAATATACCAGGTCATTAAAATATACAGTTATTAAGTCTTATACAGCATGCATAAACCTAGCCAGCTCCACACAATGAACTTACTTTATTTTTACCATGTGTTCCCAAATGTAGCTTACTACTGCAAAAAGGTTAACAATTTCCAAGTGAAAAATGTGTTTTCCTGCAGTAAAATAAACACACTACCACAAAAGTTTCCCCGCCCAAACTGATACATATTTCCAAGTGGAAAACCTACTTTAGTGAAACAAATAGAATCACTGAAACTTAAAAAAGATCATTACCCATCAACAAATACTTAATTGCAATTGAATTCAATACTGTTTTGAGAGACTTTTCAATTAAGAATAACACTTGTTCATTACCTTATGACTCTGTGTGCAGAAATGTGAATAAGCCAGGAAAAGCTTATCTGAAAATAGCCATAGGATTTTAGTGACTGAGAGTAGAAAATGCATGGGTTTCAGTTCTTTAATGTAAAATGACGCTGAGCAAACTATAGATGTTGCCATGAAAAAATTTATGCATTATTCAGTACATATTTACTCAGAGTTTAAAAAATGTTAAAGTCAATTTTTCTTTCTTGAGATATTTTCTGTGATTTTTAAAAAATCTAAAACTATAATATTGTGGAGAAAGCAGTAAATTAATCACATTGTCAAAACAATGCAATTTTTCATAAACTTATTTTCTTAAGATCTTTGGGAAGTCCAGAAGCATCTAAGAAGGTTACAACCATTTGCCTATATATGACAAAATCAGAATGAATCGGTCTAATGTTGATCATAGACTCAGACACATATATCATATTTTGCTCATCTTCTCTGTGATGATGAATTTTCAAAACTGGAAATTAGTATACTTCGCAAGCAGATTATCAACAAAACTGTCTTGACTTGTTCTTTCTACTGGTCTATTTTAAACATATTACTCTTCCTCTCTGGAAGATACACTGATAAATACTGAAGCACTATGTTTACCAGGCCTATTCTCATGCATCAGCCCTTTTGAGTACTGGAAAGCAAGGGGAGTTTGTTTTCATATCATTTTCACTCTACAGATGGATATGGAGGCACAGAGATGTGCTGTTTCTCAGCCCAAAGGTGGAATCTTGAATTCAGATCTCCTGACTTCAGCAGTTGGAGTGCTGAGGTGTGATCTTGGCTCACTGCAACCTCCACCTCCTGGATTCAAACGATTCTCCTGCCTCAGCCTCCCGAGTAGCTGGGATTACAGGTGCCTATCACCATGCCTGGCTAATTTTTGTATTTTCAGTAGAGACAGGTTTCACCATGTTGGCCAGGCTGATCTTGAACTGCAGACCTTCTGATCCACCTTCCTCGGTCTCCCAAAGCTGGGATTACAGGCATGAGCCACCAAGCCTGGATTCTGGTCTTTTTAAATAAACAGCTGTGCTTCTGACAAGAAGGAATGTCAACAAAGAGAACAACAGTGGGTATATGGGTTTCTTTCTTAATCTGTAAATAATTGGCAGGGAAGGCAATGAGAGAACTTCTGGAACTTAGATACCTACCTTTGCTGGTCCGAAGGAGTTCAGGACATACCACCCAAAAATATGCCTCTTTGGCATAAGAATTATTTTGAGCTAAAGATACTTGAAAAAGCAGCAGGTGCAAGAGGGTCACTGTGACCCCCTTTTTCTTCCTGTGAGCAGGAGACAAAATTCTCATATGGAAAATGTTTCCCTATACCAGGAGGAAATCCCTACACCAGGAGGAAAGTAAGGTTCTTATTATCAAGGATGGGAAGGCAAAGCCAAGAGAAATCCACGGGAACAAACCTTGTTCAAGTAACTAACCCTTACCTTCCCAGTGACTTCACCGCCCAGTTAATTACCTTGCCCGAAGCCCCTTTGCCTTGTCATGTTTTTACAATCTACTACCCTTTGTCCAACTCAGTATTAAATGTTTGACTCTCACTGCTTTGTTGAGTCTTCATTTCCTTTGTCCCCATGTCATGCGAACCTTTTACTAAATAAATGTGTATGCTTTTCTTCTGTTAATCAGTTTTATGTCAGTTTAATTCTCAGACTTAGCCAAAAACCCTACAATGGTAGAGGTAAAATTTTGTCTCCCCTGCAGATCCTTATCTTCTCTGGTGAAGGCCTAAAAACTATCTTAGAGTTTTAAAAACTATCATACCTGCTGGGGACTGTGACTCATGGCTTTAATCCCAACACTCTTTGAGGCCAAGGTGGAAGGAAAAATTTACTGAGGGCAGGAGGTTGAGACCAGCCTGGGCAACACAGGGAGTCACTATCTCTACAACAACAATGGCAACAAAGTACCAGCTGTGTGCCTACTTTTAGATGAGTTAAAGTCAAAGAAAGTTATGGTTATCAGGAAAAGAATATTTTTATTCTTTTTGCGCCTTGGCAGTTGATTTTCCTCTCAGCCATTGTATTGGCTTTAATTAGAAGAATAATGACAGGCATGGTACATGATGGTGTGGATTAGACTATTCTCCAATGTGAAAGGAATGGGACATTTTAATTTTATGTTATTCACGAGGGGAAGAAGTCCTAAATAAGTTAAAATAAGTAAACACACTTACTTCTTTTATAGTATGCTGTATGCGTTAGTCTGTTTTCATGCTGTTGATAAAGACAGACCCAAGACTGGGCAATTTCCAAGGGGAAAAGGTTTAGTGTATTTATAGTTCCACATGACTGGGGAAGCCTCACGATCATGGCGGAAGGCAAAGAGTAACAAGTCACGTCTTACATGGATGGCAGCAGGCAAAGAGAGCTTGTGCAGAGAAACTCCCATTTTTAAAATGATCAGATCTCATGAAACTCATTCACTATCATGAGAAAAGTCTGGGAAAGACTCACTCCCGTAATTCAATCACTTCCAACTGGGTCCCTCCCACAACCTGTGAAAATCGTGGGAGTTATAATTCAAGATGATATTTGAGTGGGGACACAGCCAAACCATATCAATGTCGAAAGATAACTCCTATGTAAAATACCCACAGACCAACCTTTGGGAACCACCAATAAAGAGAAGGCATGAGGAGATCTGGTTTCTAGTCCTAGGTCTGCCACTAACTCTATGACCTAAAGGAGTCACTTCTTGCTGGATCTCAGGTTCTTCTTGTAAGACACAGAAAGTACTGGATAAGTAATTCCCAAAGGTATTTAGTTCTGAAATTTTAGGCTCTTCTATTCCTGCAGGAGTCTTCCTCAGTCTGCACCAGCCCTCACTATGCCTTTATGACTCCCTGCCAGTTGTTAAGCATTTTCTAACCATCACTGGTTAGAAGTGATTTGCTGAGTTTTTGTAGTAACTCCCTGCTATGGACTGAGTCGTGTCCTCCACAAAATTCCTATGTTGAAACCCTAACCCCCCAGTGTGGCTGTATATGGAATAAAGACGTAATTAAAGTTAAATGAGGTTACAAGGCTGGAGCAGTGATTTGATTGGATCAGTGTCTTTGTAGAAAGAGACCCTACAGAGCTCACGCTCTCTGCTGTGTGAGGACACAGTGAAAAGGTGGCCATCCATTAAACAGCTCCCATCAGAAACCAAATTGGCTGGCACTTTGATCTTGGACTTCTAGACTCCAGAATTTGAGAAATGAATTCCTGTTGTTTAAGCCACCCAGCCTATGGTATTTTGTTATGTCAGCCAGATCAAACTAAGACACTCCCTAAATACTAGAAGCATATGTCTGTGGGGATAAGTGGGCAAAAAAGAGAGAGTTGGAGATGATTTCTTTGTCTTAGGGCCCCCAGCAGAACACTGAGCAGATGACCAAAAGGAGGTGAATAGTAATAGTGAAACCACCTTTGCAAAAGTATGACTGAGACAGTGAAAGAAGTCCAACTTAAATGACTCCATCTTGCCTCTAACCTCCAAGCTGTCCTTGTTCATTCCTGGGCATAGGCTGAGCCAGCTTTGGGAGGAACTTAGTTTATAGTTTATAGTTTAAAACAAAGATGATAACAGCCTTTTCCCAAGACAAACCTCCTTCTTGCCTAGGGACTAGACTACTAACATTGGCCACAAGTTTAGATATTATGGTTTAGGAGTCACGAAGCTGGAGGTTACAAGATTCTGACCCTCCCTAAACTGCTCCTAAGATCAGTGCTTGAGATGCTTTGCAGACCCTGCACTTGATGGATCAACCGGCACCATCCAGATGGAGAAACGGGCACATCTGACTTGTGACCCGCACCCAGGAACTGACAGCGCAAGAAGACAGGGATGCCCCATGATTTCTCCGACCCAACCAATGGGCACTCCCCGACTCACTGCCCCTCACTTCCCACCAGATTGTCTTTAAAAACTCTGATCCCCAAATGCTCGGGGAGACTGATTTCAGTAATAATAAAACTCCAGTCTCCCACGCAGCCAGTTCTGCGTGAATTACTCTTTCTGTATTGCAATTCTCCTGTCTTGAGAACTCAGCTCCGTCTAGGCAGCAAGTAAGGTGAACCCATTGGGCAGTTACAACAATGCAATAGAAATGGTGTTTCCCTTCTCTCTGACTTGTTTGTTTGTTTTGAGACAGGATCTTTCTCTGTTGCCCAGGCTGGACTGCAGGGGCGGGATCATGGCTCCCTGCAGCAGCAACCTCCTGGGCTCAAGTGATCCTCTCACCTTTGCCTCCCAAGTAGCTGGGACCACAGGCCTGCAGCATGGTTATTATTATTATTATTATTTTTGGTAGAGATGGGGGTCTCCTTATGGCTGGTCTCAAACTCCTGGGCTCAAGCAATCCTCCCACCTTCACATCCTAAAGTGTTGTGATTACAGGAGTGAGCCACTGTGCCCGTCCCTCCCTGTCATTTAACATATATATATTTACACACACACACACACACACACACTTTAAATATTTTTCTAGTCTTGATTGCCAGGGCAAACTTAGAGTAAATTTACAAATACCAACATCTCCTCTGTCATCGTAACACACTTTCTTTTATTCATTTATTTATTCATTAACACATTCTGCTTTGTCTCAGGTGCCAGTGGTTGACACTGAGGATACATCTAAAGCTTATCCAGTTTCTAGATTTTTGAGAAATAATAAAATTCACAGCCCCTAAATGACTGATGGGACCCCGTCTTGGCCACAGGGACCTCGGAAATGCCTTAGAAGCTGCATTTCCAGCCATGACAGGATGGAGGTCAGACACACCTTGTTATACCCATTCCCTCAAAAATTGCCATTAGGATCTCTTCCCTAAGGCAAAACAGAAGTCAGACTTTTCAAAAGATTTCACGTTGATAACGTCAATTACCAGCTTATCTTCCCAGGCACAGAACAAAGACAAGGTGAGATTAATTGCTCCTTCACCCTCAGCTGAGACACCTGCTTCTTCTATTCTCTTTTTCTTCAAATGTTCATCTATATAAAATACAGATTTATTGGGGACTAACTAAAGTCTCACTAGTATGTAACCATTTGTCTCATTTCCCCGTTAAGGAAAATGCATATATACTAAACGTTCTAAGAAGCTCTTTGGAAAAAACAGCCACAGAGGACATCTGTGACTCATGCTTTTCCTGGGCACACCCTCAAGATGGTTCAATAAACCTCAATTGATTGAGACACCTGCCTTCATCAGTCATTTTGGTTGTAACTTTCTGGATCTCTGAATGAGTTCATTTCATGAGCCAATAATAACTAATACTAGACAATATAGTTGAAACCCTAGCAGAGATTATATTGGCAGATGAAAGGGAAATTGGACATACAAGAGTTAGCTTCAGAATTTAAGAAGAATAAAAGGGAACATCTAAATGGAAAGGCCTTTAGTGTCAGCCTGAATTGAACATCTCAGGAGGTTATGGGTAGAAATGAATGGAGTTTTCTTGTCACTGGAAATGCCAGATAAAATACATGAATTATTTTGGTCTTGCAAGTTATTGACTTTAGACTCACCAGCTTTAAATCAAGAGATTCTCTTGCTCCTTCAGTTTCTAGATTTTCACACAGTTTTAACTTTATGCAATATCCCCTTGATACTGTGGGAAAATAAAATTATTCTCAGGAAAATCAGGTCTTTGGTAACTCAATGGGAGGAATGAAACTGTGTCATTTATTAGTTGTGAGATCTTACACAAATGCCTTTAGCCTTTTCATTCATTCTCCTCATTTGTAAATGGAGATTAATAACAACCTCCTTATAACATTCTGGCAATTAAGTGAGAGATTAAAAGATCTGCCTGACACATATACTAAATTTAAGTCATAATAGTTATTAAAAATAAGCATTTTCAAAATGGATATTCTTTTTTGCAAATTTAATAATCATTTCGTAATCTTGAAATCCTAATGCCCCACTACTGAATAGAATATATTTTATGTATTCACTGTGCTATTATGATTAACTTGCACAACAATCAGCTGTCTAAAAGTTGCAAGAAATTTCTGATTGTAAGAGAAATACACTCTTTAAAGTATTCAAAATGAATCTTTCTCTACTGCTGGTACAATTATTGTGTATGCTTATGTCTTTAAACCAAAACTTAATTAGACTCAGTTACTGCAACCAGCAGTAATACATTCCTAGAAGTTCCTAGAAATAATGTAATTGCCCAGTGTGGTGCTTCTTGCCCATTGCACAGATAAAGCCAATGCACTGAGACAGTGGTGTTGCCGCAGAGAAAGAATTTAGTTATTGCAAGGCAGCCAAGTGAGAAGATGGGAAATATTTCTTAAATTCACCTCCTTGAGAGCTCAGAGGCTATGGTTTTTAAGGATAATTTGGCAGGTGACAGTTTCTTGTGGGTGATGTCACAAGACTGATTGAGTCATGGGTCTGGGTGGGTCCTGGTGGTGTTCGTGGGTCTGCACCAATGCAATGGTCTGAAAAATATCTCAAAGATCAATCATAGGTTTGACAATAGTGACGTTATTTATAGGAGAAGCTGAGGAGGTTACTAATCCTGTGACCTCTGGCTATGTGATTCTCAAGCAGTAAGCAATTACAGAAAGGCAAGCTATGGAACAATGGCTGATTTTTGTTTAACTGTGCCTACATCTTAGCAGAATTCAGGCCCCTCCCATAATCCTAACCTTGTGGGCTTTCATGAGACTTACAAAGGCAGTTTCAGTCCCTGAGCAAGGAAGGAGTTAGTTTCAGGAAGGAACTGTTATCATCTTTAATAAAGTCAGTTAGTTTGTGCTATTGGAAGCAAGATGGGGGTATTTATGTCAGATTTCTCTCAATTTCATAAATTTTGCAAAGGTGGTTTTGATAACCAAAAGCTAATTTAAATGAATGGATAAAAGAAAAGAGAAAAGTTTTCTTTCCTTCCATGGCTCAGTAGTATTATCAAGTAAATTATCTGGTAGATGTGATCTGATGAATTTGATCAATGATAGAGTCTCATCAAGAGATTCTTCTTTGGTTTTACTTGCCTGAAAAAATGCTTTCACTTTTTATATAACCGTGTGTATATTCCATAAATTGTGGTTAAACAAGTCATTTAAATAGATAACATATTGTAGCTAAAACCAGATGAGTGCCATTGTAAAAAAAAAATTGCAAATATTACATTTCCATCTGAAATCAAGGACTTTCTCAGGCCAATAATTGTTTTCAAGGATTGCATTAAAAAAAGGAATTCACAAAAGGGACAGAACTAAAATCCTAAATTTTACTAAACTCTATATTCCATTAGGGCAGGGGCAATAACCTATTTATTTTTGTATATCTTCAAAAAGATGTCTTGAATGGATGAGCTAATAAGTGCAGAGTGATCGTTAACTCAAATACACAAAATAGTTAAAATCTGGACAGGCAGATGTATCATTAAAATATTTTAACAAATGAAATTACCATTATTGGCTGGGTGGGGTGGCTCACACTTGTAATCCCAGCACTTTGGGAGGCCGAGGCAGGTGGATCACGAGGTTAGGAGTTTGAGACCAGCCTTGCCAACACAGTGCAACCCCATCTCTACTAAAAATACAAAAATTAGCTGGGTGTGGTAGTGGGTGCCTATAATCTCAGCTACTCGGGAGACTGAGGCAGAAGCATCACTTGAACCCGGGAGGCAGAGGTTGCAGTGAGCCAAGATCATACCACTGCACTCTAGCCTGGGTGACAGAACTAGACTCTGTCAAAAAAAAAAAAAAATGAAATTACCATTATTTAATATTATTATTAAAACTATGTTCTTCATGAAAAAAACTCTTCCTGTGACTAACATTCTTGCAATGTTCTATTACCAAAAACGTTTTTAATTTTTTTGTTAGCAGATATATAAAATTAATTAATGTAATTATTGATATTAATAATATTACTTTGGTTGCATTTTATAAAAACTAGAGTATCACGTTAATATCTCTTTGTGTTCAATCCCATGTGTGATTTTTACTTTGCTTTTCATAATATGATGCAAACCTGCTTAAAATTAAAACAGGGAAGATGCAACTTCAAGGAGTAGTGGGTGTTCCTCAACTCTGTTCTTATTTAGGTATATGCTTTTCTATACCTATGCTGTGTTATTACAAGTCACACAGAATATATTGGGTTTCATTAATATTGCATATTTCTGATTAATTATTAAAATTTCAATATAGACTTGAATTTCTACTGATGTTTAAAAACAATTCAAGTTGTATATCTGTGATTAATGATATGAGGATAATTCTCTTGATAGTTAAACTGAGATTTGTTCTTCAGAAATAACTAAACATAACCAGTATAATAGATGTTGAATTGAGCTCATTTTCATTTTTAGTTTAAGTTCAGTAGGGGATGGGACGGACGAAAGAATTTCCAGCCAAATTTTACATCCTATGGAAAGGTTCACATGACAACTGAGTCATGCTTCATAGATTTGTAGGGAAATGGGGCAGTTATCCGAGGTCTGTGCTTATAAATATTGTATTATTGTACCCTAGCAGGAACCACCAAGTAGTAAACCATTCTGAAAGGCTGAAAGACGTATGAGTGATAAATTAAACATTTGGAAGAATAAAGTATTGACCATTTGCTGAAAATTCAGAATAGATTCCCCATTCAAGAGAGAAAAGATATGCTAGTCTTTTGGGGATATCCTCTTAGGCTTCACCTAGAATAGAATGCCACTTTGTCGCATATAGAAATAAAAATTGGCCCTCATGGCTTCGGTTCATACTGGAGCTTTGATGCCAGTGAGGAGTTGCCACCCATTTGTCAGTAATAATAGCACATACAAAAGGTGTCACTGCATTTGTCAGGGTTGCTGTGCCAGTTACTAAGCCACTGCCCCTCTACTTCTAACCACCCTTTGTACTGGACTTGGTGATGTTAGGGCCAAGTGTCTACAACCCACACCTACAACCCACACTTCTGGTCTACCAGCTGTTGGTCCTGTCCTTGTGAAGTCTTGGAGGGAGGCTCCGTGGCTAGGCAAGGAAAGGGCTTCTCCTTCGTGTCTGCCCCTGTGACTGTGAGTGTCACCTCAGCAATAACGCTGCACTTCATTAGCAGCAGCTGATTCCTATGGCACAGTTGAATCCAGTTTGCAGTTTTTCTTCTCTTAGAAGAACTAGACTCGATGTACCTCCTCAGGAACCACCAGTATCAGCCAGCTTTCAGAAGTCCAGATTCCAGTGCCATGAAGCCCAACTCTGAGCTCAGAGTCATCAGCAACAAGCAGCATCCACGTCTCAGAGGTCTCGGCTTCAAGCTTTCCTTAATTTCTTTCTCCTTCCTTCCTTCCTTCCTTCCTTCCTTCCTTCCTTCCTTCCTTCCTTCCTTCCTTCCT
>NW_012109141.1:5193709-5272494 GCF_000951045.1 Mandrillus leucophaeus
TCTTTCTCTCTCTTTCTTTCTTTCTTTCTTTCATCTTTCTCTGTTGCCAAGGATGGAGTGCAGTGGCACAATCATAGCTCACTGCAGCCTCCAACTCCGGGGCTCAAGCAATCCTATGGCCTCAGCCTCCTGAGTATCTTGAACTACAGGTGCATGCAACCATGACTAGCTTTTTCTTTTTCCATAGAGACAGTGTGTTGCTATGTTACCCAGGATGATCTTGACCTCCTGGGCTCAAGCAATCCTGCTACCTCAGCCTTCTGAGTAGCTGGAACTACAGGTTTGCACCACCACACCCCACTCCAATCTTCACTTTAATCCCCAAAGAGGAGGGCCCTCTGCTTCCCATAGTTTCTAGGGCGGTGGTTGCTTAATGTTCTATTTATCTTTTTGGCACTTTGAAATGTACTTACCAATTTCACATACCTAGTCATTTATTCTTTTTATTAAATTGTCTCTGTTAAAATAACTCATGATTTCTGTCTACTGGCTGATACACTTATAATAGGAGAAAAGGGATCAAAACAACTCAACTACAAAAATTAGTCAAATAATAGGGTTAGAATTTTACAAAGAACCATATTGATTTAGAAGATCAAATGGCTGTTTATAATATTTCAAGAAGAGGGAGTAATGTGAAAGTACTTTAAAAATTGGCTGAATACAACAGCTTTTCTCAGTTCTTGTAATGTGAGTTTGCTGTATTATTTACAAATATTCAATTCTGCCACAGAAGGCAAGAGAGACAAATGGGTGGATGAAACACGTAAGTGTTAAAGTAGTAGCTAATGAGTTACAGGCAAAACTCACAGTTTGTGTTAAAGAATTAAAGCAAAACTGTGAGTAAGGAGGGACTACCATATTTTCCATTTTTTATAGACCTCATAGTGAGTGTGAAGTGATACCTCATTGTGTTTTGTGTCTTATTTTAAGAGACAGGCTCTCGCTATGTTTTCCAGGCTGGACTTGAACTCCTGGGCTCAAGTGATCCTCTCATCTCAGCCTCCAGAGTAGCTAGGACTACAAGTGTTCATTGTGGTTTTGATTTGCATTTCCCTAAACACTAATGATACTGGGTATCTTTTCACGTGTTTATTAGTCATTTGTATATTTTCTTTTGAGAAGTGTCTATTCAAATCTGTTGCCATTTTTCAGACGGTTTATTTATCTTTCTATTGCTGAGTTGTAAAAATTCTTTATGTATTATGGATTCTAGATCTTTATTTAATTTGCAAAATTTTTTTTCCATTCTGTGGGTTGCCTTTTCATTTCTTGAAGGTGTCCTTTGACACAAAAGAAGTTTTAAATTTTGATGAAGTCCAATTTTTCCCATTTATTTTTTTCTTTGGATGCTTGTGCTTTTGGTGTCATATCTAAGAAACCATGGCTTCAGCCATGGTCACAAAGATTCACATCTATGTTGTCTTCTAAGGGTTTTATGTTTTTGATTTTTATTTGATATTTTGATATTTTGATATTTATGTCTTTGATTCCTCCCCGCCATGGAGTTAATTTTTGTATATGGCATGAGGTATGGACCAACTTCATTCTTTCCATGTGGATATCCACTAGTCTTCACATCATTTGTTGAAATGACTAATTTTATTCCCCATTGAATGGTCTTGGCAGCCTGTCAAAGATCAACTGAGGACATATTTATGGATTCATTTCTAGACTCTGAATACTATTTGATTAATCTATATTCGTCTATTCCTTATGCCAGCACCACACTATCTTGATGACGGTAGCTTTGGGGTAAGTTTTGAAATCAGAAAGTGTGAGTCCCTCAACTTTGTTCTTCTTTTTCAAGATTGTTTTGGCTATTATGGTTCTCTTGCATTTCATATGAACTTTAGGATCACCTTTGTCTGTTTCCGTAGAAAGGGCAGTTAGAATTCTGATAGGGGTCGCACTGAATCTGCAGATCTATTTGGGATTATTGCCATCTTGACAATATTTAGTCTTGTAATCCATGACAGAAGATATCTTTCCATTTATGTATTTAGGTTTTTTAAAGTTTCTTTCACTGAGATTTGT
Organism: Mandrillus leucophaeus; assembly: GCF_000951045.1. NCBI lineage: Eukaryota > Metazoa > Chordata > Mammalia > Primates > Cercopithecidae > Mandrillus > Mandrillus leucophaeus. The sequence continues at coordinate 5,195,747 of NW_012109141.1, forward strand.
AATTTTCAGTGTACAAGTTTTACATTTATTCTGTTAAGTTTATTCTTAAGAATTTTATGGGCTGGGCGTGGTGGCTCATGCCTGTAATCCCAGCACTTTGGGAGGCTGAAACGGGCGGATCACCTGAGGTCAGGAGATGGAGACCATCCTGACTAACACGGTGAAACCCCGTCTCTACTAAAAATACAAATACAAAAATACAAAAATACAAAAAACTAGCCGGGCACGGTGGCGGCGCCTGTAGTCCCAGCTACTCGGGAGGTTGTCTCTCGTGGTCACTGAATTTGTGGAAGTGATGCTGTGGAGAGTCTGGAGCACGTGGCATCTAATCTGGTAAATGCCACTGCTCTCTAATTAATTGAAAAAGGCTCTTTGCTGCTGACTACTGCTTCAGGCTGGAAGACTATGTGCCACAATTTAATTAGTGGATAATTCTAATCAACTAACCTAACTAACTCTTCTTTTGAGCATTGTGCCACTTAGCACAACGTTTTGAGACAACAGAGAAGTGCACAGTTTCTGGGCAGTGTGCCTTAATTTACTGAACAACTATGGTACTTTCATATTTGATTAAAGTATTCTGCTCTTTGGTATTACAAGATTTTCAGCCAAACCTATTGATGTGTGCTCATTAAGACTAGTTGTCGACAAAGCACCTGCTTTCCTGTGAAAAGATCTTATTACTAAAACATAGTTAGTTCTTGCCAAGAAAGGGCTTACATTTCTTTGGCTGGCTCGATGCTTTATCAGGCTGCCTGTTTGGTCTTTGTAGTCATTGTGCTTAGCCCAAATTTCTTCCTTCTCCTTTTGTCCTGGGAAGGTCCTGCTGTGAATCGCTCTCCATTCTCCCTCCTGGAGGCCAGATCGTGCTGTGCCCAGCCCTGCGTCTAGATTGTGCTGTGATATGAACACAATGGTTCTAGTTCCTGCTACCATCTCAGGGGAGTCGTTTAGGTCCAAGGACATCCAAAGAGTTACAGTCTGCACCTCCCCCTCCACCCGGCCCTGTCAGCAAATCCTGTTCCCTTCCTCTACTTCCATTCTAGTCACCCTCCTCTTTCCCTCATTAAAGAACTCCCGTTGGAATCCCTAAAGGCAGGGCCAGCAGAGAAAGGGGCTGAGATACAATCCCTTCCATTGTTCTAAGGACAGCTAGTTCCGGCATCGCTCTCTTAAAAGTGGAAATACTCCCGTGGGGGAAGCCACCTGAAACTTAAAATCCCTTAATGAAAGGGAGAAGCAGAATTCACTAAAACTAGCTCTGTTCTAGGAATTGAAGCCACGTTTCTTCAGATGTCAGTTTCCACATCTGAAAAAGATCAGAGCAGACGAGATCCGTTTCTTTATTTTGTGCAGGTTGACAGAATGCTTTGGGAATCTGATGAAAGCCATAGACTTTCTCCTTAGAACAGCGCACATGTGCAAATATATGAAACAATTATGAACAGGCTGGGGACTGACTGACACTCTGGAGGTCCACATGCACTGAGTTACAAACAAAAACAGAAAAGCAAGCAGATCCATGAACACAAACTCTAAATTCATTTTGAAGCCTTATAGTCTGTGATTCCAACTTCCCTGTCAAGGCTCTTGACCTGACTCAGAAAGTCCTCAGCACCAATGAGTCCCTTGTGCCTCATTCCCGTGACATTGTCAAAGTGTTTTGTTTCCTATTAGTTAACTGGAAAAGGTCACCTTTGGGCAAAATCATGAAACCGTAATGAGACACTATAGGACTCTACCATTAGGCATTCATTTACACTTTTGAAATTTTTCTCTTATTAAAAATTGTGTTTTAAAAAAATTGTGATAAAATATACATAACATAAAATTTACCATCTTAACTTTCAGAGTTTTGCTTTTGTTGCCCAGGCTGGAGTGCAATGGCGTGATCTCAGCTTACCGCAACCTCTGCCTCCCGAGTTCAAGTGATTCTCCCGCCTCAGACTCCCTAGTAGCTGGGATTACAGGCATGCGCCACCGCACCCTGCCCTCTCTCTTTTTAATTAATACATTTACATTTTGCTATGGACTGAATGTTTGTGTTCTTCCAAAATTCATATTTTGAAGCCCTAACCCCCAATGTTACTGTATTTGGAGATGGGCTTTTAGGAGATAAGTAGGGTTAAGTGAAGTCACAAGGGAGGGCTCTAATCCTATAGGATCGGTGGTTTTATAAGAAGACAGGCCAGGCATGGTGGCTCACGCTTGTAACCTTGGAGCTTTGGGAGGCTGAGGGGGATGATCGTTTGAGGCCAGGAGTTTGAGACTAGCCTGGGCAACACAGCAAGACCCTGTCTCTGTGAAAAATTAACAGGTTAGTTGGGTATAGTGGTGTATGCCTGTAGCCTTAGCTACTCAGGAAGCTAAGGTAGGAGAATTACTTGAGCCCAGGAGTGTGAGGCTGTAGTGAGCCGTGTTTGTGCCACTTCACTCGAGTCTAGGTGACAGGGTAAGACGCCGTCTCAAAAAAAAAAAAAAAAAAGACACCAATGAGTTTTGTCTCTCTGTCTGCCACATGAGGACACAGAGAGAAGATGGCTGGCTTCAAGCCAGAAGAAAGGTCATCCTCAGTCTGGCAGCTTGCTCACACTATTTCCATATTCTCTCTTCTTCCAAGTGGTGTGAAAAAATCATTGATTATTTTTGGGGAAAATACCCTTTAAAATAACTCTCTTATTAGAATGCAACCCATTGGTAGCTGATGTAGTTTGGCTCTGTGTCCCCACCCAAATCTCATCCTGTAGCTCCCATAATTCCCATGTGTTGTGGGAGGGACCCGGTGGGAGGTAATTGAATCATGGGGGCGGGTCTTTCCCGAGCTGTTCTAGTGATAGTGAATAAGTCTCATGAGATCTTATGGTTTTATAAATGGGAATTTCTGTGCACAAGCTCTCTTCTCTTGTCTGTCGCCATGTGAAACGTTACTTTCACCTTCCGCCATGATTGTGAGGCCTCCCTAGCCACATGGAACTGTAACTCCAATATACCTCTTTCTTTTTTTTTTTTTTTTTTTTTTTTTGAGACGGAGTCTCACTCTGTCGCCCAGGCTGGAGCACAGTGGCCAGATCTCAGCTCACTGCAAGCTCCGCCTCCCGAGTTTATGCCATTCTCCTGCCTCAGCCTCCCGAGTAACTGGGACTACAGGCGCCCGCCACCTTGCCCAGCTAGTTTTTTTTTGTATTTTTTAGTAGAGATGGGGTTTCACCGTGTTAGCCAGGATGGTCTAGATCTCCTGACCTCATGATCCACCCGTCTCGGCCTCCCAAAGTGCTGGGATTACAGGCCAATAAACCTCTTTCTTTTGTAAATTGCCCAGTCTCAGTTATGTCTTTATCAGCAGCGTGAAAACTGACTAATACAGTAAATGGGTACCAGTAGAGTGGGGCACCACGGAAAAGATAACCAAAAATGTGGAAGCGACTTTAGAACTGGGTAATAGGCAGAGGTTAGAACAGTTTGGAGGGTGCAGAAGAAGACAGGAAAATGTGGGAAAGTTTGGAAGTTCCTAGAGACTTGTTGAATGACTTTGTCCAAAATGTTGATAGCGATATGGACAATAAAGTCCAGGCTGAGGTGGTCTCAGATGGGAATAAGGAACTTGTTGGGAACTGGAGCAAAGGTGACTCTTGTTATGTTTTAGCAAAGAGACTGGCAGTATTTTGCCCCTGCCCTAGCGATCTCTGGAACTTTGAACTTGAGGGAGATGATTTAGGGTATCTGTCAGGACAGATTTCCAAGCAGCAAAGCATTTAAGTTGTGACTTGGGTGCTGTTAAAGGCATTCAGTTTTAATGGGGAAACAGGGCAAAAACGTTTGGAAAATTTGCAGCCTGACAATGCAATAGAAAAGAAAACCCCATTTTCTGAGGAGAAATTCAAGCTGGTGGCAGAAATGTGCATAAGTAATGAGGAACCAAATGTTAATCCCCAAGAAAATGGGGAAAATTGTCTCCAGGGCATGTTAGAGACCTTTGCAGGAGCACCTTTCATCACAATCCTGAAGGTTTCAGAAGGAAAACTGGTTTTGTGGACGGGGTCCAGGGTTCCACTGCAGTGTACAGTCTAGGGACTTGGTGCCCTGTGTCCCAGCCACTCTGGCCGTGAGTGAAAGGGGCCAAGGTACAGTTTGGGCTATTGCTTCAGAGGGTGCCAGCCCCAAACTTGGCAGCTTCCACATGGTGTTGAGGCTGTGGGTGCACAGGAGTCAAGAATTGAAGTTTGGGAACCTCTGCCTAGATTTCACGGGCTGTATGGCAACACCTGGATGCCTGGCAGAAATTTGCTGCAGGGGCTGAGCCCTCATGGAGATCCCCTGCTAGGGCAGTACAGAAGGAAATTGTGGGGTTTGAGCCCCCACACTGAGTCCCCACTGGGGCACCACCTAGTGGAGCTGTGAGAAGAGGGCCACCATCATCCAGACCCCAGAATATTCAATCCACCTACAGCTTGCACCATGTGCCTGGAAAAACCACAGACACTCAACACCAGCCTGTGGAAACAGCTGGGAGGGAGGCTGCACCTGCAAAGTCACGGGGCAGAGCTGCCCAGGATGATGGGACTCCACCTCTTGCATCAGCATGACCCGGATGTGAGACATGGAGCCAAAGGAAATCATTTTGGAACTTTAAGATTTGACTGCCCTGCTGGATTTTGGACTTGCATGGGGCCCGTAACCCTTCTGTTTTGGCCAAATTCTCCCATTTGGAAGGGTTGTATTTACCTAACGTCTATACCCCTATTGGATCTAGGAAGTAACTAATTTGCTTTTGATTTTACAGGGTCATTGGTGGAAGGGAATTGCTTTGTCTTAGATGAGACGTTGGACTGTGAGTTAATGCTGAAATGAGTTAAGACTTTGGGAGAACGTTAGGAAGGCATGATTGGTTTTAAAATATGAAGACATGAGATTTGGGAGGGGCCAGGGGCGGAGTGATATGGTTTGGCTCTGTGTTCCCACCCAAATCTCATCTTGTAGCTCTCATAATTCCCATGTGTTGTGGGACGGACCCGGTAAGAGAAAATTGAATCATGGGGGTGGGTCTTCCCTGTGCTGTTCTCATGATAGTGAAAAGTCTCACAAGATCTGATGGTTTTATAAACGGGAGTTTCCTGCACAAGCCCTCTTCTCTTTCCTGCTGCCATGTGAAACGTGACTTCTATCTTCCGCCGTGATTGTGAGGCCTCCCCAGCCACGTGGAACTGTTAAGTCCAATAAACCTACTTCTTTTGTAAATCACCCAGTCTTAGGTACATCTTTATCCCAGCTGTGTGAAAACAGACTAATACAGTAGCCATGCACTCTTACAGGACAATAGCGTTCAGTTTCTTCATTCTCACACTAAATATACTTATCCTTGCCTCCTATGAGTTCTGAATTTGGCTACCCTCTAGGTATAAAGTAGCAAACAAAAACAGAGAACTTTCTGTCGTAGAATCTGCATTCTAGAAGAGATGAGGGACACTAATCAAATACATTTAAAATTGGAATTATAATATGTCACAAAGGTGAAGAATACTGCGCTTCAGGAGTGTATAACAGAGGTTTTTGAACTTAGTTGAAGAAGGCCTTTCTAAAGAGGTTATGCTTGAGCCTATGAAAATATAAAGGGTAGAGAGGAGTTTATGAGTCAAATAAGGGAGAATAAAACATTTCAAGCAGAAATAAAACTCTATTCAAAAGCCCTGTGACTTAAAGGAACACAGAAAAACATCAGAGCTGTGAATCTGGCCAGAGTGAGTGGAGCACTGAGAGTGAGTGGGAGAACGGAGAGTGAGTGGAGCACTGAGAGTGAGTGGAGCACTGAGAGTGAGTGGGAGCACGGAGAGTGAGTGAAGCACTGAGAGTGAGTGGAGCACTGAGAGTGAGTGGGAGCACTGAGAGTGAGTGGAGCACTGAGAGTGAGTGGAGCACGGAGAGTGAGTGGGGCACTGAGAGTGAGTGGGAGCATGGCGTGAGATGAGATGGAGAGACGATTTGTTCCACACCCTGAACATTGTGTTTAGTGCTTTCTTTACACTGAAAGTAATTGGAAGCCACAGAGTATATCAAGAAGTGAAGTGGGGAGGGGTGATGTTATCAGATTTACATTTTGAAAAGATTGCTCTAGCTGCCTGAGGAAAATCGATTTGAGGGGACATACATATGTATTTACGTAAATCGACAGTTTAGTAGGATAGATCGTCCCTGAAATAGTCCCTAAATGTTTGGCACCAGAAGTGTTTCAAATTTCAGATTTTTTTCAGATTTTGGAATGTTTGCATCCCAAATCTAAAATTCCCCAATCCAAAATGGTCCAGTGAGTATTTCCTTCGGGCAAAAACCTTTGAGTGTCGTGTTGGCACCCGAAACGTTTCAGGTTTTGGAGCATTTTGGTTTCTGATTTTTGGATTAGGTATGTTCAACCTGTGTTGGGTTTGGAGATATTTTCTATATAGGAGTAAGGAAGGAGAAGCATGAGGGTCCTCCAGTGTCTGGCTTGCAGAAATAGGGAGCCGGCACAGCTGTTGACTGAAACAGGGAACACTGAAGGAATATGATGTTTGGGAGAGAAGACCATGTGTTTAGATTTTTGTGTGTTGAGTCTGAGATTCCTCTGAGATGTCAGACTGAAGATGCTGAGCAGGCAGTTGAGTACCCTGGTCTGGATCTCAAAGGAAACAAATGGAGATATAAATAAATGTGTAAGTTGCTTGTGTTTGTGTTTAACTGTAACAAAAAATGTGAATGAGATTAGGGAGTGAGAGCAAATAGCAGGGGCCCAGGCTTGAGAATTTCAGAACTTCCAAGATTACTAGTTTGTGAAGGAGATTTACCCTTAGTGCTAGGATTTAGAGAAAACGCACATTAAAACAATTCAACTTGTTTTCCAGTTTCATAAAATCTCTTTTAAAAAGATTAAGTCTCTTCTGATTCATGACTTAATAACTCACTTCCCAACAGAAATGATCTTAAGCATCACCTGGAAGTTCGTTCATGTATTCAATCAGAATACTAATTAAGCAGGGCTGGGCACAGTGGCTCACACCTGTAATCACAACACTTTGGTGGCCGAGGTGGGCAGATCACCTGAGGTCAGAAGTTCAAGACCAGCCTGGCCAACATGGCAAAACCCTGTCTCTACTAAAAATACCTAAGTTAGCTGGGTGTGGTGGCGTGAACCTGTTATCCCAGCTACTCCAGAGGCTGAGGTAGGAGAATCGCTTGAACCTGGGAGGCAGAGGTTGCAGGGAGCCGAGATGGTGCCACTGCACTCCCGTCTGGGAAACAGAGCGAGACTCTGTCTAAAAAAAAAAAAAAAAAAAAAAAAAAATTATGAAGCGGATGACATGGGTGGAGTCTCACAGAAAAGCAAAGATGGAGAGGTCTTCAAGTGACCAGCCGTAGGCCCCTTCGAGGGCCAGCCTGTCCTGGGCCCCATGAGGTGTGCAAAATTGCTCTAGATAAAAAGCATTATTATTAGGTTGTGGAGACTGGCCCCATAAGAAGAGATCCTTTGGAATCCAAGGCTTGTGCCTTCATTTGATAGGTAACATGACACAACGTTTAAATCTGAGTGCTGTGCTGGGTTACCTTCCCGAATTAAGGAGGACTTCAGACGCTTTTATAAAAAAATGACCAGTGTTAGGCCTTCACTGCTTTTTTACATTAACTGTAACTGATTAACTGCCTTTTCCCCTTGGTGATAACTGGCTTTAAAATGGAGCTGGCACTGAAAAGTATCCACAGTATCAAAATACATTCTGCAGAAGTGACTGAAATCAGTATTTTATTTACGGACCTGACACACATTCAGCACAGATGTAGATAGAACTGAGATCTAAGTTAGAGCTGAGAGCCAAGATAGAGCTGAAAGTCAAGGTCAGGTTCTGAACTTCACCTAAATAGATCTGACTCAGTTGGAGCCCCAAAGGAGGCCATTATTGTTCAAGTTGAGTGGAGAGGGGCTGCTCGCAGGAGCTACCTGAAGATCACAAGAAACTGGGTCTTTGTGTTCTGTATCTAAAGAGCTGCTTTTTTCTTTCTTTCTTTTTCCTGGAAATATATCCTGCCCAGAATCGTATATATGACTGTAATAATGAAGTTATACGTCTTTATCTGTTGAAAAAATGTCTGAACATTATAATAGTCTTACCTTGAACTTATAATGCACTCTTCATGGAAGGACTTTCCCATCTAGCTAATCGAATCTCACAGTTTGGAAATCAAAGTACATACTTACCTCATTTTACCAAAAAAGAAGGTTTGTGAGAGGTTAAATGGTAGAGTGATCAGTTACCCCAACTTGAAGGACAAAGGGAAATGGGGCAGAAACATCCTGCATTTGCTAAATAACGTAGATAACTGGCAGTGGTGCTCTAAGGTTCACAAAAGGGCCAGCCATCTGATCTATCACTGTAGGAGGACTACATCTAAACGTCATCAGTAAATGGAAAATAATGCCCTCATAAATTCCCGGGAAAAGATACCGATTTTCCTTAACAAACTTTTTGTGTCTTTACAAAATAAATTCTTTACAAAATAAATTCTTGTGTTTAACTTAATATCAGCCTGTTGCTTTTTTTTTTTTTTTTTTGGTACTACTTTATTAAGATATAATTCAGGTACTACAAGATTCACTAAAGTATACAATTCATGCCGGGCGCGGTGGCTCACGCCTGTAATCCCAGCACTTTGGGAGGCCGAGACGGGCGGATCACGAGGTCAGGAGACTGAGACCATCCTGGCTAACACGGTGAAACCCCATCTCTACTAAAAATACAAAAAATTAGCCTGGCGTGGTGGCGGCGCCTGTAGTCCCAGCTACTCGGGAGGCTGAGGCAGGAGAATGGTGGGAACCCAGGACGCGGAGCTTGCAGTGAGCTGAGATCGGGCCACTGCACTCCAGCCTGGGTGACAGAGCGAGACCCCGTCTCAATAAAAAATAAAAAATAAAAATAAATAAATGAAGTGTACAATTCAGTAGGTTTTAATATATTCACAGATATGTGTAACAATCACCACAGGCAGTTTCAGAACATTTTCGTTACCTCAAAAAGAAATCCCTTATGCTTCAGATATTACCACTCTATTTCCCCAAGGACCCCCAAATCTAAGCAACCACTAAACTACTTCCTATCTCTATAGATTTGCCTTCTCTGGACATTTCATATGAATGGAACCATATACTGTAATATGTGTACTTTCATGGCTAGCTTTCAGTTAGCACAATGTTTTCAAAGTTCATCCACATTGCAGTATATATCAGTACTTCATTCCATTTTTAGCTATATAATATTTCACTGTATAGATGTGGTTTATTTATTCCATAAGTCTATTGTTTATTCATGAATCGATGACCATTTGGCTTGTTTCTAACTTTCGGCTCTTATGATAATGCTGCTATGAACAGTTGTATGCAGGTTTTTGTGTGTACTTATGTTTTCATTTTGGAGAGCAAGTACCTAGAAGTGAAATTGCTTGGTCATATAGTAACGTTCTGTTAACTTTTGAGAAACTCCCAACTGTCTTCCAAAGTGGTTGTAACATTTTATATTCCTACTAGCAGCCTATGAGGTTTCTGATTTCTTCACATCCTTGTCAACACTTACTATTTTCTACTTTTTTAGAGTTTCATTTTTTTTAATTGAGGGGAAATTCACAGAACAAAAAATTAACATTTTAAAGTGTACAGTTCAATAACATTTAGTACATTCACAATGTAGTACAATCACCACCTCTATGTAGTTCCAAAACATTTTCATCATCCCCAAAAGAAGGCAGCAAAGCCAAGAAGAAGTCACTTCCCATTCCTGGCTTCCACCAATCCCTGTCAACCAATGATTTGCTTTCTCCATCTGTGAATCTACCTATTCTGGCTAGTTCATTTTGTTATGGACTGAATTGTGGTCCTCTCACCCTCCCAAATTCATGTGTTGAAGCCCTAATCCCCAATGTGATTGTATTTAGAGATAAGGGTGTTCAGGAATTAATTAAGTTTAAATGAGGTAATAAGGGTGAGACTCTCATCTGATACGTCTGGTGTCCTGAAAAGAAGAAGAGACAACAGAGAGCTCTCTCTCTCTGCACGTGCGCAGAGAAAAGACCATGTGACACAGCAAGAAAGTAGCTATTTGAAGGCTACGAAGAGAGGCCTCCCTGCACACCGAACCTGCCAGCATCTTAATCTTGAACTTCCCAGCCCCCAGAACTGTCAGAAAATAAATTTCTGTTGTTTAAGCCAACAAGACCATCATATTTTGTTATTGCAGCCCAAGCCAACTAATAGACATATAAATGGAATTATCCAATATGCGGTCTTCTGTGACTTGTTTCTTCACTTAGCATGATGTTTTCAAGGTTTATCCATGTTGTATCATGTCTCACTAATACATCCCTCTATTTATTGACATTTTTGTTGTTTACACCTTTGGCGACTGTAAATAGTGCCTCTGTAAACATTCATGGGCAATGAATACATTTGTTGGAACATCTGCTTTCATTTCTTTTGAGTATATATCTAGGAGTAGAATAGCTGGGTCATATGACAATTCTATGTTTAACTTTTTGAGGAGCTGCAAGACTATTTTCCACAGTGGCTACACTATTTTAAATTCTTAGCAGCAATGTATGAGATTTCCAATTTCTCCAAATTGGAAACTTGAAGTTTCTCCAAATCCTCATCAATAATGTTATTTCCCCTATTTCTGACTATAGCTATCCTAGTAGGTATGAAGTGATATCTTATCCTGCCTTTGGATTTTCTTTTCCTCAATGACCAATAATGTTGAAGACCTTATCATGTGTGTATTGGCCATTTATATAGCCTCTTTGATGAAATGACTACTCAGGTCCTTTGCCCATTTTAAAATTGGGCTGTCTTTTGTATTTTTGTATTTTTATTTTTTTGAGACAGGGTCTTACAATGTTGCCTAGGCTTGAGTGCAGTGGTGTGAACATGGCTCACTGCAATCTTAACCTCCTGGGTTCAAGCAATCCTCCCACCTTGGTCTCCTGAGTAGCTGGGACTACAGGTTTGCTCCACCACACCCACCTAATTCTTTTATTTTTTTATAGAGATGGGGTCTTGCTGTGTTTCCCAGGCTGTAGGTTGTCTTCTTATTTTTGAGTTGTAAGTTCTTTATATATTCTGGATAATAGTCTCTTACTAGATACATGATTTGCAAATATTTTCTCCCATTCTGTGTACTGTCTTTTAATTTTCTTGATCATGTCCTTATGTTCGTGGTAGAAGAGACCTCAAGTTACTGGCGACCTACCCTTATGGGTCCATAGCAAACTTCAATCCTTGCCTCCTCAGAACAAACAATTTGACTGAGGGGTGTAAAGGAGAAAAAGAGACTGAGGCAAGTTCCAGAGCAGGAATGGGAGTTTACTGAAAAAGGCCTTAGAACAGGAAAGAAAGGAAGGTGTGCTTGGAAGAGACCCACTGCTAAAACTTAGAAGTACAAAAGTTTTTAATTTCGTTGATGTCCAGTTCATCTATTTTTTTGCTTATGTTTATGCTGTCAGACATAAGAAATCGTTGCTTAATTCACAAAGATTTATGCCTATGGTTTTTTTTTTTAAGTTTATAATTTAGCTCTTGCAGTTAGCTCTTTGATCTATTTTGAATTAATTTTGTATATGGTGTGAGGTACAGATCCAAATTCCTTCTTTTGCATGTGGATAGCCAGTTATCCCATTTGTTGAAAAGGCTATTCTTTCTCCAAGAGTTGTCTTGGTGCACTAGTTGATAATCAATTGACTACAAGTGTGAGGGTTTATTTCTGGATTTCAATTCTATTCCATTATCTGTCCTTATACCAGTATTGCACTGTTTTGAATACTGTAGCTTTGTAATATATTTTGAAATTCAGAAGTATAAATTACCTAATTTTGTTCCTTTTCAAGATTGTTTTGGTCAGTCTGATTCCCTTGACTTCCACATGAAGATGAGGACAATCTTATAAATTTCTACTAGAAAGGCAGGTGGGTATTTGATAGAAATTGCTTTGAATCTGTAGTTCAATTTTGGGGGTATTGCCATCTTAACAATACTAAATCTTCCAATGCATGATACAGGATGTCTTTCAATTTATTTAAATAATATTTAATTGCTTTCCATAATGTTTCATAATTGTCAGTGCAGAAGTCTTTCATTATTGTGTTAAACTTATTCCTAAGTATTTTATTATTTTTGATGTTATTGGAAATTGAATTATTTTCTAAATTGGACTTTTGGATTGTTTATTGCTAGGGTATAGAAAAAGAATTGATTTTGTATATTGATCTTGCATTCTGCAATCTTGCTAAAGTCTTTTCTTTGCTCTAATAGTTTCTTTGTAAATACCTTAGGATTTTTTTTTTCTTTTTTTTGAGATGGAGTCTCACTCTGTCACCCAGGTTGGAGTGCAGTGGTACCATTTCAGCTCACTTCAATCTCTGCCTCCCAGGCTCAAGTAATCCTCCCACCTTCCACCTCAGCCTCCCAAAGAGCTGGGACCACAGGCACATGCCACCACTCCTGGCTAATTTTTTTTTTTTTTTTTTTTTTATTTTTGGTAGAGACGAGGTTTCACCATGTTGCCCAGGCTGGTCTTAAACTCCTGAGCTCAGATGATCCACCTGCCTCAGCCTCCCAAAGTGCTGGGATTATAGCATGAATCACCATGCGCAGTCGGATTTTCTATATATAAGGTGATGTCAATTACATATATAAATTTTCTTTTTTCCTAAACTGGATGCTTTTTATTTCTTTTTCTTGTTTAGTTACCCTGGATAACACTTCCAGTACAATGCTGAATAGATGTGGTGAAAGTATTAAGACAACTATTTTTTAAATTGTGAAAAGAAAGCAGGGCTCGAATCATGTTGCTCTAATTGAAATGGAACGTGAATATATCTTGTTTCAATCCTTCCACTTTAAAATGGCATAAAATATGTATTAACTTTCTATTTTGGTGTTGAGAGAATAAATTAGAATTTGATGATACCCTTAAAAATTAAATATGTGAATTCATAGGACAAAGTTATGGGGCATGATTAGGAAAATTCGTAAGTGAGGGATGAAACCTTGGGTCATTTTTCCTTCCTAGAGCTCAGAATTATTAATAAATCATGACCTTTATTCTGAAAGAAGTAAGACTGGGATGCCAGTGACTTTTCCAGAAGACACACAAAACGTATGCCTGCCCTGGGGACAATGAATAACTTCTACACATGTATTGGTTTGAGCCCCCTTTGTTTAGGAATCCTGCTTGCTTGCTCTTTTTTTTTTTTTTTGAGACAGAGTCTCGCTCTGTCGCCTAGGCTGGAGTGCAGTGGCTGGATCTCAGCTCACTGCAAGCTCCGCCTCCCGGGTTTACGCCCTTCTCCTGCCTCAGCCTCCAGAGTAGCTGAGACTACAGGCGCCCGCCACCTCACCCGGCTAGTTTTTTGTATTTTTTACTTAGTGAGACGGGGTTTCACCGTGTTAGCCAGGATGGCTTGCTCTTTTTATACGACGTTTTCATAAATAAATTATGATCCCAGTTAATGTAAAAGTAGGTTGTAAAAAGATTTCCCTCTTGGGCCAATAATCTCTCCCTTCTGAAGAATGAGAAAAAAAGTATCAGAGTGCTGCCTTCCCCCTTTTTCTGTTGCTGGAAATGTTGTTTGGATATGGCTGCACAAATAAATGGCAGTAAGGTTGTGGGCCCCTCTGCTCTGCAAGCCTCCATCACTTAAGTAGCAAAGTTGTGTCTGGGGTGTAAGATCCCTCTGATGAAGGGAGTGTCTACCTTGTAGTTACACTCACAGATAGTACTTGAACATGGTTTGACATTGCATTTGATTCCTAGAAAGGGAGGGACCTCCAAGTTTGACAGGTGTTAAAACAGAGCTATTATTTGTAGTAACTACTTATTATGGGAGGTCTTGGAACACATGCTTTCTCTAAATCATCTCCTTTGGCCCCCAGGCAGTCCTATTAGTAGGTACTATTATTAATCTTAATTTTTACTTGTGGAAGCTGAGGCTTAGCAGGTAAAGACATATCAGCTCTTTTTTTCTTCCCTCTGTGCAAGATTCTTTTCCCTCATTTTCGGTGAACAGCATACCTTTTTAACTGGAAGTCTTCTGCCCCACTTTCTGTAACTCTGATATAATTTTAATAATTATAATATCCTGCCCTGCTATTCAGAGAGTGTGAACAAATAACTTAGGATCAGGTAATCTCCTAATGGTGATTCTGATTAGGTTCTTATCATAGATTTTATATCTGGATGTTCAGAGAGAAGCTTTCTTTTTCTTCTAGAGTCGTTATATGGGAAGACGGAAGTCTGGACCACAATCTTCTCTTCCTTTACATTTTGAGGAAATTCTGCCTGTAATAGAAGAGAAAGATACAGACACACTGAAAAAATCAAAGCCGAGAGATGAATAAAAAATATTGGTATTCTTTTGAGTCTCTGAGGCTGGATCCACTTCTAGAGTGAGATAATAAATAAGCCATTTTTGCTTACTTGCTTGACTTACAGCTTTGTTATTTGCAACCGAGAAAGTTAATTAGCTTGCCCACAGTTGTGCGATTAGGGAAGGTGCAACGCTGCTTTTAAATCCATGTCTGTCTACCTCCAAAGCTTGTGCTCCACACAGTATTTTTAGCTTATACTGCTATGAACCAGATATTTCCAGTTGCTCAAATATTAACAGAAAGGGTATAAAATGCACATGATCACAACTGACAGACTCACCAAATATAACCACAAATATGAAAACTCATGTCCAAAGTGTGAGGAAGAGCAAAAATGTATATCATTTCCAAGAGAAAAAAAGCATTTCATTTCCCCGCAGAATAAATTCCTACAGATAGTAATATGAGTTCCTAGGAGAGTTACTATTTCCTGTGACTCTGGGTATAAATATCTCATCTAATATTAATGATCTGATTCAGCACACTGAGGCAATGACTGTCAGTGATTTTACAGGTATGACCAAGAGGTTGAAGATGAGTCAGATTCAAGTGGAAATAGTGGAATCGGTAGATAACTAGATAGCAGAATTTGACCTCTGCCTTTGGGTTCATGTTTCCTTAATGTCCTGTGGCTTGTGATCACAGTGAATCTCAACATACAACAGCTCTATCCATGACCCCTTTCCCAATCCATGCATATATCATCAGTTGAGTGACCATCATTTATCATCATGTGAAATTCAACATACATTTTTATACATAGCATTTAAATAAATACAACAAAAACCATTGTAAATACAAGAAGAAAATTACATACAGTTTTCTGTACATCCACACAGATATCTATTGCCCTTTTTTTTTAAAGTTCACTTAAAATCTTTGACCTTAACATTCAAATTACAAAAGGCTCAGCTGTTGACTCTGATAAAATAAAAGTTGAAATTAATAACTAAAGTGTATGTAAGAAAGACTTGGTGATTAAAGATCACCTTTCTACATAGCAGTTTCAGATTGGTTGAGAACAAAACTTTACAAATCGAAACTCATGATACATGATTAAAAGTTTTTTTACATGCAAATTCATGGGCTTAAAATTCTCTATAACTAAAGAAGAAAGAATGTAAAGTAAACAACAAGACCTTTAGCTTAAGAAGTTAAAAAAAGAACAGCAAAACACACTTAAAGAAGGATGCAGGCTGGGCACAGTACGTAATTCCAGCATTTTGGGAGGCCAAGGCAGGAGGATCACTTAAAGTCGGGAGTTTGAGACCAATCTGGCCAATATGGCGAAAACCCGTCTCTACTAAACATACAAAAATTAGCTTGGTGTGGTGGTGCATGCTTATAATCCCAGCTACTCGTGAGGCGGAGGCAGAAAAATCGCTTGATCCTAGGAGGTAGAGGTTGCAGTGAGCGGAAATCACGCCACTACACTCCAGCCTGGGCGACAGAGCGAAGTAATTGGTAAAAAATAATACAGTTAATACACTAGAATATATGTGTGCGTTTTTAAATAGTAGAATTAATAAATTGAAGTTTTTTTTTAGGAAAAATTGCCAAATCAAGTCTAATAGGAGAATAATTTATTTGCTTTGAATGTAATGAATAGGATATAATTATTTTTGTCTAATTACAGGAGCAATATATGTTCAACAATGAAAATAAAAGAAAATAAATGTTTATGTTAACCTCGGGTGCAACATAAGTAAAACCCTTTCATAGTTTGACCCCCATTTTACTTGTAACATGCTTCTTCTTCTTATTTTTTTTTTTTGAGACAGAGTCTTGCTATGTCGCCCAGGCTGGAGTGCAGTGGCCGGATCTCAGCTCGCTGCAAGCTCCGCCTCCCGGGTTCCCGCCATTCTCCTGCCTCAGCCTCCCGAGTAGCTGGGACTACAGGCGCCCACCACCTCGTCCGGCTAGTTTTTTGTATTTTTTAGTAGAGATGGCGTTTCACGGTGTTAGCCAGGATGGTCTCGATCTCCTGACCTCGCGATCCACCCGTCTCAGCCTCCCAAAGTGCTGGGATTACAAGCTTGAGCCACCGCGCCCGGCCGTAACATGCTTATTTTAAGTCAATGGATTTTTTATATTTCTTCCACAGTATTATCACCCCTTACCCACTGCATCTACAGTCTCATCATCTAAGATCGTTCATCTCAGAAATATCATTGACAAGTCATTTCTATTATTTTTCTGTACTGTTACGTTTTTTGACCTTGACACTTCAAATCTGTAATTAATACCTTCATTCCTGGATAACTACAGACACTTCTGAGCTGGTGTAACTGGTTCCGCAGCGCCCACTGTGGTATGCTATCCATCAGGAGATGTGGTCTTTGGGTCAAGGAATTCAGCCACTGTTACAATCCTAGCTAGGCAGGCTTAGGCATGGGCTAGTCGAATCTTGGTTTAATATCCGTATCTCTTTCCTCCTACTTTCCAATTTCCTGCTGATGTCTCCTATTGGCGGCAGCCAACTGGAAGCCAGAGGGCAAGGCAGCCTGGAGAGTGCGGTCTTTTTGCCTGTTCTCTCGCCCTTCCTCTCTTCTTCCTAGAGATAATACGGCCACCTTGAATTTTGTTCTTTTCCCGAATTTGACACACTCCCTCTGAGTTCTTGCATTTGCAAATACAGTTTTCTCTAGCAGGAATTCCCTTACCCAACTTCTTTGTGTGGCAAACTCGTACTTACTCTTTAAGATCCGACTCAAATACCATCACTCTCTTATCTACACACAAGAGGAGGCAGCAGGGTACTATGAATAGAACAAAGAAACATCAGGTCAGGTCCTCAATCTGTCACTTGCTAGTTAACGTGACTTTGTGTGGGGTTACTTCTGTGATTCCTCAACGGCAAAATAGGAATGGCAATACAGTGGGCCTCTGCTGTCCACTGGTTGCACACAGAGAATTCAACACACAGGGGATGGAAAATATTCGGGGGAAAAAAACCCCACAATTGAAAATAACAATACAAAAATTAAAAAATAGTATGAATAAAAAGTACAGTGTAACAACTATTTACATAGCATTTACATTGTATTAGGTATTGTAAGCAATCTAGAGATGACTTAAAAGTATACAGGAGGATGTGTGTAGGTTATATGCAAATACTACACCATTTTATAAAACAGACTTAAGCATGAGTGGATTTGAGTATTTACGGGGGTCCTAGAACCAATTACCTAGGGATACCGAGGGCCCACTTTACCTGCCTTGACATCCCTTTCTCCGGGAAAGTGAAAGGATCAGAGCGAGAAAATGCTCTCTAAAATGCAAATCATTTTCCAAATGTAATTTTGTTGATCTTACCGCTGCTTAGAATCAAAAAAAAAAAAAAAAAAAAAGAAAAAGAAAAAAAAAAAAAGATTTGCTCAGCTCGATCACTGTGCACGGTGCAAAAAAATCAACTTTGGTGGCATTCAGCAAATCATACACCCAAGTCCCGCCTTTATTTCTCTTTTTGCAGCCCGGTTTCTCTCTTCTGCTCACTCATACCCGCCCACCCCGCTTTTGTAGCTTGCTTGTTCATATCTGAACTTGGGTATCCAAAGGCACTGCTTGACTTTGCAGGTACATTTCACAGTTAAAGAGGGTCCGTCATTTAGTAGTCGGGGATGGGAAGAACTGTCACAAAGCAAAAGTCTACATTCTAAATCGTGAAGTTCTGGGAGCTGAGAATCAGACTGGCAGGGCCAAGAACGAATCCGTCGCTGAGCGAGAAGGCGGGGCTCCTGTCGGGGCCTCTTGCAGCCCGCCCTGGGTTCCCGAATTCCCGCGCTGTAAGCCGGAACCCCAGGCCAGCGGGCGCCGCGGCGGGCCCGGAGCTGGGTGCAGGACGCACGACCGAGCCAGAACTACAACTCCCGAGGTGCGCGGCGGCCAACGCCGGTTCTAACCCTGCTTATTTTTTTTTTTTTTTCTCTCTTCTTGCGACGGAGACTGCTGTCCAGGAAGTGCGCAGTAGTGATTCTAGAAAGGCTGGAAGCTCTCCTGGCGACGCGGGGGCCGCGAACGGCTCACGGAATGCCTCCTACTCCTAGTGAGCGCAGGCGTTGCGGAACCCACCGTCCCACAGGACGTGTTTCCGGGAGACATTAATTGTGGCCGGACTCAGTGGGGGCGGCAGTTTAATTCTCCGGCGGCTGCAGATTGATGGGACGAGATGGTCCTGGCGGGGCTCATCAGGAAACTCGGTAACTGTCAGGTTGCCCCTCGCCCAAGGCACCCTCCCCTGCCCTGGCCACTTGCTGAGAATGGTCGTGTCACGTTTCCGCGGCCGGCCACTCCGCGACCGCTGCTGCCTCTTTCGCCCCCGCTTTGTCAGGGTAGCCCTGGGGGACCCATCTCGGACTTTGTGTAAACTCCGCGGTTCGCGTCCCGAAGGCACCAGCGGCCTGCTTCTGAAAAAAACTGGTTTATTCCATCTTCACGCCGCTCCTGCTCACAGCATAAGTAACGTAGTTTTAGAATGAAATCTGGGTGGGCGTGTCTTTGCAGTGGGGAACTAAAATAGTTTTGTGCCGTTCGTTGACAGGTCATCAGCTGGCCGAGATCAGGGAGCGTGCTCTCAAGAGTATTCTCTGCAAGATTGAGCACAACTTAATCTGCTACGCTGATCTCATTCAGGAGAGGCAACTTTTTCTTCATTTGCTGGAATGGTTCAATTTCCCGTCCGTTCCAGTGAAGGAAGAGGTTCTGAACCTGTTAAGCAGATTGGTAAAGGTAGGCTCATTTTGAAATAAAATAATCAGACGAGTGACTGTTTCTTGGTCATTTATTGTAGCGTTTATTGAAAGTTAAATAATTGGGGTTAAAGGTTTGTTTTTTTTTTTTTTTTTTTTTTTTTTTTTTTTTTAAAACAACCAGAGATGTGTAATTCATCTGGGTATATATTGCTCATCTTTTATTTGTGATACTGAATCCCACATGGTCTCTGCTGTGCTCAGAAGTAACACAGAACTTCTTTTGAGTTTTGGTGTATTCTGATTTTTGGAGTTATCTTTGGAGGTTAATATTTGTATTCTGTTTTTATTTTCTGATATTTACATCTTAAAAATTAGATGTGTCAATATGAAAGGGAGCACGTTTAAAAATAATGTTACATAACCGTGATTCATAAATACTAATGTTAAGTTGCTTCCCCGTATGCTTTTAGATTGGTATTCTTATGCCTACCTCAAGAGTAGTTAGCTGTCAGGGTCAGATATCAAAGTGTAAGTTTAACCTTTCAAAACGAAATCACTGTACAACGGTAGAGGAATCTTACTACTTTGACATCCTGGTAACCGGTTGGGGCTGGGACCAGAATGTGAGCGTCAGTGGAAAAAAGTAACCCATTACAAAAATAAGAGTAGGGATTGATAATGTGCATTTCTAGTGTTCAGTGTGTTGGCTCATCTTTCATAAACGTTATCAAGTGTTGGTTGTATGTCTCTATGAGTATGTACTCCTCATGGAAGTGCCTTACTTCGGGGCAGAGCCGTGAAGGATTTGTTTTTCAGAAAAGGAACATCCGATATACCAAAAATGATTTTATGTTTTGATTGCTCTAAGTTAAAGTTTAGAGATTTTGATAGAGTTAGTCTCAAGATCATCCTCTTCTTATTTTAGTATCCCCCAGCAGTCCAACATTTGGTTGACCTTGGTGCAGTCGAGTTCTTATCTAAGCTTCGGTCGAATGTGGAGCCGAATCTGCAGGCTGAAATTGATGGCATTCTGGATGGACTTTTTATTCTTCCTTCGGAAGTTCCTGCACTGTCTTCTGCCTCATACCAAACCAATCAAACTGGTAACTCGTTGGAATCAACTTGAGGGATATCTGTTAAAATATAAATACATTCATTCTAATGGTAAATTTTAAGGAAAGCAACGTTAGATTTTTTTAAAAAGGACTTCTCCCACCTCCCTCAAACTTATTTTTCTTGTATTAACTTACATGATTTTGACCTTTTTCCCCTCTATTGTTAGTCAAAGGATGGTACATTTGCATTAATTGCTTTTTTGGTCAGGCCTAAAGGATGCCAGTGACTTTGCTTTTATGAGACCAGTTTGACAGCTTATTTCTTTGACAGTAACAACGTATTTTTATTGAGCACAGGAGTGCTCAGACATTGTTCTTAGTGCTTTATATTTGTATGTTTGACCTTGTTCTTCATATAGGAGTGTAATGATACCTGTCCTAGCTCATGATTTTGTTGTGGGGACCAATCGAAACGACATAATGCAAGTATTTTTCTATGCTGCAGTCCATTATGATATACTAGTTAAAATTCAAGTCAAAGAGACATGGACTTAAGTCCCACTTCTGCTGCTGGTTGTGTGACCTTGGCTAAGGTAATTAACCCCTCCAGGCTTCAGTTTTCTCATTCAAAAATTGGGATAATAAGAAAGAACACCGGGCCGGGCGTGGTGGCTTGTGCCTCTAATCCCAGCACTTTGGGAGGCTGAGGCAGGTGGATTACCTGAGGTCAGGAGTTCAAGACCAGCCTGACCAACATGGTGAAACCCCGTCTCTACTAAAAATACAATACACAAATTAGCCAGACATGGTGGCAGGCGCCTGTAATCCCAGCTACTGGGGAGGCTGAGGCAGGAAAATCACTTGAACCTGGGAGGCGGAGGTTGCAGTGAGCCGAGATCGCTCCATTGCACTCCAGCCTGGGTGACAGAGCAAGACACTATCTCAGAAACAAAACAAAACACCTTTCTCATAGAATTGTCATGAGATTAAATGAGACAGTGTCTGTAAAGTGCTTAGCACAGGGCCCAGCATGTATTAAATGTAGCGACGTTGGCCACTGTGCTGCTGCTGTTGTGCTGTTGTTAATGCCTGGTACAGTGCCTTGCACATGGAATGCATTGGAGTTGATTTGAAGAAAAACATCTTCTTGCAATTTATGTAATGAGTAGTAAAAGTTAAAAAAAAAAAGTTTTGATGCTTAACCTGTTAGACCGTATTATCTTCTCTACCATTACCAGTTCTGTTACACCTTCAGCTTTGGGTACTGCTGTTCACAACAACAATAGCAGCTGTCATTTATTGAGTTACGTTGTGGGGCATTGAATAAATTGATTTAAATACTTCATCTTGTTAAATCTTAAAACAGCCTTTTGAGATGTTATTAGTCTTACTCTATAGCTGAGAATAAAAATATAAAGTACCTTGCCCCACAGTACCCAGCTCTCCAACCTGTAGCAGATGCAGGATTCTAACACTGCTTTATCTGGCTCCCAAACCTGTGATTTTTAACAATGTATTTCACAGTCTCTAAGCCATCACAAATAGAGTCTTACATTATGAATTTTTAATCTAATTCCTTGCAGGTGAGAGTAGAGGAATGGTTTAGGGCTAATTGTTAGTTTTCTTTATTAGTATTAGGAACTACTGCCATGAAAACTTAAAATTACAAACTATAGTTTTAGCCTTTTCCTCATTCTCATTGCAGCTGAACTGCTGAACATATAATCGCATGTTACAGGGAATTGTAAAGGTATTGAAAGATAATGTTTGACGCCTTTGTTTCTGACAACTTTCTTTTTAAGGTATGAATGAAAATTGAAGTGATCAGAAACTATATAATTGGAGTCAAGGGAGAAGGAGATGGATTAGGAAGTATAGAGGGATGGTCCTTGAATACTTTGTAGCAGATTCTTCCTGTACCTTCTAACAAATAACTGTGTTTGGCTAACAGTAAAAGTGAGAGGGAAAGAGCTCCTTCACTGGAAGTGGGCTCAATGTGCACATTTTTTCCTCTTTAGGCAGATAGATCATTCAGAAAAAAAACTGGACTTTTTTTTTTTTTAAATTTTTAAAATGATTCCAATACTTAAGAGAAAACATTACCATTTAAAGAAAATAAGTTTCACTTTTAGCAAATAAGGAATCGAGAATACAGTAATGTTTATTTTCTTTTCAGAATTGTCAAAAAACCCTGGAATCTTAGCAGGATATTTTCCCCAAGACAAAAGTAATTTCCAGCAGATGGAAGTGCTGCCACAACCAGTGGGTGTGTATATGTCGGGAAGTAAATCCTGTTGTCTTGGGAAGTTGAAAATTAATGTGCTTTCTTCATTGTTGTGAGGATGTATTTTTACCAAACTTGAATGTTTCAGCACCAAACTACCATTAAGTGTTTTAGTTGTTTTAAGTTAGTTTAGGATATCGAGTCGAAATGGTAAAATTTTGTGTTATTCTAACCATGTTTGAGCAACTATGTAGATGGATGGTAGTAATAGCAGTAGTGCGTCGTGCTTACTGAACATGAGTTTTTTGAGGCGTTGTGCCCTGCATTACACACATGTCATCTCGTTTGTTCTCCAGCTTACCAATGGTACCATCTATCCAATTACGCCAGCCAGAGACTGAAGATCATTTTAGTTTCTTTTTTTCCCATTTCCTCAACACCCAGTTAATTAAAAAGCTCTGATTCAGAGCCCTCTTTCTGGAATCTGGAATCTCATCTCCATCTTTTTGTATCTGGCTGTGTTCAGCCTCAGCTCACACGCCAGCCGCCTCATCGGAGAGACTTCCTGATGATTCGAGCCAGTGATCACTTCCTGTGTGTAGTTTTCTTCCTAACACATTATTTTTTATTATTTTTGTTTTAAGTTTGATAATAGCCGTGAACATTGCTTTATTTTCAGTGTCTGGAACAATGCCAAAAAATGTATTAGGCACTCAGTAGATATTCTTGGAAGGAAAGAATGACTCCTCCTGGAGTCTCTCTGAGATTGGTATTATTAGTGACCACATTTTACTGATAAAGACCCTGAGACTAGAAAGGTTGAAAACTTTGTTCTTGGTGAGGCCGTTAGGAAATAACTAAGTAATCACGTACTTACCATTTTCTTGCCTGCGTAGTTAAGATGAAAAGGCTGTGTTCAAGAGTATATCTGCTGATGTCACATATTCAAATGAACTCCATTTGGAAGCCTTTGTTATTAAAAAGCTTTCATGGAAACTCACAGGTTTCCATGTGCATAACAAAGAATGGAATAACAAGAATAACAAGACAGAATGGAAAACTTGTTAAGCCATTAGAATACTTTACCTTTTCATTCTGGAAAAGTTTTGTTAGGCTTGTAGCAAGCTTTGTTTTTGAGGCCAGATGGCTGAGAGGCTTAATTCCATCAAGATGAGAGACACCTGAAGGGAGGGGAATCTCTAGGGTTGGTAAAGGATGGGTGTCTGAATGAAGCCGATGAAAACATGAAGGGGGATTGAGATTGTTACACTTTTATGTGAGTTGCAGTTTGTCTTGATTGACAGTCTGACTTATTTTGGTCACATTTTTACTGTGTGGTATAAGCCTGTCCTTCCCTCCACCCACCTCTCTTTATTTCCTTAGAAAGTAAACCCTGCTTTTATGTTAGCACTTTTGAAAGAAGTAACTATGCTATGTTTGGGAATTTAATAATACTGCTATCCACATTTAGCAATTCCATGCTCTTTTCAAAGCATTTGGCAGAAAGACTGCCATTTGGAAGGACTTATCTAGATGCTGTTTCTCAGTGTTGCCACCTTAACTTGTACTATATAAGATCTGTTAAAAATAACTTGCATGGGGATAGTTTAAAACTGTGTTGCTTTCTCAGATTTCTTTTAATCTTGTTTGAACACTGATACTTGTTTTTCGACCTTACGGTCTTCAAGTCATCTTCACAGAGGTTTAAAACACCTGACACCATATAGGATATTTGAACATGGCTAGATGTAGTGTATCATTATGTTTTATCATTTTTAATTTCTAAAAGTTAAGGTTTTCCCTAAATGTCAGTTCCTTTTATGTTGAATTTAAGTTTGATGTTCTGGTCAGCCACAAGGTAAAATAGAAAATTTAATGGAAACTTTATATGTCAGTCTGTATTGGATTGTGTTTAATGCTCTTCTTCTAGTACTTATTTTAATATAATATGAGTTCTGTTTAAATTATGAAATGAGAACTCTCTTATTTATCCTGTGATAGAACAAATTTCCTGCTGACCTTGTTTGGTATATTTTAGGTTACCGAGATGTAGCCTTTATTTTGGGACTTGTTTTAAAGGGAAAACTTACTCTTAACATTGTGAATCTGTCATCTCTTTATTCCTTGATACCTTAAACTTTGCTATTCCATTGACAGTAAATCAGACTGTGAAGTGCTTGAAGTTTTCTACATTTCCTTGGCTACCCCTGACCACCACAGACAGACATGTCCTCTCCTCTAATGAAAGGTACGAAGCTTGATGTATTTTTCAGGTGTTTTTGTTCACTTATAGTCATTAAGTTTGATAGTTATTACAATATGTTTTACCAGGAAAAGATACTAGTGGCAGTGAAAAGTAGTAATGGTCATTTTTGAATGATTTTTGTTTTTCAAAAAGCTAGCCAGAAAAAAATTCCTCTTTGCTTTTAATCAATCTACACATCAAGTTTCTTTTATTTTATTTTTGAGACAGTCTCACTCTGTCACCCTGGCTGGAGTGCAATGGCACGATCTGGCTCAGTGCAACCTCCGCCTCCTGGGTTCAAGTGATTCTCATGCCGCAGCCTCCTGAATAGCTGGAATTACTGGCATGTGCCACCACGCTCAGCTAATTTTTGTATTTTTAGTAGAGACAGGGTTTCCCCATGTTGGCCAAACTGGTCTTGAAGCCTTAATCTCAAGTGATCCGCCCCCCTTGGCCTCTCAAAGTGCTGAGATTACAGGTGTGAACCACTGCATCCGGCCCAGGTTTCTTTTTGTGGTTGGAATCTCGTGTAGTCCTTGGTAACAGGAGTTTTCTCTTATTGGCCAGATTCTCTTTTTGGCCATTACTTATGCCCTTGATTAATAAAAATGGAAAATTAAACATAAATGTAGTCTTTTTGGCAGAATATATTTCAAAATGTGGGCTTCATTAGGAGACAAACTATGCCATGTGGGTAAGGTTGGGTACCACGGATCCAATCTAATGTGATGACTGTTAATTGATTGCTACCCACAAGAGTAAATAGCTGATATGTAGAAATTTGGAGAGTATTTTAATGTCCAGATTCACCTTGCGCAATTTCATAAATGTCACAATACACAAGTTGTCTGCTTTTTTGGGGTATAAATCTGGAAAATAAAGACCAGTTTACTAGGACTAGATCCAGATTACAGGTGGATGCCATTAAATGATTTTTAATGATGACAATTCTAAGACCATCAGTGAATTCTCTTGGAACAACATATTCAGGAGGCAGAGTGCACATGGGAAAGGATTAGGAGGTTGTATGATCTCTTAGTTTTCAGTCAGGCCCAAAGGCAGAGATGGTGATAATTTCTGATACATGCCTCTGGATAGTGAATGGTGTATTGTGTAATGGAACTGGGCTGAGAAAAGGGGTGTGATTTTTTGGGGGTGGGGAGTAAACAACTGCCAATCCTAGGTGGGCAGAAGTGGCTGGGTGTCCTCTGTATGGGATAAGAGGGGAGTCCTAATCTGATTCACCTTGAGTAGGGAAGATCAGTAAGGACTTTCATTCTTAGAATTTGCCTCTGTACTTTTGTTCTGTCTCATTTCTTAATTTAATTGGCAGATTTCCTAGAATTCTGTGCTCTTTGACCTCACTGAACTCATTTTGTAGCCTTAGGATAATCTCTGAGGGTACAGTGGTTAGTATGATGTCCTTTCTGCTCTTAAGAGGGTCTAGCGGGGAGTGCAGAATCAACAGGCAGTTATAATATCACAAATAATGGTCAAATGGAAGAAGCACTGCCCTAGAGTTGTTTATTGGTTAAGGAAAAGATCTAGGAAGGCTTTTCTGGAGAAGTGAGATCTCAGCTGAGACCCGAAAGATTGTTAATGGAGTCATTGTGTCAATAGGCTGCTTAGAATTTGGAACAGATGAACTCTTCTTAAAAATAATTAACACTGTGTTTTGTAGCTCTTTAAGAAGTAGTAACCACACTTTAATCTGGAACACCTGTGAACTATTGAAGGACGTTATCATGCAAGATTTTCCTGCTGAGATTTTCCTTCAAAGGCCAAAAATTGTTCAGGTCAGTGCCCTCTATAATTGTTTTAGATTTTGAACTAGAGAACTTTTTGCAATAAAGCAAATTTTGCAGAGTAGGAGTTCTTGGGAAGGAACTTTGTACTCACGTTTTTAAAAAGTGAAGTATTTGGCTATTTAAAACACGTATTCACTAACTTAAGTGGATAGTTATAGTTCTTCCAATAGTAGTAGTTTCATTTGACACTTGCAGTACAGTTCGGCCACCTTGAGTTACCATTTATGGATCACCTAAAGGGTAGAGTAGACTTTGGACATTGAGATTGTGCAGGAGCCCTTATTAAAAGTAAGAATAACATTGCTTCTTGAGCATCTAGTTTATTTAACGCACAGTGCTACATGCTGTAGCATGTATAACGTGAAAATACAGTAGCAGTGAATAACAGATGAATTCTTTTCTTTTTTCTAGTTTATTGCTGATATAGTAGAGAGAGAGGGATCCGGGGTGGGGAATTGTGGCATCTCCAAAGCAGCCAGTAAGGCTTCAGCGTTCTCGCTCCACACTGCCAGGGCTGAAATGGACTCCAGTGGGTGGCAACTGTCAATACATAGCATCAAAGCTGGCAAATGATAGCAGAGGAAAGCTGTTAATTCCCAAAATGTGGTCAAATGATTTAGATGCTTGAGATGAAAAGGGCTTGCTGTGATTTTTAAAGTGTTCTCTGTCATGTAGTGTCCTGAGTGGAGAATAATTCCTGTCTTCTCTCAGAATAGTTACTCAACTAACAGATTTTAGAAATTAGGAAACACTGACTATTCTATTTAAATGTTGTCTTATTTTATTTTGACCCATCTACTTGCCTTATTTTGCCCATTTCTGTTTCTTATGTCTTACAAATATTTGGCAACTTATTTTACTTCTCTTGATTCTTCACTTAGGCTTACTTACTTAAGCTCCACATTCTTCTTTGAAGTTGAGCACTTTGTTCCCTTAATCATTTTCA
The DNA here is from genome assembly GCF_000951045.1 of Mandrillus leucophaeus. Taxonomy (NCBI): domain Eukaryota; kingdom Metazoa; phylum Chordata; class Mammalia; order Primates; family Cercopithecidae; genus Mandrillus; species Mandrillus leucophaeus. Next base: position 5,223,150 of record NW_012109141.1, read on the forward strand.
TGGCTCTTGTTGATTTCAGAGCCTTTTATCTCTGTTGAAACTGGCCTTTGGAGGAGATGGAAAGCATCGCCTGGCATTACAGTCAGTGTCCTGCCTGCAGCAGCTGTGCATGTATTTAAGAAACAGACTTAACTTTCACCGAGATCCCGGATTTTTCTCCAATAAACAGGGTATTTATTTTTATCTGTTCATTAGCCACTGGTGTTATTTGTAGATTTTTCTGAGAACTTTCCATTATAGTTACTGTTAGGGTTTATTGTGTACGCATTTTCACAACATAAACTCCCCACTCCTAAATGTATTCAAATGATTATCTTTACAGATTGCGTGAATGACAGAAACTGCCATGATCTCTTGAGCCTTTTTTTTTTTTTTTTTTTTTGAATAACAGATACTTATGAGGTGTTTTTCTTTTTTCTCCCAGACTTGTAGAAATTCTATATAGTGTTGTTAGGACGTCGTGACTAGGATATTGGGTATGACTATTCATGTAGGACATTGGGCATTTTAGCAAGTTACATATAGTGTTAATAAATTGTTTTGTTTGAAAAATATTGATTTGAATTTTATGAAAAGTATTTACATGCAACTTGCGATGTAGTCAAGTGTTCCAGCAATGCCAGACTTTTCGGAGAAAAAGCGCCACCTAATGGCCAAATAGAGTACCAGACTGGCTTCGACAAAACGGTACAATTGAGGATTTTTGTGTGCTTAGTGCAATCTGCATTGAAAGTCAAATATTATAGTCATTTGTCATCATGTTTCATAGTTAATCTCTATTTCATTGGGAGTTTCACTGATCTTGTGCTACTTGAATATTTATGCTTTACCTTGGTTTTATTCTAGATTTTAGAGTAATGGCATTGTGCAAATGACTGATAATAGAGAACGTTTGGCTATCCCGTACTTCAACAGAAAAAGAGTTATAATGTTGATTAAAAATAGTTGATATCTCTGAATAATTGTTAATGTATTTAATAAGTATGTATTTATTACCTATTATATGCTGCTGATAGTCTAGCCTCCAGGGAAGTATAACACTGAACAAACGAATAAGATCCATGCCCTTATGAGCTTCTATTTTAAAAGGCTGGGGACAGGTGATAAACAAGTAATCAAGTTTGCTTGAGATAAGAAGTACTTGAAGGAAATAAAAAGGGTGATGTGACAGAACGTGGCTGGGTAAACATAGCTTCATTTAGGATAGTCAGGGACAGCCCCTGAGAGGAGGTGACCTGAAGGGTGACAAGGAACCATCACTCGAAGAGCTGCAAGAATAGTGTTGCAGGGAAGGCGAGGCCTCAAGGTAGCACTGAGGGTGATGTCCTTGAGCAACTGAAATAAAGTCCATGAGAGTGGAGTGCAGTGAGCTGGGCAGGAGAGGAGAATGAGGTGCCATCAGAGAGGTAGTCAGGGGCCAGAGTACATTGGGGCTTGCAGATCTTTTTAAAGGTTTTATATTTTCTTTGAAGTGTAGTGAGAAACTCTTGGAGGGTTTTTTTTCCCCTCCTCTCTCTGACTGTAAATGCTTTTATTACCTAATTCTTTTTTTAAATTGGGGTAAAATATATATAATATGAAATATGCCATTATAAATATTTTTAAGTGTATAATATGGTGACATTAATTACATTCGCATTGTATGCAACCATCACCACTACCTGGTTCTAAACCTCTTCATTATCTTAAACAGAAACTCTAATCATTAAGCAGTGATTCCTCATTTTTCCTTTCCCCGAAGCGCTTGATAACCTCTAATTTACTTTCTGTCTGATTTTGTCTATTCTAAGTACCTCATCTAAGAGGAATCATGCAATATTTATCCTTTTGTGTCTGGTTTATTTATAGTGTTTTCAAGCTTCATCCACATTGTAGCATGTATCAGAACTTCATTCCTTTTTATGGCTGAATGATATTCCATTGCATGTATATCCCACATTTTATTCATCTATGCATTTGTTGATGGACATGTGGGATGTATCCACGTTTGGCTATTGTGAGTAATGCTTCAGTGAACATTGGCATGCAAGTATTGGTTCAGTGCCTGGTTTCAATTCTTTTGGGTAATACCTAGGAGTGAAATTGCTGCATCATACGGAAATTGTATCTTTAACTTTTTGAAGAATCGCCAAACTATTTTCCAAAGCAGCTGTACCATTTACATTCCCATCAGCAATATATAAAGCTTCCAGTTTTTCCACATCATCACTAACTTGTTCATTTTCTTCTTTTTTAAAAATAATTATAGTCATCCTAGTAGATGTGAAGTGGTATCTCATGGTTTTGATTTGTATTTCTCTAAAGACCTAGTGATTAATGACCAGTGAATCTCTAATGACTTTTCATGTGCTTATTGTTTGTTCATATTATCTTCTTTGGAGAAATGTTTAATAAAATTCTTTGCCCATTTTAAAAATTGGGCTGTTTTCTTTATTGCTGGGTTTCAGGTTACTTAGATATTCTGAAAATTAACACCCTTATCAGATACATGGTTTGCCAGTATTTTCTCCCACTCTATGGGTTATCTTGACACTTTCTTGTAATGTTCCTTGGGGTACCAAAGTTTTAAATTTTGATGAAGTCCTGCTTATCTGTGTGTTCTTTGGTTGTTTGTGCTTTCGATGTCATATTTAACAATCCATTGCCAAATTCAAGGTCATGAAGATTTAGACCTACTTTTTCTGCTAAGAGTTTTATGGCTTTAGCTTTTATATTTAGGTTGTTAATCCATTTTGAATTAATTTTTATGTATTGTGTGAAGTAGCCATTCTTGGAGAGTTTTAACAGAGAGTGCATGATCTAGTGTTTTCTCCTTTGGTAGTCTCTAATGTTGTAATTGAATACCATTGACTAGAAGGTCCCATGTAATCAAATCAGTTAGATATAAACCTAAATGTGCTAAGTGAATACTTATAGAAAAGTTTGATCTTTGCTTTTGTTTTTACCCCTGTAAAAGGATTCCTACTATCTTAATTTGTTAATGTTTTTGGAAGAATGATACATAAATACTACATAGTCAGAAGTCTGCTTCTACTAAAGGATAATTTTATTCTCTCTTTTTTTCCCCAGATACAGTTTCCCAAAATTCTTCTTTATCTTATTGTCATGAAGCAAGAGGTACTCATCATTCCCAGAACCCTTCCCCGGGAAGCAGCAGCCCTCGGCCTTCTGTGGTTGGACGCACAGGCCAGCGACCCAGAGGAGATGGCCAGGATTGGGATGCAGTGTCCTCTAGGTACGCAGTGTCTCTGGGGAAATTAGAAATGCTGGTTAACTTATGTGTGTTAATTTCAGAAGGAGATAATTATTTTTCTGTCCTTTTTTTTTTTTTTTTTTGAAACATTAACACAGGTACAGGCCTTGTGTTAAAACCTGGCTCCATACTTTCTTTGACCATGATCCACAGTAAGGACAGATAACTAATACTACATCCCAACTCAGCAACTCAGTGCTCAGTACGTGAACATATACTCTGTTTATGTATATATGTGTGTGTATGTGTCCCCCAAAACAAAATGTTCACAAAATAGTAGTCTGATACTATATTCGACACACTGAACTATATTTTCAGTTCTGATTTCATTAAAAAATAAATGATTCTGACCCACTAAGTTGTTTTTACCAGCCGCAAATGGAATATGATCTAGTTTGAAAGCATAGCTTTAAATGATAGATACACTTTTGATAGTATTTTAAACACATTTTTGTGTTATGACAAATGCGTAAGTGTTTATTGTTAAAAGGAACGGTTGGAGAATTTTATAAAATAAGGACTCTTTCAAGGTGAACAATTTATGGTATTTGTGTAAAGACAGATTTTTTCTTTTTTTTTTTTTTTTTTAAGACAAGATCTCACTCTCTTGCCTAGGATGGAGTGCAGTGGCCCGATTATAGCCTTGACTTCCGGGCTCAAGTGATCCTCAGCCTCCCAAGTAGCTGGGATCACAGGTGTGCACTACCACACTTGGCTAAGCCTTTTATTTTTTGTAGAGACGAGGTCTCACCATGTTTCCCAGGCTGGTCTCAAACTCCTGGGCTCAAGTGAGCCATCTTGGCCTCATAAAGTGTTGATATTACAGACATGAGTCACCATGCTTGGCCCCCAGTGCTTGGCACCCAGATTTTCATACACCAACTTTGCTTAAAAGGATTGGTGTGGTATTTGTATGTTACCTTATCCTTGGGCTGCAAACGTGTTAAAAACATATTAGCCTCTTCTTTAGTGTCATTCTAAAAAGTGTTCAGTAAGTTGAGCATTAGTCTGTTGGCTTGATTATTTTCTTGCAATACTGCTACTACTGTTAACAAGCTAATACCATTTCATACCTGCTGTGTGCATGGTGTTATGCCCTGTGCTTTGCATACTTTATCTCCTTTGGTTGTCTTAGAATAGGATTGATATTATATAATGGGATTGGTATTATTATTATCATCCTCATTTTACAGAAAAATCTGAGGTTTAGAGAGGTTAAGAGCATGACAGTTGGTAAAGAGCAGAGCTAGGGTTAAATACAATGATAGGAGAGTCTGTGCTCTTAGTTCTTATATTGTAGTTGGTTGATCAGTCACGTTTTTCTCTTTCTCCTTATAAAGCCTTTCTGCCTCATTCTCTTGTGTGCTTCATGGTTGTAAGTTTTCACTCATGAGTGAACAGCTTCCTCACGTGGCCTTTCAGAGTTACACAGAAGCCCTAGTTGTTTCCATATTTTGGGGTGCTTGGTTTCTTGAAATTGAAGAAACGACAAAGTTGGTATATAATTCAGGCAGATTTAAATGTTCCATAGCATTAATATATCTCTTGTGATTCAGCCTCAATTGTGGATAACATCAAAAGACAAAATTTTGAGGCTCTTTGTAAATGTGAGGCTCTAGCCTTTCTACACTTCTTAAATCCTTACTCCAGAACTTTGCATCCAAGGTAAGAACTTTTTAATGAAGAAAGCCAAGGATGATGGGATGTTCCTTTTTTTGGGGTGCATTTTTGAAGTCACTACATGATGTCGAATGTGCTAAATGAAGTAATACATTTCCCACGATGTTTTTCTGGAAACATCCTTCATTTCCTAACATTGGCTTACTTGGAACAGTGGTGAAACTCAGAAAATCTAGGAAACTGTATGAACTGTTGGTTTGGTCTTTACAAGTTGAATACAGAAGAGCTTTCCTATAAATCTGCTTGTTTTCTTTTAGAAATGAATGGGTTATCAGTGCTAATATTGATGGCTACTATAGAAATGTTGACATACTTTGAGATATCAGCCTGAAAAGCAAAATATAGATGCATTTTTGGCTTCATTTACAATTTTGAGTCTTTTTTTTTTTTTTTTTTTGAGATGGAGTCTTGCTCTGTCGCCTAGGCTGCAGTGCAGTGGCGCAATCTCAGCTCACTGCAACCTCTACCTCCTGGGCTCAGAAGATTCTTCTGCCTCAGCCTCCCCAGTAGCTGGGGTTATAGGCGCGTGCCACCATGCACAGCTAATTTTTTTTTGTATTTTTAGTAGAGATGGGGTTTCACCATGTTGGCCAGGCTGGTCTTGAACTCCTGACCTCAGGTGATTTGCCCGCCTCAGCCTCCCGAAGTTCTGGGATTACAGGCATGAGCCACCACTCCCGGCCTTGAGTCGTCTTTATGGAATTTAATTTCGTAAATTTGTCAAAGTTTCTCCAAATCTGACCAGAGTTGAATGAAGCAATAGAGTTGTGACTTGTATGAGGCTTCTAATATGCCAGGCAGCAGATACGCAGTAAATCTGTTTGGGGATTGTTTCTATATGCAAGGTTTATCATTTGTTTATTTTGCAGTGGAAGTAGTAGTCATGCTCATGTAAACTCTAGGATATCCGTTCATTCACCTTTGGATATGGGACACATAGATCTGCCAGAGCTGGAAACTGAAGACACATTGGAACTACAATTCCAGCAGCTCAGTCTTCCCCAGTTTTGTGTCTCTGTTCTGGAATCAGCTGTTCCTCTCTTAAGAACAGGTTAGTTGTTTTTGAAATCATAATCCTGATACAATTTGTGTTTTTTTGTGTTTCGTTAGGATTTTCCTTTTTTTCTCTTCTGTGTGAGGGCTTTTGCAATCTATATTTACTTATCTTTTGAGATGTAAATTTTTAAAAATGTAATAAAGTCTTTATTATTTTTAAATTAAATGTGGATGCCATGGAGGGCTATTCAGCTAGCCCTTCCATTTTACGAGTTTTTGTTGGCTTTCACGCTTATTTTTTTTAGAATTTTTATTTTTTTGCATTTATTCTTGCTGTCATCTTATTTTTTTCTTTTTTTTGGGTTATATGGCTATTTTAAATTTGAACAATGACAACATAGAGCAACTGGAATAAGTTATAAAAGGTGAACTGGCATGAATAGACCAGAATAAAAAAATCTTTGGCTTTTGCTCTTTGGAAACTTTTTGAATAGCTGTCAGTTGTTCACTCTTCCCATTCATTTCTTACTACTTAAGCCACTTAACATGTTAAAAACAAAACTCCAAAACTGGATTCTTCCCTTTGTGGCAATTATTCTTAAAAAAACCCACAAATATTTTCAGATTACTTTTTTGTTCAGATGTGCTAGGAAAATTTGAAGAGGTTTACTGAAATATACACTGGTATTTAATTGTAACTGTGCTGAACAACGGTGACAGCAATAACAATATGGCGGATGTCTACTGAGTCTAGAAATGAAACAGTAGTTACCATGTATTAAGTCCCTACTGGGTTCTGCCTTCATACTTTGGTTTTGTGTTCATTATTTCATGCACTCTTCATATCAACCCATTCTTTCCTTCCAATAGTGGTAGTTACTAATTTTATCTCCATTTTTACAAGTGATGAAGCTGAGTTTTAGAGTGGTTTAGAAACTTGCCTGAAGTCAAACAGCTAAAAGCAGGGACTTGAACCACGATTCTTCTGAATCTAAAGTCCATGCTCTTAAATACTTTAGCATTTTGCAAGGTAAAGAAAGTTTTAGAAAGAAAGCAGTCATGATTTTTATTCTCAAAATCTATACATTTTCAGCATTTGATAAACTCATCAGGATATAAGTAAGATAAGAAAGTTTTGCCCTTTTTACTTTATACTGGCAAAGTAAAAATATATATTCCAAGTTAATGGTTCTTTAAATCCTATGTCTATTTTTTGCCACTTGGAGGTGATGGAGGAGAAAGAAGCAGGAAAGTACATATTTGGAAAACATTTAAAATGTTTTTATCCTGAGGAAAACTGTGTACCCATACTTTTTACTCAGTCAGTGCTTCTACTATCTGGAACTATGTATTAATTCATATACTAATAATCTGAAATGAAGGAAGAACTGAACTTTGGCATCGTAAAGTACATATGTTTATCTTTCTGGTAAGCTGAGAAGAACAGTTTTAGACTTTAATGATTTTGCATTTAACCTTTTCTTAATTTGCTTTAAAAAGTCAGATTGATAATTATAAAGCTATATCTTGGTACATAAAAACTTCTAAATGTTCTCCTGCCCTTTTGTGGTAAATTATGGCATGATTTGTAACTGTTCAATATCATAAGAGATTTCTAGGAGAATTTGCTCCAGCTGTTCTAGTAGAAAAATTAATCTAGATCCTTCCAATCTGGTAGTTTGTTTTACTTTGATTCATTAGAACTTTACCTTTGGGATGTGGGGTGGGAAGGTCTAGTGTGAATCTTCGTCTCACATAGGATAATGGAGATGGAGTCTGTTATTCTGTCTCTGTGGAGAAAGGTGGTGTGACTTTGGGAAGATTTTTTTTTTTCTTTGCTCTGGTGGGTATGACTTTGGGAAGATTTTTTGAGTTTAAGGTGAGTGCAAATAGAGTTTCTTGAAGTTTCTTTAGCAAATGTCAGCATGTTCATTTATTCCTTTAGTTGCTCCAGTCCAAGCTTAGCTTCCCAGGCAACTCCTGTGTGGGAAAATATTAATTTATGAGAAGACTCAAGCCTTCTAGTACTAAGTAGAAATTATTGGAATATGTTTCCTAAATCTTTCTGGTGCTTTGTCACATATTACGTGTAACATGGATGGTCCCTAAATTTGAAAAATTATTTTGATCTATCTCACAGTACCTGTTAGATTATTGCTACTTTCAATATCTTTTCCAATTATAAGTGTATTTGATTTGTTATATAGTAAAGTAGTGTTGTGACTGGAACAGAAGCCTTCAATGTGATTGTAAATTGTGATTTCTCTACAGTTCTAAGAACATTAGAAAAGAAGAGAAAATGTTGGAGCATGACTAACTAGAAAATTGAGCAATATGATATTCAGCTGATTATTTTAAAGTTAAGTAACTTTTTCTCCTTTACGTTTTTCTGTTTGTATTCCTAGGTAGCAGACAAATGATAATAAGAGTTCTGGAATTGCTTGCAGAGGATATGACACTTATTGGTGAAGCAATTTCAACAGATATCTGGGATGACAGCAGCCTTTTTGGTATAGATATGGTGAGAATCAATGTTTTCTTTGGGATATAGAGAATAGCATTTTTTTTAAAGATTTTTGTTCTTTTCAGCTGGTTTCATTGTCTCATTAGTGTTCAAAATCTTTTTTCTTTTTGACTCAATATGTCCCATGCTTATTGTATAAATAGCCTGGAACAGGCCTATTTTTCCAAAAGTTCTGGTTACTGCTAATAGGGGAAGGTATATTAAGACCAAAACCAGGCCATTAGAAGTGGTTATAGCTACTGTGATATCATTCTTTCCTTTCAGGAACATTTAAGAAATACATATTTTTAAAGATCATGAATTTATATTGTTATTTTTTTATTTTAAATTTGTATTTCTTATCCTTGCGCTTGCTTGTAGAAAGTCTTTGTTCCTAGCAGTATCAGCATAATTACTTATTAGCTTTGACCTTAAACATACATAAGATAGTTTCGGAACAGCAGTATTGACATTACTATGAACAACTCTACTAAAAAGTTCAAGATTTCCTGGCAGTTCTTTTTGACATAGACTAATTTCATTAAGGATATACACTCAAAATACTGTGCCGTAAAGCTACCGTTACCAATTCAGCATACAATTAGATTTGTTTTCATTTGTTTCACTATTGGGAATTGTTTTTTCTTCATGAAAATGTAGCTCAGGGATGCCTCCCTCCCATTCAGTTACCTTGAAGATGTTTTCCTTATTGGTAGTCATTTTTATTTTCTGGCTATTTTTTTCTATTTTTATTTTATTTTTGCAAATGTAAGCAACTAAGTATGTAGATTCCTATCCTCTCCCCTTCCTGCATAAAAGGTGGTATGTTATGTACACTGTTTTGCACCCCGTTTTTGTAACTGAAGAATACGTCTTACATGCATAGAGTAGTAGGTATGGGGATTATTCCCGATCTATCTAGACGTGAGATTTTCTCATTCTTTTTTATAGGTAGCAAACGCTTCGTTGTGTATTTGTTAACCCAGTCTCTTGGTGGATGTTGTTAATATAAAGTATGTACAATGAATAATGTGTTTATGCTGTTTCATAAATGTACAGGTGTGTCTCTAGGGTAGATTTATTTAAGTGGGCGTCCTCTTTTTCTAAAAAACTTGTTTGGCGTCAGCGGTACATGTGCAGCTTTGTCATGTCGGTAAACTGTGTGTCGTGGGGCTTTGGTGTGCAGATTATTTTGTCATCCAGGTCACATGCATAGTACCCGATAGGTAATTTTTCTGATCCTCCTCCCGCTCTCCACCCTCGAGTAATCCCTGGTGTCTGTTGTTCCCCTCTTTGTGTCCATGTGTTCTCATTGTTTAGCTCCCACTTATGAGTGAGAATATGCAGTATTTGGTTTTCTGTTCCTGGATTAGTTTGCATAGGATAATGCACCTCCATCCATGTTGCTGCAAAGGATATGATCTCATGCATTTTTTGGCTGCATAGTATTCATTGGTGTATTTGTACCACATTTTCCTTAATCAGTCTGCCATTGACAGGCATTTAGGTTGATTCCATGTCTTTGCTATTGTGAATAGTGCTGCAGTGAACATACACATGCGTGTGTCTTTATGGTAGAATGACCTCAAGTGATCTGCCCACATCGGCCTCCCAAAGTGCTGGGATTACAGGTGTGAGCCACTGTGCCCGGCTGAGCCATGTTGTTTATGTAGCAGAACAGCAGTTCCTCCCTTCGCATCATAGATAGGTTTTCGTAAACTGTGACTTTAAGCCAACTGACTTCTAACAAACCCAGTTATTTTTTCTCATCAGCACTTAGTTAAATGGCATGGAACTTGTAACGCTGTTTCGTTAAAGTCAGTTTCCAAGAACCTGTTGAATATGTTAAGTGACAGCTTACTGTAGTTTATTCATTTTATTTCTGAGTAGTATTACATTGTGTGGACTTGCCACAATTTGTTTATCCATTCACGTGTTGGACATTTGGGTTGTTTCTAGATATTACAAATAACATTCCTGTGGAGATTCCAGTTGTTCCACATCTTCAACATCTATTATGTGCAGTTGTTTTTTTTTCCTTTTTTTTTTGCGGGGGGAGACGGCATTCTGATAGATGTGCAGTGGTATCTTATTGGGTTTTAATTTGCATTTCCCTAGTGACTGATGATATTGAGCATCTTTTGTAATTTTTAGAGAGCAAGTCTAGGTCTTTTTAAAACACTTATTCTTAAGTATTTTATTCTTTTCAATGCCATTCTGAATGAAAATTTAAAAAATTTTTGGGTTGTTCATTGTTAGTATATAGAAATACAATTGAGTTTTGTGTATTGATTGTCTATTTGGTGGCCTTGTTGAAAGTTTTGATCGTGAATGATTATTGTATTTTGCCAAACCTTTTTTTGGTCTCTATTGAGATGATCATTTAGCTTTTTGAAGAGCAGAAATACTTAATTTTGATGAGGTTCAGTTTCTTAATTTTTCTTTTATGGATCATACTTTTGATATTTTACCTAACAAATCTTTGCCTAACCTGGGATACAAAGAATGTTTCCTATGCTTTCTTTTAGAATTATTACATAATGTTTTAGGTTTTATATCTTTGATTTTGAGTTGATCTTTGTATATAGTACAAGGTAAGGAATCAACTTTTTTTTTTTTTATGGGTATACAATTATTTTCTCAGCACTATTTGTTCAAATGCCTATCCTTTCTTTCCTGAATTCCTTACCAACTAACTCTATATGGGTTTACTTCTGGACTCGGTTTTCCCTTATGATGCCAACATCCAACTAACTTAACTATTGTAGCTTATAGTGAAGGCCTATAGTGTAGCTATAGTGAAGCTTACTGTAAGTCTTGAAATAAGGTAATGTAAGTCCTTCAACTTTGTTCTTGTTTTTCAAAGTTGTTTTGGCTATTTTAGGTCCTCTGTATTTTCAACATCAATCAAATTTGTCAATTTCTACAAAAAAAAAAAAAAGCCTGTTGTGGTTTTGAATGGAATTGAGTTGAATTTGTAGATGATTCAGGAAAAATTGACATCTTAATAGTATTGAGTCTTCTGATCCATGAATACCATATATATGCCTTCACTTGTTTAGCTCTTTATTTTTATTTTTTTTTGACGTGGAGTCTCATTCTGTCACCCAGACTGGAGTGCAGTGGCATGATCTCGGCTCACTGCAATGTCCGCCTCCTGGGTTCAAGTGACTCTCACTACAGCTTCAGCCTCCCAAGTAGCTGAGATTACAGGCATGCGCCACCATGCCCAGCTAATTTTTTTGTATTTTTAGTAGAGACAGGGTTTCACCATGTTGGCCAGGCTGGTCTTGAACTCCTGACCTCAAGTGATCGACCTGCCTCGGCCTCCCAGAGTGCTGGGACTACAGGCATGAGCCACTGTGCCCAGCCTTATTTAGCTCTTTAATTTGTCTCTGCAATGTTTTGAAGTTGTCAGTGTATAGGTCTTCTACGTCTGAGTATTTCAGTTTTGGGTCTTGTCCTCTGGCTGGGTTTTCTCTTTATGGATCTTAATATTTGATATGTGTAGTAATTTCTGATTGGATGCTGGACCTTTTCAATATTACTATGCTGAGTGTCTTGATTTTTTATTTTGCCCTTTTAGAAGCACTTTGGGAGGGTTCGGAAGCACTTTGGGAGACCAACATGGGAGCATTACTTGAAGCCAGGAGCTTGAGATGAGCCTGGGCAACAAAGCAAGACCTTATCTCTTAAAAAATTAGTAACATTAGCTGGGCATGGAGGTGCATACCTATAGTTCCAGCTATTTGGAAAGCCGAGGCAGGAGGATCACTTGAACCCAGAAGTTAGAGGCTGACAGGTAGGTTATGTTACTTGTAGAGCAGTTTCATTTTCTCAAGACTTTAAAAAATTTGGTAGAGTGGGTCTAAAATAGTGGTTTTCTACTGGGGGTAATTTTGCTCCCCAGAGGATGTTTAGCGATGTTGGGAGCCACTTTTGATTGTCACACCTGGAATGGTGCTACTGGCTTCTAGTAAATAGAAACCAGAACAGCTCTCCACAGATAAGAATTTTTTGGCTCAAGATGTCAAAAAACCTTGAGGAAGTGTTGAGATTGAGAAACCCTGATCTAGAAGAACCTTTGCTTGGGGTTAAACTCTGCTCCTGAGGTGTGATCCTTGGGACCTCTATTGAATGTTCAAAGTGATTATTGATGCTGTCTACTCTGCCTGGCTAAAGATTGAGTTTTGTTGTCTTGTGTGAGCCCTGGGACTTGTTCAATTTAAATCTCAGTAATCATCTTTGGCCTATATTTACAGAGTATCTACGTATAATATAAGCCACCTAATGTCAGCATGGACTAGATGGAAACTTGTTTAGGTCTCTGAAACTCTTTCTTTGCATAGCTCTCCCACAATTCCTAACCATGTCAGCTTCCACAAGCATCTTCGTCTCCTAACGTCATTGAGACTGTCAGACTCTTTGGATTTCTCTTGCCTGTGTTTGCTGTACAGTAATTGTTTTCAGGTATAGTAGGACTGTCATTGCTTATTTTCCTTCTCTGTGGCATCATAGTCCTGCACTGTCTACTGTGCCACTTTCTAGTTGATTTCTGGTGAAGAACAGGAGAAGTCCTTGTTATTATTTCATGGCCAGAATTGGAAGTTTTACATAAATTTTTAAATTAGGCCATTTAAGCAACTGGTGTATCTGTGAGTTATTAGGGGCTTAAATGTACATTTATCTAGAGTGAAAATTCTGGATCAACTTTAGAATAATCATTCCAAGTGTGGAGAGATCAGGATACCTTGGTTTTTGCTGTTTGTATTTCAGTGGAGTAGATAATTTTAGAAAATATGGCATTAAATTTTATTTTTTTGCAAGAAATGTTTTGATAAGTAATATTTTGCATGAGTAATCAACACGTGTACAGTAGTAGCCTTAGGAATGTTATATTACAACATAATATTTAAGAGATCTATGGAATACCAGAGTATGTCTCCATGTAACTGGAAACCATATCTTTTTTAACATTTCAAAATATCATAAATCATTTGTCATTTTATATCTTTCATTTTGAAATTGTCATCTGATAACCTTGCCTTCCTTGAAGATTTGGCATTCTGTGTCTTCTGTTAATGTGAATTCCTAATGTCTGGTCTTCCTTCCTCTCCCTTTCTTCCCTCGCCTCTCCCTCCCTCCCTTCCCTTTTGCTGCCTTGTCAGGGCAGTAGAATCAAAATTTGTTACTCATAAAAGTATATATTGAGTCTTACAGTTATCAGGTTTTTTTCTCTTTATGCTATTTTGATGTAAGTCGGGCTGTATTTAATTAAAACATTGTTACAGGCTGTCTGAAATCCTTGTGAACAGAGGTCTGAACATAAAGTACAGATATTTACATAGTAACAATACCCATGTAAGAAAGAAACCCAAACTTGTATTTTTTTCATAACATGAGCCTCTTTTTTTTTTTTTTTTTTTGAGACGCAGTCTCGCAGTCTCGCTCTGTCGCCCGGGCTGGAGTGCAATGTCGCAATCTCGGCTCACTGCAAGCTCCGCCTCCCGGGTTCACGCCATTCTCCTGCCTCAGACTCCCGAGTAGCTGGGACTACAGGTGCCCACCACCACGCCCGGCTAATTTTTTTGTATTTTTAATAGAGACGGGGTTTCACCATGTTAGCCAGGATGGTCTCGAATTCCTGACCTCGTGATCCGCCCACCTCGGCCTCCGAAAGTGCTGGGATTACAGGCTTGAGCCACCGCGCCCGGCAAGCCTCTTAAAAAGGGAAACAAATTGCATGTTTTAAAATGGGTATATTTTCAAGTCTTTAGTTTTCAGATAATAGTTCTGAATCTTGGTGTCTCTTTAGTCCTTAAGGTTATCACACTATTTTGTAGTACTTTTAGGAGATTTTTCACATATTGAAGGTTTTCTACAAGTAAATTTTTCCTTTGAAGTGTGAGGAATGCTTTATCAGTTGTTTCTGAAATTAACTTAAATTTTCTTGGCCAGAACATTTATCTGTAAAAGTTAGTCATTCACTTTTAACTTTTGGCTGCTGGTACTTTATGATTCAATGAATTATTTTTACTTTAAAGGTTAATTCTGTTGTACAAGTGCCAGTTGGTATGTTAGAAATGCTAAATAAAACAGAAGTACTTGAAATTATATTTGATTTACTTTTACTTATTTAAAAAGAATAAATGTCTCTTTTCTTTGGCTATATTTTAAAAGAAGCAAACAAAATATCTTAATGTTCATACTTTTGCCAATTTTCAAAAGAAAGACAGAAGCAGTATTTTTGTTGAGTCATTAAAGGAACGAAATAATAAATGTTGCTATCAATTTAGAAATTAAGTACCTGAGGATATATAATCAAATCTCTAGGTGTTTCCACACAGTGCTGATGTCAGTAGCATCAATCGTGTCTGGAACTTTGTAACTCAGCATGGAAGGGAATTTCAGTTTCCCCCCTTAATTGAATACTTTTATATTACTTCAAGTAAATAAAAGAAAAAATATTTTCACCAAAATTAGTTATGCTGACCTAAAGTATGTCATGTGTCATTCCCCCTAGTCCTCCATCATCAAATCAGGTCTGTTTTTTCCTTATTTACATGCTAAGTTAGGTTCCGCATGCAAGGAGGAAGTAGCCTTCACCTCCTACCAGATAACCTAGACTCTTAGGTCTATATTCTGTTTCTTTTCTGCATTTCTTCTGTGTCATTCCTGTCATTGCAGTCATTGGAAAGCAGTCTTTTCATCTTTATGACTCACTGCTTCTATATTCCCATCTGACCTGCTGTGAACTGGTAACTTCAACATCAAGGCATGTTGGTAGAATTCTAGAATGTTAATAGGACTTCAGGATGGGCTAAGAGGATTGTGAAAGAAACCAAAGATAAGGGCTTTGTATCCAGTAAGGGCTCATTAAGGATATTTGGACCAGATTGTGAATTGATAACTGGGGTAATGGGATCTCTAATTACATAGACCTTCCCTGCTGCTGCCACCATTCCAAAGACAGTTATTTTAACTCACATTTCCTGATTGCCTATTATTAATATATGCTAGGCACTTGGGGTATCAAATAAGATGTAGTGCTTTTTATGCCCGTGGGTGATAGATACTTTTAATGTGACATTAGTAAAACAGATAAGCATACAGGAATAACACTTAAACTAAGGTAGTTTAAATAAAACACTATATATCAGACACTAAGCACTATTTATGAAGTCTTTTAATTATCATGCCTTCAGAGGAAAGGCAGGACTACTCAGCACCATGTCAAAAAACGCCTACCAGCAGACCCTCATTTATCGCACCAGTCTCTCTCCACTATCTGCACCTCACATTTCATGCTCTAGGTGCTTGTGTTCCATCTACCACCAGCCCCATCCTTTATCTCCGATCAGAACTATCCACGCCTCTTTGTCATGGCTCATGGTTCATTCTCACTCTCCGCCAGATTAAAAAAAAAAAAAAAGTTACTTTATTTGGTTGGCCAAATCCTACTTATAATTTAAAACTTAGTTCATTCAGATCTACAAAAAGCCCTCACTGAGGCCAGGCACAGTGGCTCACGCCTGTAATCCCAGCACTTTGAGAGGCTGAGGCAGGAGGATCTCTTGAGCCCAGGAATTTGAGACCAGCCTGGCCAACATGGCGCAACCCAGCCTCTGCTAAAAATACAAAAATTAGCCGGGAGTGCTGGTACATGCCTGTAATCCTAGCTACTTGGGAGGCTGAGGCACAAGAATTGCTTGAACCTGGGAGGCGGAGGTTGCAGTGAGTCAAGATCACACCACTGCCCTCCAGCCTGGGCAACACAGTGAGACTCTAAGTCTGGGGAAGAAAAAAAAAAGCCCTCACTGACATCCCAAGTTCATAGCTCATAGTGTTTTCAAAGCATCATTGGCAACAAAACATAATGGCTATAAATACAAAACCTCAAGTAACCCTGAAAAATAAATTGTGCCTCAGTTATGTAGTTTTACTTTTGTATTTGGCTTATTTGGCTTATTTTATTTTATGTTTTAAAGATTTACCCATGTTGTAGCATGTGTCAGAATTTAATTCCTTTTGAATGCTCAACACCCTTTTTTTCTTTTCTTTTCTTTTCTTTTTTTTTTGAGATGGAGTCTTGCTCTGTTGCCCAGGCTGGAGTACAGTGGTACAATCTTGGCTCACTGCAACCTCTGCCTCCCGGGTTCAGGTGATTCTCCTGCCTCAGCCTCCTGAGTAGCTGGGATTACAGGCACGTCCCACCACGCCCAGCTACTTTTTGTATTTTTGGTAGAGACGGGGTTTCACCATGTTGGTCAGGCTGGTCTTGAACTCCTGACCTCGTGATGTGCCTGCCTCGGCTTCTCAAAGCGCTGAGATTAGAGGCATGAGCCATTGTGCCCAGCCTCCTTTTCTTGTATGTATATACAACATACCACATTTTGTTTCTGCATTTATTGGTCATTGGCCACTTTGATTGTTTCCACCTTTTGGCAGTTGTGAATGGTGCTGCTGTTAACCTGGGTGTGTATACATCTCTCTTTGAGACCCTGCTTTCAGTTCTTTTGGGTATATACCCAGAAGTGGATCATATGATAATTCTGTGGTTTTTGAGGAACTGCCCATTATGGTTTCCACAGTGGCTGCACCATTTTACATTCCCTCCAGCAATGCACCAGGGTTCCAAGTTTTCCATATCCTTGCCAACGGCTTGTGATTTTTGGGCCTCATACCTTTTAGTTCCCTGTATAGTCATCCTTGAATTGAAAAAATTCTGGTATATTAGATTTTTGTTGTTAGTTTGCAGGTATTTCTCATTCTTATTTTCATACGTTTTCAATGGAAAATTAAAGTAAGTACTTCAGTTTTTTTTTTTTTTTCCTGTCTTACTGAGGGTGTCCTTTTACCCGCTAGTTTATGGGGGCATATCAGTATATCTGGGATATACTTTGTCTATATTGATGTGACTTACAAGTCAGTCTATTATGCGTAGGTTCTTCTTCATATTTAATGTGTACCTTTTTAGTTTAAAAGATACGATTTCTCTTGAAGTAGTAGATTATTTAAATTTATGATGGCATAACATTTTCCACTTGAAACCTTATCTAAAGAGAGTTTATACAATTTGATATTTAACTGCTTTTTAATTATTTGACTTTCCTTGATTCATTTCTTTAGAAATGTTGGTATCAGTTTGAGGACAGGGATTATCATGTCTCTTGTACTAATGCATTTTTTTTTCCCATTATGCCTGCCACTGTGTTAGGCGTATAGTAAGCATAAGAAATACTTGACGAGGGGTTTATGCGTTAATTGTTCCACATTGGAACAATTAAGCACTAGAAACTAGGAGGAATTTATGGTTCATTTACCTTTTGTATTTTATTGTTTATACTTATTCATTGTTAGTTAAGATTCATCATATTAAATACTTACAGATTATTGTATTTTTAAAATGTAGGTGGTTTGTTGATCATTCTTTTGTGCTTTTTAAATTATGTCAGCAGGTATTGGTAATTCTCAGAGAGAGGAATAAATTTTGTTTTGGTTTCTTTTCCTATTTAATGATAATGATAATATTTTAATCTGTTCTCCATGGCTTTTGTACACTGGCCCGTAAAATTGGTTGTTTTCTTCTGTTTCGTGTTGTGTAAATGTTTTCAGAAAGAGAAACTGCTCCTGGTGTTGGGAGCCCTTGGAGAAACCATGTGCTACCATAAAAGTAGTATCAGTTTGGAGCAACCAGAGGTGATGCTTGTGCACCACAGAATGGCCTTTATCAGCATTTCCCTGTTTGCAGTTCGATTGCTACAAATGCTTCTCCCTGTTGAAAAGGTAAGGCAGGCAATGCCGCTCATTTGGAATTTACTGACTATTCTAAATAAATGCTCTGTTGTAAATTGCTGCTGCTCTTTTCATGGTGTGAAGGTATTGTGCTTTAGGCCATTTTCAAAATAAGTGTAACAGATTATATGGGAAATGTAGAAATTGAGAAATGGCTAACATTTTGAACAATTTTGACAAAACATTTGATGGGAAATTATTTTTTATCTTGCTGTTGTTTTTATTGCATATGTTTTACTGCAGTCTGTACATTTGTTTGTTTATTCCTTGTTCATTCAGTGAATAATTTATTGATTGCCCACAGTGGGCTAGCAGTATTACTTGCTGGATGTAAAACTGAATAGGTTAGAATTATTCCCTGGCCTTATAGAACTTAGTTTTGTAAAAGACAAGACTTGCTGTTATCTGTACATATACATATACGTATATGTATTCATATAGAAGACATAATCTCTTCCCTCAAGTGATCCCACAGTTATTAAAGAAATGAAACCAAATAAGTCAAACAATAACATATAGATGTATATGTTATTTGGTCTCATTTCTTTAATAACTTTGGGATCACTTGAGGGAAGAGATTATGTCTTCTATACGAATACATTTTTCTGTACATATATACATATATAATTGGTACACTTGATGTATCTTTTAATTGATTGGAGGGCATTGAAAGCCTACTGATCTTATCTCTGCAGTGTGTGTCTTGGTTCTTACCATTAATATCAAGAGTAGCCTTTCCTTCTCTTCAGCTAGGTACATGTTGTCAGAGTTCTCTACTTATTCACTATTTCCCAAGTTCCTTGACACGTAGAATACAAACAATAGTTCCATTACTGCTTCAGAAATTATTTTGTAGTTAGCATATCTTAATGTCCTGGAACCTTTTCTTTTTCTTGTTTTATCTATTAAAAATAGTGTTAGCAGTGCTTTAGTTTCTAAGTGTTGATGAAGTTGATTTCTGAGGACTCTCCTATTGTATTTGTTGTATTTCATGTAAATTACTGGTATGTGGTGTATTTTAGTAACTTAAGGGAATTTTTTTTTTTTTTTTGGTCACATGTGTTTCTCTTTCCTTTCTGCCAGCAACTTAATTGCTTAATATTTTTATTTTAGCACCTGATCAAAAGAATTTCAGAAGATATCTTTGGTAGGATTAAATATCCTGGTTTTTATTTGATTCACCTAGTTAATATTTGGTAACTTGTTTTATGTCTAAACATATTTGTAGTTTGAGTTATGTAATATATGATTTCATACCTTAATATGTCTTTTGAAAGTTGTTATTTTGATTAACATGTTGCTTTAGGTGTCTTTCACAAAGCTGCATTTCTGCCCATGATAGCAATAAACTATCTTTTGTGCTAGTCTTTATTCTAGTACTTTTTTTTTTTCCTACTTTTCTATTTTACCTAGCCCTTTCTTTTCTTTGGTGTTTTCAGTTTTTAACTTTTACTCAGAAAATAAGATGTTGATTTAAAAAACATTTTGATGTATGAAGAATAAAAATTCATTCATAATTTCAAGTTAGTTTTGAGGCTTTTTTCTTTTCTGCTTTAAGTCCAATTGACAGCATCCATAAAAATTATTTATTTTTAATTTTTTGTTTTTGTTTTTGTTTTTGAGACAGTCTCACTCTGTCACTCAGGTTGGAGTACGGTGGCACTTTTTTGGCTCACTGCAACCTCCACCTTCCAGGTTTAAGTGATTCTACTTCCTCCGCCTCCCAAGTAGCTGGGTTTACAGGTGTGAGCCACCACACTCAGCTAATTTTTGTATTTCTTTAGTAGAAACGGGGTTTTGCCATGTTGGCCAGGCTGATCTTGAACTCCTGACCTCAGGTGATCCACCCACCTCCGCCTCCCAAAGTGCTAGGAGTATTGGCGTGAGCCACTGTACCAGCCTATTGATTCTTCTTTTTTTTAAAAAACCATTTCTTATTATCTAATATACATTTTCTGTGTAACTAAACACTTCATAAATTTTAATGGCTGCTGCTAATATTTTACCAGAAAGATGTTTTATGATTTCCACAGGGACTCCAGAAATTAAGCTTTTATGTTTCTTTTTTTCTTTTTTTGGTATTTTGATAAATAACACTATGTCGAATTGCTACTTACACATGTTTACTCGTATTTTGGATTCTTATATTCCTAATAAGGGCATTACTAGATCAAAGGCTGAATGCTTAAACATGTGCTTTTATTATAAGCATAAGTTAAAAATATTATAGTTTCACAAGTTTTATTGTTTTTAGCTAAAGAATGGATAAAAAGAGTAGTACATGGAAAAGATAATTGTGAGAATATATGGCAGGGAAATTATTAAAAAGAAGCACTTTTTGAAAGTGCCCAAGGCTGGTATCTCTTCTGTGTGTTTGCTAATTGCAGTTTCTGAAATTGTGCACTGTTAGTTTAATCAGAACACTTAAATTTTTAAATTATTTTTAAAATGCTATGGGGAAAAATACATTAAATCTGTAAAGGCTTTTTTTTTTTTTTAAAACTTTCATATACATTCCGAAAAGTACATAGTTCTGTGCTTTTTCTACTTAAGTGAATGTATCTGTCTTTAAAAAGTGACCAACCTCATAACAGAAAATAGAATGTTACCAGCATTCCAAAGGCCCCTTCCCATCTGTTACCTCTCCCTCTTTCTCTGAGCCACACTGCTTTCTGACTTCAGTCACTGTAGATCAGTTGGCCTGTTTTGAATGTTGTTTAAATGAAATTATAAAGTAGGTACTCTCTCAACTCCTTTTCGAGGTTCATAACTATTGTTGCTTATAGCATTAATTTAACTTTTATTACAAAATATTCCATTGTATGAAGTCTGTTAAAGGTGATTTTAATATGTGTAAATATTTCTTTAAAATATTCTGACTGACTGTATTTTTAAATGTGAGGTTATCTCTGAATTTGAATGTTAGTGGTAAAAGTATCTCAGATCATTCAGACATCAGTATTTTGTGGTGTTCTTGTTACAAAGACAAAGGAGTGGCACACTAAAATGCAGGTGTGGGAGAAATTATGAAAACGAGAAAACGATTCCTTATGCCTCTTTGTTGCCCTTAGTTATTAAACATTTGCGGCTTTGTTTCCTAGAATTCTGTAGAGCATATAGTCCAAACTCTTATTTTCTTTTATTTTTGAGACAGAGTCTCGCTCTGTTGCCAGGCTGGAGTTCAGTGGCGTGATCTCCGCTCACTGCAGCCTCCGCCTCCTGGGTTCAAGCGATTCTCCTGCCTCAGCCTCCTGAATAGCTGGGATTGCAGGTGCCCTCCACCACTCCCAGCTAATTTTTGTATTTTTAGTAGAGCTGGGGTTTCACCATGTTGGCCAGGATGGTCTCAATCTCTTGACCTCGTGTTCTGCCTGCCTTGGCCTCCCAAAGTGCAGGGATTATAGGCGTAAGCCACGGCGCCTGGCCCAAAGTCCATTTTCTAAGTATCACTTATATACACAATGTGTTATCAGGTGATCCAGGAAAACAATACATTTTAAATACAGTATTTTGCTTTAAGGAAAATAACATCACTTGTGTTACTTTTAATTTCTAACTTGTATTCACTAGTCATTATGTTTCTGCAGTCCTTTTTTGTTTTGAAGAGTAACAATTTTTCAAGGCATAAGCATTAAGAATGGAAAAATTCCAGTCTCTTAAGACAGGAGTTGAATTTAAAATATGGGTGTCTTCCTTAATATTATATAACTGAAAAATTAGTGGTGCTACAATTGCTTGTTATTAAGTATTGCAAATGATCAATCTATCTATGGGTTGAAGTATTGATGGAAAACTTATCCTATCAGTTGCATCATGTAGTTTATTTTTGGTTGTATTTTTTCATCAAGTGCTTATTTGGACCAGAACCAAAATAGAAATCAATAATTTTACTTAGTGCTAGAATAATGTAAAGTTAATTTTCCATGCTTTTTTTTTTTTTTTTTAAAGAAAAGGTAGTTATTGTATTGTTTCCATTTTTAAAAACAAATCAATATCTAATTTTTGGTAGTTATTTTAAATATATAGCTTGGAACTTTATTAAAACTACTTTGATCATTGTGGGAGATTGTAATTAAGGTATTTGTTTTTAGATGATTATATTTGTTTTGATTAATTGGCTAAGTACTTTAAAGTGAGATCTAAACAAGAATGTTATTTCATTGCTGTTAAATTTCTTCTTTGGTTTATATAAATGTAAGGTTCTGCTGCCCTCTGTCTGTTGCTAGCCCACTAACAATTGAAGTAGAATTTGGACTCTGCCTTTAAAGTGGTTTTTTTGAGTTGCCACTGACCAAATAGGTAATTTGAATGTTGGAAAATAAATATGAATCTATGTAGAGATTTCCTAAGTTTGACAAAATGTCCTGTTTTGAAACTGATATTTGTTGATTTTAAATGATTTTGGAGAATGCTCACGTATAGGTTAAAATGATACGTTGGTAATCTTGTGACAAATATTGTGGTTGGTAAAACAAATGAAGGTAATTTCGTTTGGGGAAACATCTGGGAAGTAAGAGGTAAAAGTACTAGCCCTGTTCTGGAAGCAGAAGCACAGAGCATCCTAGGAACTGCTGTTACTCTTCCTTAGCTACTGATGCTCACCGAGGGTAAGGAAGAACGCCATTCTCCTGCCTCAGCCTCCCGAGTAGCTGGGACTACAGGCACCCGCCACCTCACCCGGCTAGTTTTTTGTATTTTTTAGTAGAGACGGGGTTTTACCATGTGAGCCAGGATGGTCTTGATCTCCTGACCTTGTGATCCGCCTGTCTCGGCCTCCCAAAGTGCTGGGATTACAGGCTTGAGCCACCGCGCCCGGCCTAACACAAGGTCTTTAGCTTTTCAGGGAGTTGTATAAAAAGATCTAATGACCTGGTGAAGCCAGTTGAGTGACTGAGAGCAGTGCTTTTCAAACGGTAATGTGCAAACATATCACTTAGAGATATTCTTAATCACATCTTGCATATTCTGATTTATCAGGTAAAGGGTAGGGCCTGAGAGCTGGCATTTCTAACAAACTCATAGAATTATGCCATGGCTGCTGAGTGGCTAGGTTTAGAGGAAACATTTATAGCCCCTCCTCCCAATGTACATGAGATGATGTTGCTGATTATTTTTTATCTAATGGGGTGATGGATTTAAATTGAAACATCTTCACTTTTAGTTCCAATGCCATGTGACTAATGCTTATATATGCAGTACAGCTATCTTAGATCGGGGGTGTAAATTGTGATTAGTCCATTGGGCCATGTAAGGATTAGCCGATGACATTAGTATGAGACTTTGAGTTGTTGAGATAGCAAGAGTTTTAAATACGAGTACGCAGGGTGAAATGTTGGAATTTCTTTGTGGTGAAGCGAGAACAGGAAATTAATATTTATTGAGTGCTACATGCCATATACTCTGCTTAATGCTTGTTTAATTCTCACAGCAGCTATTATTTTTCTGACTAGAGTCAGAACTCTCTTAAACTAGAATGTGGTGCCTTTAGAGTTAGATCCACTAGGATTTACTCTCTTAGCACAGTACCCAACTCACTAAATCGCCTTTGCTAATTTCTCCTCATCTTCCTAACTCTTTAGGAGTAGAACCCTGGGACTGACTGTAGCCCTCAAGAAATACATCCCATTTGTGATTATTAAATGCCATCTGTTTGTTGATGCCTTCCAAATTTATACTTCCAGAGCAGACATATAACCTGAACTCTGAACTTGTCTATACCCAGTGTCCTTTTTGATGTCTTCACTTGGATGACAATAAATGTCTCCAACTGAACATGTCCCAAACTTCATTCTTTGCTTCCCCTTCCAAATATGTTCTTCCTATATAGTCTTGCCTGTCTCAGTAAATGGCAACTTCGTTGTGCAAGTTGATCGTTGATCAGGCAAAAACCTTAGGAGTCATCCTTGATTCCTTTCTTTTGCTCATATGTAGATATAATCCCTGAGCAAAATTTGTCATTTCTCCCTTGAATACCTATACAGAATCTGAAATACCTGAGTTAAGCCCACCATTCTGTCGTGCCTGGATTGCTGCAGTAAAGTCCTCTGTCTCTTAGCTTCCACTTTTGCACATTATCATCTGTTCTCTACAGACCAGTTTTGATACTTGTTTAAAATGTTCCAGTGGCTTCCAGCAGAGGACAAGTCCTTCTGATGACCCAAAGCCTTAACTCATCTGGCCCACCTCTCCTTTCTGACTCCATCCCTCAGAACCAGCTACACTGGCTTCCTTGCTACCAAATATAGCTTTTGTAATTGCTCTTCCCCCTTCTATAAATGCTTTCCCTCAGATAGTCACATGGCTCCTGACCCTTCCGGGGCTCTACTTAAATGTCACCTTATTAGCGAGGCCTTCCCCTACTACTTCGGAGAAGTAGCATTTCCCTGCCTCCACTCCACATTACTTCTCTGTTCCTCTCCATCTTTCCCATCCTGTTTTAAAACACTTCTTAGCCACACCTAACATCTTAGGAAGTTTATTGATTTACGCTCTACTTTCTTCAGTGGGATGTGAGCTTCATGCAGGCGGAGGTTTTATTTTGCTCTCTGCTGGGTTCCCAGGACTGGAGAGGTGCCTGGTGTGTAGTAGAGGAGCACAGTAAGGCCCAATTAATATTCGCTGAGCGAGTGAGTCATAGGTGAGCAGGTCACTGAGTTTCTCTTTTTCCTCCTCCCCCCACCCCAAAAAAGGATAGTTCTTCACAGAATAATGACATTTCTCTTTACTTTCTAATAGCTGCTGTTTTACTAACCTGGAGGTTTGTCGTGTCTGTGTAATCTAAAATTTTGATTTTTGTCGTTTCTGATCTTCATTTAGCAACTATATTCATTTAAAGGTATTATCGTTTAGCTGATTCAGCTTTTAGACTTTCAGGTAGTTAATGATTATCCTTGAAATAGGTTATCCATGAAATAAATCACGACCAAACCCACTTTTGTAAAGGCAGCATTTCAACCGTAATACTGAGCCTTGTCAAGTGATTTTCTCTGAACATCGAATTTTTAGTCCTTTTTATTTCTTTAATTTATATTTATAATCCTGTCACAAAACTAGAACCATTTTTTAAAAAACCATAGTTCTTTCAGTTTTAAATCTATTGATTTAAGGTTATAATGTGTATAATATTTCATTTGGGCAAATTGATTTTATACTAATTAAGGGGCTATCTTCTGTGAATATTTTAGAACTGTTTAAAATATTATATTGAATTTCCGCTATCCCCTCTAAAAGACAAAACCAAAGAAAAAAATCCATTTCTGTTCAAATCAATCTGTAGCTATACTTGATTTCATGTTATTAATATGTCATTAATAAGCTCTGTCATGTTCAGCTATGGGATGGCTGAACATCTTCAGTTTAATGGGTTACTGTGGAGATTTGTGTACATGTACAGAAAATACTTAGAGAAAAAGGCCTCATGCCTTAGTTCAATAGCAGAGGTATATACAAGGTGTAGGGCTCAGGGAGAGAAGAAGTTGGTTTGGGGAAGAAGATAGTTAGTATCCTGGTCTTTGAGGAAGAGTTGGTATTTGGACTTCAGACATTTTGTATTGAGCAAAGACAAAGAGGTAGAGGTAAATAATGTGTTGGGAAATGGGATTTTCTTTGGAAAAAGCTTCAGTTTTTTGACAAAGAATTGCAAAAAAAGGAAATTGGATTAGATTAAGACTATAACCCACCATGTTTCTCTAAAATAAGTTTTTTTTTAAACAAAGTTTTAATTTTTTTTTTTTTAATTCTTCAAGGCAAGCGAGTTTTTACCAGAGCCTATGTCAACAGCATTATTTCTCCTTTCTTTGGACATGCCTGTTTCTTTGGAATATCCAAATATTCATGAAGCTGTTGTGGCCTATTTGGAACAGCTGAATTCTGAAAACTACAGTATTTATAAACGAACTGCAGAGGCTGTTTATTCAATTGAATGCACCTGTAACTTCCTGTCTGATATTGAGAAGGAGGTAAAAATTTTGATTTTGATTAATATCTCTTTCAAATCCCTTTGACATATTTAGAAAATTTAATCTATACTTTTCAAATTGATGGACATATAATTGAATTGTCACAGGAGGGATACATTATTCCTGAGTGGGTCAGTTATAAATAACCTGTTATTTAACAGGTTAAAGTAAGGATATGATTTGTATAGAAGTAAAACAAAGACTTTAGATTAATTAATGATGTATATTCCTAATATCAGTGATTTGCAAAAAAGCAGTGGTTATTACAAATGTCTTGATGTTTAATATTGAGTACCTCTATGAAGTGACTTACTGATATGAAATGAATGACAGTTGATGTAACTAGAATTATAAGGGCTATTTTAGTGCTTGTAGACATGTTTTTGCCTTAATATTTTATAGATACTTACATATAAAGCCTGATTTTTAAAAAATATTAAGTACAGTAATGAACTACATTGTTTATAATGTGTTAGGATGACTTTACGGCAGTGTTACAGCAATAATTATGTGTCAGTATTTATCCCTTTTAAAAATACTGTTAGAATATTAGTATGTTATCAATGAAAGGGTTAATGGCTCTTAGAGGCAGACATTGATACAATAGTTGTTTCTTGTTTGAAAATAAGGACATGGATCCTGAAGATCTTGAGGAATTAGGGATAAAATTCTTATTCATTTTGGCGCCTACAGTAGAATGTATCTGAACCTATTTATTTTCTTTGAAATTTTTTAAATTTTTATTTTGACAGCCTCCTCTGTTGCCTAGGCTACAGTCTTGATCTCTTGGGCTCCAGCAATCCATCTGCCTCAGCCTCCCAAGCAGCTAGTACTATAGGCATATGCTACCACACCTGGCTAATTTTTAAACTGTTTTATAGAGATGAGGTCTCATTGTGTTGCCCAGGCTGGTCTTGAACTCCTGGCCTCAAGCCGTTCTCCTACCTTGGTCTCCCAAAATTCTAGGATTAAAGGTGTTAACCACTGTGCCTGGCCTTGAACCTGATATTTATAATTTTTCTTATTTACTGCTATAGTTTATTTTTTTTCTTTTCCTTTTGCCACATGTTAGTACCCCTGGCTTCTTGTTTTGAATTGTGTCTTTAAGTTGAAGTATTTCTGTGGCTTTTTTTTTTTTTTTGAGACGAAGTCTCACTCTGTTTCCCAGGCTGGAGTGCAGTGGTGCAGTCTTGGCTCACTGCAACCTCCGCCTCCCACCGGAGCCTCCCAAGTAGCTGGGATTACAGGCGCGTGCCACCACAACCAGCTGATTTTTTGTATTTTTAGTAGAGACGGAGTTTCGCCATGTTGGCCAGGCTAGTCTTGAACTCCTGATCTGACTCAAGTGATCTGCCCGCCTCGGCCTCCCCAAGTGCTGGGACTACAGGTGTGAGCCACTGTGTCTGGCCTCTGTGGCATTTTGCGTGGTCAGTTAATCACACATGTTGAATGTCCTGTATGTTCCTAGTGGTCAGGCTGTTACAAGAGGCAGGTTTATAATAAATACATTAGCCCTACTTTTATTAGGGGAGGTAGAGCTACAAAGAAGTAATCAACGAACCAGGCAGTTTGATTGTAACTTTAAGCTTACTCAGAGTTAAATAATAGAAAGTCTCATGTAGCATTTAGCTAGGGAATTTTCGTACATTTCTCCACCTAGGCTGACATTTTTAGGTTGCTTGATGAGCAAGTGGACATAAACAGATGTAAACAATCTCATGGTCTCGGAATGGTCTAGTTTCTTGAAGCTGCTTAGTTAGCTGTTGAGAATTTTATTGCACATGAACTTGACATTTATTGTTCCATTCTGCTTCTTTTTTAGGGAGAGAAGAATCTCTTAGAATTAGTGGAGCTGGCAGACCAAGCCTTGCGTAGCTTTTCCTATCATCAGCATTTCCCCCTAATAAAGGAAATCATCAGCATTTGTTCAAAGATGTAATATTTTCTTTCTTAATGTGATTATATTATTATTGGACGCTTAGGGTGTGCGTAAACGTAGAAACAGTGAAAGTGAAGCTGACCTTATGTCTTTGTTATTATTATTTTTTAGTTTAATTGCTTTTATACGTGTCTGACTTTTAAAGGGTATATGTACAGCTGCATTAGGAGACTTAACTGTTATTTTCAAGATTAACTTCAAAAATGTCATACCCGCAATCAAAATGAATGATCTTTGGATTTTTATACATTTGTTTTTGGTATCCATCCAGACTATTCACACACATTGTCCATTTATCTTTAAAGTTTTAATTAATAATTTGAGAGTTTTGTAACTTTTATTACTTTGTACTTTTTTCTTGTGTGGATTTTTAGAAAACACTGTGTATTGGTCAATTTATTTTGAGGACATCAGCAAATTTCTGTTTAGAACTTAGTGTCTTTATTGCTTTTGGAAAGAATAAATTCTGTGATGTGATAAACATCAACTGAGTAGGGGATTTTAAAGACATTTTGGGTTTTCAAAAATAGTCTTAAAAACAGAATCTCCTCTGCCCTGAAACAAATAAGTGCTTAGGTGGTAAGTACTTGCTAATATCAGTTATTTTTAATAAGATCTCAGTTTGAGGAATTGGAGTAGGAAGAAATCCCTTCCAGTTAGCTTTGCAGTCTTTTGCTTAGTAACTGACTTGCCTCAGATGTCTTGGTGGTTTTACTTTTTCACCAGCTGGAAATCTGCGCAGGCCAGTCCATTACTACAAGGAGAAAGTCAGAAGGCGCTTCTCCATATGTTGTCTCACCCGTTGCCACAAGTGAAAGCCGAAACTTACCACTGCTGTCTGGAAATCACGAAGGTGAGGTTTTGTTTTTTGTGTGTTTTATTTTTGAGAACAAACAGTAGACTCTCTTGTTATGCCTTCAAACTTAAATTACTTGACCTGTTGCATGAGATATAAGAACTATATCCCATAAAAATAGATGATAATTACTAGTCAATTCTGGAAAATTTGTACTATTACATTCTCTTAACTTAGTAAGTCCAGCAATTTGAATTGCTTTATTTGAAGTTTTATTAAGAATTACATTTATGCTGTATTAGTGATGGAAAAATTATAAGGAAAATTGATTTCCAGGTATTCAAAAGTGATTTCTACACCCAGGAAACCTTGTAGGTTGTTATTGCCTAGATTTTATGGTTTTATTTCTGTTTTCTTGATGTTATTTTTTATTTTTCTTTTCTTTTGAAACATTTATATTTCTGTCTTCTTAAATGATAAAATATGTAGGCATAGAATATTAAATATTTCAATATTGAAAAGAACACTGTACATAGGGCAGTATTTAAAAGTGTATGTATTCCTATGTACTCTTGAAGGTGTCCTTTTGTATTTAACACTCTTGTAAGTACTGTTTGGTTATAATAAGTATATTTATAAAAATTTATAAATTTATTTTATAAAAATTTATTTATAAATTTATTTTATAAAAATTTATTTATAAATTTATTTTATAAAAATTTATAAAAAATTTTGCCATTTTTACTTCTGATTCATTTTTATTCAAAGAAAAATACCAGTTATAGAGGAAGCTTCTTTGCTTTCTCTTCTCCCACCAACATAGCCTAGCCACTCTTACACAGCTGGTGTATCTTCTTCCCATCCAGTTGGTGTACGTTATTTATAAAGCTGTATCTTTAATAAATAATATGGAGAATTTTATATACAGCATGATTAGCATATATAGCAGGATTTGAGATTTACCTAGTTCATTCACCTTAATTGCTATTAAG
This sequence comes from Mandrillus leucophaeus, assembly GCF_000951045.1. Lineage (NCBI taxonomy): Eukaryota > Metazoa > Chordata > Mammalia > Primates > Cercopithecidae > Mandrillus > Mandrillus leucophaeus. The sequence continues at coordinate 5,253,062 of NW_012109141.1, forward strand.
TTTGAATATGCTTCCTTTTATTAATTGATAAATATTTAGGTTCAGTCTCCTTTTAATTGAAGTAAGTTTTTCAATATTTTCAGTGACAGTCTGTGACTGTGTACATATGTTTGCAAATGTCATGATTTCACTTTATTTTGAATAGTAATTTGACTGCATATAAAATACAGGTTGACTGCTAGTTTTTAATTAGTACTTTGCCAGTATTGGTTAATTCTTACTAGGCTTCTATCATTGTTGAGAAGTGTGATATCAGTTAATTATAATTTCTTTTAATTTTTTTTCTCTAGTTTGTTTTAAAATATTTTCCTTTTCTATGGTGCCCTGCGGTTTCATTAAAATGTGTCTCCATGCATACATGATTTTCCATTTATCTTGCTTAGGACTTTTTGCTTTGAACACTCAATCTGCCTTTACTTCTGTATAATTCCTGGTCATGCTTATTTTGAATATTGCTTTTCTCTTTATCCTTGCTGTTTTCTCCAAGTGGAACTCTTTTTAGACCTGTGTTAGACCTTCTTAGTTTACCCTTTGTGTCTTTTAAGCCTTCTTTCATATTTTCCATATGTTTTTAGGTTTTATTTGGGTAGAATTTCTCAGTGGTTTCCTTTCAGAACTCTAATTCTTTCCTCAGCTTTGTCTAATTTCCTTTTTTTTGATGGTGAGATATATAACGTAAAATTTATTTTAGGCCAGGTGTGGTGGCTCATGCCAGTAATCCCAGCATTTGGGAAGGCCAAGGCAGGAGGATCACTGGAGCCCAGGAGTTTGAGACCAGCCTAGGCAACATAGGGAAATCCCATCTCTACAAAAAAAAAAAAAAAAAGTAGCTGGGCATGGTGGCATGTGCCTGTAGTCCCAACTACTTGGGAGGCTGAGGCAGGAGGATTGCTTGAGCCTGGGAGGTCGAGGTTACAGTAAGTTGTGATCATGCCACTGCACTCCAGCCTAGGCAACAGGGTGAGACTTCATTTCTGGGGGAAAAAAAAAAAAAAAGAAAAACAATTTACCATTTTAACTATGTTTAAGTGTACAATTCAGTGGCATAAGTACATTCATATTGTTGTACCATCATCGCCATTACCCATCTCCCAAAGTGAAACTTTATAGTCATTAAACAGTAATTCCTCATTTTCCCCTTCTCCCAGCTCCTGACAGCCACCTTTCTACTTTCTGTCTCTATGAATTTGGCGTCCCTGGGCAACTCATATAAGTGGAATCATACAGCATTTGTCTTTTTGTTACTGGCTTATTTCACTTTATATAATGTTCTCAAAGCTCATCCATTTTGTAACATATTTCATTCCAATCAACATTTCATTCCTTTTTAAAAATAATAATCTAATGTCTGTATAATTGAACACCCCAATTCTGGAAATCCAAAATCCAAAAGGCTCTGCAATCTGACACTTTTTGAGTGCTGAAATGTCACTTAAAGGAAATGCACATTGGAGCATTTCCGGTTCTGAATTTTCAGATTAGGGATGCTCAACTGGAAATTATAATGCAGATATTAAGAAATCTAAATAATTTCAAAATCTGAAAGACGTCTCGTCCCAAGCACTTCAGATAAGGACACTCATCCTATACTACATTTTGTTGATCCATTCATCCATTGATGGGCATTTGGGTTGTTTCCATCTTTTTGTAATTGTGTATATACCCAGGTGGAATTGGTAGATCACATGGTAATTCTGTATTTAATTTTTGAGGAATTGCCATACTGTTGTCCACAGTGGCTGTACTATTTTATGTTCCCACCAGCAGTGTCCAAGGATTCCAGTTTCTCTGCATCCTTGGCTATACTTATTTTCTGGATTTTTTTTTTTTTTTTGAGATGGAGTTTCGCTCTGTCACCAGGCTGGAGTGCAGTGGCATGATCTTGGCTCACTGCAACCTCCGCCTCTCTGGTTCAAGTGATTCTCCTGCCTCAGCCTCCCGAGTAGCTGGGACTACAGGTGTGCATCACCATGCCCAGCTAATTTCTGTATTTTTAGTAGAGACGGGGTTTTACCATGTTAGCTAGGATGGTCTTGATCTCTTGACCTCATGATCTGCCTGCCTCGGCCTCCCAAAGTGCTGGGATTACAAATGTGAGCCACTGCACCTGGCCTTTTTTTTTTTTTTTTTTTTTAATAGTAACCATCCTAATGGGTGCAAAGTCATTTCCCATCATAGTTTTTTTAAAAAATATATTTATCAAGTTTTGATTATCACTTATACTGTTTTTCATGTATACCTATACCTTTTCTTTGCTTTCTTTAATTGACTTGTTCTTTTTTCATGTAATCTTTCATTAGTTTCTGTTTTTTTTTTTTTTCTTTTCAACTTTTATTTTAGGGTTGGGGGTACACGTGCAGGTTTGTTACATGGGTAAATTGTGTGCTGCTGGGGTTTGGTGTACAAGTGATTTTGTTAGCCAGGTAGCGAGCATAGTACCCAATAGGTAGTTTTTTGATTCTCACCCTGTGATATGGTTTGTCTTTGTGTCCCAACCCAAATCTCATCTTGAATTGTAATTCTATAATCCCCACGTGTTGTGGGAGGGACCCAGTGGGAGGAGGTAATTAGAATCATGGGGGCAGTTCCCCCTTCCTGTTCTCCTAACAGTGAGTGAGTTCTTATGAGATCTGATGGTTTTATAAGCATCTGGCCTTGCCTCTGCTGGCATTCAGTCTCTCCCCTGCCGCCCTGTGAAGAGGTACCTTCTGCCGTGATTGTTTCCTGAGGCTTCCTCAGCCGTGCAGAACTGTGAGTCAATTAAACTTCTTTCCTTATGTATTACCTAGTCTCGGATATGTCCTTATAGCAGTGTGAGAATAGACTAACACATTCTCTTCCCACCTTCCCTTGTCAAGTAGGCCCCAGTGTCTCTTGTTCCCTTCTCTGTATCCATGTGTATACGCAGTGTTTGTTCCCACTTCTAAGTGAGAATATGCCATATTTGGTTTTCCTGTGTTAATTCACTTAGGATAATGACCTCTGGCTGCATCCATGTTGCTGCAAAAGACATTATTTTATTCTTTTTTATGGCTGAATAGTATTCCATGATGTATATGTACCGTATTTTCTTTATCCAATCCACTGTTAATGGGCATCTAGGTTGATCCCATGTCTTTGCTATTGTGAATAGTGCTGCAGTGACTATCTGGGTTCATGTGTCTTTCTGGTAGAATAATTTACATTCTTTTGGGTCTATACCCAGTAAGGGATTGCTAAGTCAAGTGGTAGTTCTATTTTAAGTTCTTTGAGACATCGCCAAACTGCTTTTCACAGTGACTGAATTAATCTACATTCCCACAAGCGATGTATAGGGCTTGGAGTACTATGTTCCCTTTTCTCTCCAACCTTGCCAACACCTGCTATTCTTTCACTTTTTAATAGCCATTCTGACTGGTGTGAGATGATATCTCATTGTGGCTTTGATTTGAATTTTTCTAATGATCAGTGATACTGAGCATTTTTTTCATGTGCTTGTTGACCGTGTGTATGTGTTCTTTTGAGAAGTGTCCGTTTATGTCCTTTGCCCATTCGTAATGGGGTTGTTTTTTACTTGTTGATTTAAATTCCTTGTAGATTCTGGATATTAGACTTCTGTCACATGCATAGTTTGCAAATATTTTCTCCCATTCTGTAGGCTTTTTACTTAGTTGTTAGTTTCTTTTACTGTGCAGAAGCTTTTTAGTTTCATTAGGTCCCACTTATCTATTTCTGTTTTTGTTACAATTGCTTTTTTTGGAGACTTCATCATGAAATTTTTTCCAAGGCCTATGTCCAGAATGGTATTTCCTAGGTATTTTTCTAGGTTTTTCTAATTTTAAGTCTTACATTTAAGTCTTTAATCCATTTCGAGTTGATTTTTATATATAGTGAAAGGAAGGGGGTCCAGTTTCAATCTTTTGAATATGCCTAACCAGTTATTCCAGCACTGTTTACTGAGTAGGGAGTTATTTCTCCATTGTTTGTTATTGTTGTCTTTTCAAAGATCAGATGGTTGTAGGTGTATGGCTGTATTTTTGTGTTCTCTAACCTGTTCTAGTGGTCTGTGTATCTGTTTTTGTACCAGTTTTGGTACCAGTTTTGTACTGTTTTGGTTACTGTAGCCTTGTAGTATAGTTTGAAGTCAGGCAGTGTGATGCCTCCAGCTTTGTTCTTTTTGCTTAAGTTTGCTTTGGCTGTTCGGACTCTTTTTTTGGTTCCATATGAATTTTAGAATAGTTTTTTCTATTTCTGTGAAGAATGACATTGATAGTTTGATAAGAATAGTGTTGAATCTGTAAATTGCTTTGGGAAGTATGGCCATTTTAACAATATTGATTCTTCCTATTCATGAGCACAGAATGTTTTTCCATTTATTTGTTTCATCTCTGATATCTTTCTGCCGTGTTTTACAATTCTCATTGTGATTTGGCTCTGAGCTTGGACGTTATTAGAGTATAGAAATGCTACTGATTTTTGTACATTGATTTTGTATCTTGGAACTTCACCGAAGTCATTTATCAGTTCTAAGAACCTTGGGGCAGAGAATATGGTTTTTTTTTTTTTCAGGTATAGAATCATCTGTGAAGAGAGATAGTTTGACTTCCTCTTCCTATCTGGATGCCTTTTATTTTTCTTGTCTGATTGATCTGGCTAGGCCTCTGAATAGTATATTGAATAGAAGTGGTGAGAATTGGCATATTTGTCTTGTTCTGGTTCTCAAGGGGACTGCTTCTGGCTTTTGCTTGTTTAGTATGATACTGGCTGTGGGTTTGTCATGGATGACTCTCATTATTTTGAGGCTTCAATGCCTAGTTTGATGAGGGTTTTTAACAAGAAGGAATGTTGGATTTTAGCAAAAGCCTTTTCTGTTTCTATTGAGATGATCATGTGGTTTTTGTTTTTGGTTCTGTTTATGTGATGAATCACATTTATTGATTTACATATGTTGAATCAACCTTGCATCCAGTGGATAAAGCATACTTGATCATGGTGGATTAACTTTTTGCTGTCCTGCTGGTTTCAGTATACCAATATTTTGTTGAGAATTTTTACATTTATGTCCGTCAGGGATATTGGCCTGAAGTTTTCCTTTTTTTGTTGTGTCTCTGCTAGGGTTTGGTATCAGGATGATGCTGGCCTCATAGAATGAGTTAGGGAGGAGTCACTCCTTCTTCATTTTTTGGAATAATTTCAGTAGAATTGGTACCAGCTCTTCTTTTTATATTTGGTAGAATTTGGTTGTGTGTTCATCTGGCCCAGGGTTTTTTTCTGGTTGGTAGGCTTTTTTTTTTTTGGATTACTGATTCAACTTTGGAACACATTACTGTTCTATTCATGGTTTTAATTTCTTTCTGGTTCAATCTTGTAAGTTTGTATATTTCCAGAAATTTATCCATTTCTTCTAGGCTTTCTATTTGGTATGCATAGAGTTGTTCTTAATGGTCTCTGAGGGTCTTTCTGTGGGGTCAGTGATAATGTCACTTTTGTCATTTCTGATTGTGTTTATTTGGATTTTTCTTTATTAATCTAGCTAGTGATATATCAATCTTGTTTATTCTTTTGGAAAACCAAAATTTGGTTTTGTTGATCTTTTGTGTGAATTTTTGTGTCTCAGTTTCATTCAGTTCAGCCATGATTTTGGTTCTTCTGCTAGCTTTCAGGTTGGTTTGCTCTTGCTTTTCTAGTTCCTCTAAGTGTGGTGCCAGGTTGTTAGTTTGCAGTCTTTCTAACTTCTTCATGTAGGCATTTAGCACTATATAGTTTCCTCTTAACACTATCTTAGCTGTGTTCTAAAGACTGATATGTTGTGTTTCTGTTTTTGTTAGTTTCAAAGAATTTTATGAGTCCTGCCTTAATTTCATTCTTTACTCAAAAGTCATTCAGGTGCAGGTTGTTTAATTTCCCTGTAATTGTATCATTTTTTGAGAGATCTTCTTGGTAATAATTTCTGTTTTTATTGTACTGTGGCCCGAGAGTGTGGTTGGTATGATTTCCATTTTCTTGAATTTGTTGAGAATTGCTTTACAGCTGAGCGTGTGGTTGATCTTAGAGTATGTGCTGTGTGCAGATGAGAAGAATGTGTTTTGCTTTTGTTGGGTGGAGTACTCTGTAGAGTCTCCTGGGTCCATTTGGTCGGGTGTTGCGTTTAGGTCCAAACTATCTTTGTTAGTTTTCTGCCTCAGTGATTTGTCTAACACTGTCAGTGGGGTGTTGACGTCTCCCACTATTATTTTGTGGTTGTCTAAAACTCTGTAGGTCTCTAAGAACATGTTTTATGTCTGGGTGCTCCAATGTTAGGTGCATATGTATTTAGGATAGTTAAACTTTCTTGTTGAATCGAACCCTTTATCATTATGTGATGCCCTTCTTTATCCTTTTTGATCATTGTTGGTTTAAAGTCTGTTTTGTCTGAAATAAGAACAGCAACCCCAGCTCTTTTTTGTTTTCTGTTTGCTTGATAGATCTTTATCTCCATTCTATTACTTTGAGCCTGTGGGTGTCATTGCATGTGAGATGGGTCTCTTGACAGCGTATGGTTGGGTCTTGGTTCTTTATCCAGCTTGCCACTCTGTGCTTTTTAAGTGGGGTATTTAGCCCATTTACATTCAAGGTCAGTATTGATACGTGAGGATTTGATTCCGTCGCCGTGTTGCTGGCTGGTTGTTACGTAGACTTGATTGTATCGTTGCATCATAGTGTCAGTGGGAGATGTATTTTAGTGTGTTTTTGTGGAGGCGGATAATGGTCTTTTGCTTCCTTTCTTAGCACTCCATTGAGTAAGTCAGGTCTCATGGTAATGAATTCCCTTAGCGTTTGCTTCTCTGAAAAGAATTTTGTTTTTCCTTTGCCTGTGAAGCTTAGCTTGGCTGGATATGAAATACTTGGTTTGAATTTCTTTAAGCATGCCGATTATAGGTCCTCAGTCTCTTCTGGCTTGTAAGGTTTCTGCCGAAAGGTCCGCTGTTAGCCTGATGGAGTTCTTTTTATATGTGACCTGCCCTTTCTTTCTAGATGCCTTTTAAGATTTCTTCTTTCCTGATGACCTTGGAGAATCTGATGACTATGCGTCTTGCGGGTGGTCATCTTGAATGGTATCTCACTGGGGTTCTCTGAGTTTCCTGAATTTGCTTATTGACCTGCCTAGTGAGGTTGGAGACATTTTTTGTGGAAAATATCCGCAAATATGCTTTCCAAGTGGCTTGCTCTCTCTCTTTCTCTTTCTGGAATGCTGATGGGTGGTAGGTTCGGTTTGTTTACATAATCCCCTATTTCTTGAAGTTTTTATTTTTTTAATTTTAAAATTCTTTTTTATTTCTGTCTGCCTATGATGATTCTTTGAGCTCTGAGATTTTTTTCCTCAGTTATGTTATTAATGCTTCCAATTGCATTATGAAATTCCTGTCGTGCATTTTTTGTTTCCAGAAGTTCAGTTTTGTTCTTACTTAAAATGTTCGTCTCAGATCTGATCATGGATCAAACCACCATTTTACTGGTTTCCTTGGGTGGGGCTTCAGCCTTCTTCTGTATCTTGTCGAGCTTCCTTGCCTTCCAGCTTCTCAATTCTGTCATTTTAGCCATTTCAGTTTGGTTAGGAACGATTGCTGGGGAGCTAGTGCGGTTATATAGAAGTAAGAAGACATTCTGGGTTTTAGGATTGCCAGAATTCTTACACTATTTTTTTCTCATCTGTGTGGGCTGATGTTCCTTTAATCTTTGAAGTTGCTGTACTTTGGATGGGGTCTTTTGCTTTTATATTATTTGATGCCGTTGAGGGGTTTCCTGTGGAATAAGTTGGGATTAGTCAATTGGCTTGGTTTCTGTGTGCTTTCAGGGCCAGAGCTCAGCTCAGCACCCCTGGGCTGTGTGCTCTAACCCTGGGGGTGCACCGAACAGGCCAGTGGCTTTGATTTCTGGTCCTTTGAGGTCAGACACCTGCTGCACTGGAGGAGCTAAGATGTTCCCAGTCTGCTGGCAACAACTTTCCGATGGTAACTGCCCAAAAAAGTGCTCGGGGTGGGGGGCATGGGGCGGTGCTTTGGGAAAAAGTGCGCTTGTGGTGGGGTGACCATGGCGAGCGGCACCGGCAGGGGAGGCTGCAGGCAAGTGTGCACCAGCAGGGAATGGCTGTGGGTGGCTGTGTGCCTGCAAAAGCGCTCTGACAGGAAGGCAGAGGCTATTGGCAAAAGACCTATGGTGGTGGCTGTTGGCAAGCATTTCGGCAGGGCAGCTGAGGCTGTGTTGCAAGCTAGTAAAACAGGCTAGCTTTTGAGAGGCCAGCAGACAGGGTGGCATTCAGATCAGGTCGGTCCAATCTTGTGGGAAAGATAGCTCTGCTCTTTCTACTTCTGGCAGCCAACTAAGGCTAAAACCACCTAGAGGAGTATGTCAGGCTTTGGGTGATGGGCACCTATGGCCTTGCCCCAGTGCAGCCATTACTGCGCCAGACCCTCTGGGCTCTGCAGACTGGGGTTCTGTCTCTGGCAACTCTTTGGGCAGTTCTCCCTTGCAACTCAAAAGTCTGTGCAGGTCATGGGGTCTCCCATAGCTAGGATCCTAGAGGATCGCTGCAAGAGTGGGCTGCTCCATGCCTGTTGCACTCACCGTTTCCCTAAGAGCTGCTCGAGGCCAGGAACGAGTCCTCTGGTTTCTTCTTTTGTGTTGTTGTGAATTTTAAACATATTTACTTGATAATATTGTTTAGATTATTGTATTAGAATTCTCCCACGTGTTAGGGCTATTGAATCTTCCTTATGTTGTTTATTTTAGCAGATACTGTTAGTTTTGATTTTCAGGTCTTCTTTGGCAGGGTGGCTTTTTCTTGTGATCTCGTATTCTCTAGATTGTGGTTATACGTTTGTTTCTGCATTGCCTTTAGAGATTTGACAGTTAATGGTGACATAGCTTGGAAGGGTAATGAAGGTGTATTTTCATTTGTATATGCTGAAATAATAAAAAGAATCAGAGGAGGAAAGATTGAAGATAGTGGGTAGCAAGCAGCTAATTAAAGGAAGCTAGTGCCTCTGAGAGTTGAAGGCGGTGGGACCTTGAACATGATGGCTAATTGGGGTTAGGTGGGCTTAGATATTACAGGAAGTTGCAGGAGCCTCCTTCTATTGAGTCTATTTTCTTTGAGATTGAAAGTGAGATGTTCATTGTGTGAAATGGCTAATATGAGTAGATACTTGGTAATATCAAATAGTAGCATTTTGGGGCTGCATACAGAACTTAGTTGATTGTGTCTGTAATCTTAGCAGGGAGACCATTCTACTTTGCATGCTTATCTTTGGCTAGCTGGCATAGTTTTTGGGAACGTGAACATTGGGATCGATCAAGGGTTGGGATATTTCCTTGCTATTGTGAAGAAGGGAACGCCTGTGGTGCAAGTGAGCTGAGTAGTTGAAATGACAGACTGTAGAACCAAAGGCCATAAAGACTACAGGGAAGAAAGTAGAAGGGTTTATGGACTGGAGGTCAAAGAAGGACTATCTTTCAAGTTGAGTAAGAAGATTAGAAAGCTACATTTATGATTTTAGTGGTAGAACAAGTGAAAAGAGAAGTGTTCCTCAGTTATAGGGCAGGTGAGCATCATTGAGATAAATAGGTCAAGAAACTAAGATCCCTGTATTTGGGATAGTTATTATACCCTGAAATTTAAAATGGTGGAATACGATTTGATGTCTTTCTTGAGGCAGATTTTAAGTAATTATTGGAAATAAAAATTTGGCAGATAGGAAAAGATTTGGTGTAAATTGAATTATTGATGTATATGATCATTTTGGTATATGATGAATTTCAAGTAGGAATTATCTGGATGTTAATTTTTAGAGGAGTTCTAAAAAATTAACATCCAGATAATGTTTCCTGTCATAGAATGATAGGAAAAAAGGAATGTCAGAAATAAATATGTATGTGTCAGTCCCAAATTTGTTTTTTAAAAAATACACTGAATTTGTTAGTAATGTAGAAAATTCTAAATTCTAATATACTACAGTTTTTATAACCAAGTCTGATGCACTTTGTTGCAAAAATTTAAACTGAGAATATTTTTTGTTAGAACTCACTTTATTATCCTAGTTGTAAAAGGGGAGAAAATAGAATGTGAACTTTCATTTAATGTTTTATTTTCTTGTTAACTATTTGGAAATTTATATTAGTTGACAGTGTTCTTGCAAAATATAATTGTGATTTTTCTTTTTCACAAAAAATAGTCATCTGTATAGTGCAATTTCAAAAAATTGATTTTTTAAAAATCAATTTGTGGTTTTAAAAAATTGATACGTATTTATTATCAGGGAGTTATAGTAATCCAAGTCAAAAGCTCCAAATGATGAGATTTCTTGTAGTTAGCCCCTGTGTCATAAAGATACAGTATCTTGGTTTGGATATAAGGATTTGGAAAGGCGTTTCACTTTAATTGGCTATGTCTGTCATGTGATATTATTCCAGTGTCTTCTGGTAAATCTCCAAGGCTTTGTTGCAGCTTTACCTAACCTAAATGTAGGAGCATGCTAGTAATTTGTAGGTTACTTTTCCTGAAGAGGCAAGTTAGCTTTTTATTGTAAGACTTAACTTTGAGGATGGTACGGTGAGGAGTTAAAATAACTTTTAAATTTAGGGATGATTAAATGACCACCACTTCCATGTTACCTACATCTGATATTCATTTAGCAATATTTACTGGACACTTTATGCTAGACTGTAGTGATATAAAGTACAGAAAAGAGCCTTATCAGAGAGCTGACCTTCCGATAGGGGAGAGAGAGAGAAGTATGTAATAATTTAAAAATATTCTTTAAATAGATAAAAAGTATGTATGTACGTGTATGTATATATATGTATATATAGTTTTCTTTATAACACTGTATATATAGAATATGTGTATATATAGTTTTCTTTACAACACTGCATATACATTCTATGTATATAGTGTTTTAAAGAAAATAGTGTTGTAAATAAAATGAAAGGATAAAAGAATAGAGAATGACTAGTAATGTGGACTAAATTTATGTAGGCTGGCTAGGGAGGGAGGGAGAATTTCCAGCTAGAGGAAACAACAGGTGAAAAGCCTCCACTTTTCAGGTGATAATGTACTTTGCGTGGTTCACGAACATAGAGAAGAGCGGTATAATGAGATAACAGAAAAATGGTACCAGATTGGGTCTGAAAAGTAGGCAGGGTGTCAAACATTATAAAGCCGTGAATTGTATTCTAAGTACAGTGAGATGCAACTTGATCTGTTGATCTTTCTGAAAAGATCACTCCCGCATTGTGGGGAGTGGATTGTAGGTGGTCAGGATGGAAGCAAGAAGACCAGTTCCACTGTAGTAGCCCTGATGAGGTGTGGTGGTGTAGTGGAGATGAAGACAAGGAAATGAATTTAGGATGTATGTGGACATGGAGCTAATTGGTCTTGCTGATAATGGGAGTAGGAGATAGAGAGTGATCAAGGATGAATTTTAAGGTTTTGGATTTAGCAGTTGGATTGATGTCCCAAATATGGGATTGTGGATTGGGTAGAATTCTGTTTTGAACCTAAGTTTGACATGCCTTTTTATATCAAATGCAGGTGTTAAGTAGACTGTTAAATATAGTAATGCTAATGCTAATAATTTCAATAATAATGATAGCAGCTAACATTTATGGAGCATTTGCTCTATGTATCAAGTACTTTTATAAGTATATTATCTCACTGAATCCTCCTAACAGCTCTGTGAGCTAGGTACTACCTCTTTCTGAAAATGGAGATACTTTGAATTTGTCCAAGGTCGTTCAACTAAAAGTGGTAAAACTGGGCTTTGAACCCTGATAGGCTCACTCCAAAGCCCACATTCTTAAGCATTGCACCACACTACCTTTGGCATGTGGAGCCCAGATTAGGTATAAAATTTTCAGTCATCCAGCGTAGAGATGATATTAAAGCCACAAGCCTTGATAGGATCAACTACTGAGAGACTAGGGAAGAGAAGGCCGTCTAGGATCTAACCAGTTAGAAGTTGGGAACAGAGGGAGCCAGGAGTGGAGACAGAGGTGAGAAGGAAGAGTCAGATGAGAACAGAGATGAACACGTTGGATTTGGCATCACTGAGGTCATTGGTGTCCTCAACAAGAAGCTCCTGTGGAATGGTAGGAACCTAAGTCCTGCTGATGTGCATTGAAGAGGACCTGACAAATGAGGAAGTACTGACTGAGGACAGCAAACTCTTGTAAGGACTTGTGGTGGGAAGGAGAGCTGAAAAATGAATTGTTATCAAGAGGGGGAAGCCAGGGCCAGAGACACATTACAATGTGTCATACGGTGATTTGAATAATCATGTGAAGAAAAATAAAGGCGCTGGAGAAAAATAAGACAATTTTAGGGAGTAAATCTTGATTTCAGAAGGGGATAGTCACAGTTTAGATGGTAGGTAAGTATCTTAAGGAAGTAACTGACAGCAGTTGCTAAACTTTAGGGCTGAGGCTTTAGATCTTTGAAAAGCTTGTGATATGAAGTCGCTGTCTGTGGCATGAAGTTAATAGTTGAGAGAAAAATAATGTATGCAGATGCGTATATGAGTGTATGTATGTAACTTTTTGGCCTTTGAATTGTTGGTAAGAGAAAGTAGAAATTTGCAGAATGAATAAAAGTAGTATTCATGTAACTCGTTATTGTATATTTACCTTCTATGTTGTATTTAAATTCTATTAATATTTCAAGTAGCTTTTTTCCCCTCTCACCTTAAATAGCTGCTAACAAAATATTATTCTCCATCACATATTGAGAAAAAAATTTCTGATAGTTACTCTAAGTGATGCTTCCAAGTAATTGTATTTTAGGTACATAGCTGTATTGATGATAACTTTATATAATCATATATATATCACATATACAGAATACAAATATATAGTATGTAAATTATATATAAAATGTATATTATCTATAAAATGTATAAAATATATATTCTATATATAGAATATAAATATATATAGTATATAAAGTTATGTCTCCCATAACTTGAAGTCCCTGAAGTCCTTTCATGTTGAATTTTTCTTTCCCAACCTTTGTAAGTAAAATGCAAATACCTTAGGATAAGTTTCTTATTGTGTTTATGTCCTTTGTGTCTATCATGATGAATAACTTTAAGAGATTATAGTTGTCTCAGCCGTTTGTTTACTTCATTTATCATGATTATGCTTGTTGGCAGAAGGTAACATAATATGTATCTCATACAAACTAAGAAACTGTTAGGAGAATCTTTTTCATTCTCTATTGTTAAAAAAAAGTTTCAATGAAGTAAAAACGAAAATAGAAATTGGATTGTAAACAGAAGAAAGATGGATCTTTTGGAAAAATCAGTGTTGCTAATTTAAAAATACTTTTTAATATTATTTTACAGGAATGTTTAGGTGTCCATAATGTCACTAAATCTGTGTCTTCACTTTGCAATGGAATTCATTTTCTACTTCATCCAAAAGTTCTGTATGAAATCTCTGTATTTGGCATTCAAGACCCCAAAAGTGAGGTATGACGTTAAAAATAAGTGAAAATACTCCTGTAATTTAGATACTCAGCTAAATCAAGGTGATATGCTAATACAGTTTAGATAGCATGGTGAGAAACTGAAAAGAAACCTGTCTTTGGTACATTGGTTCACTCGAAGTGTTATTTAAATAAAAATAAATGTTACATAAAATGTGGCAATAAAAATACAGGACACACATGATTTCAAAAAATTCAGATCAATTTACTTACATTTTTCATCTAAGATGTAGAGAACTATGCAGTACAGGTAGTAAGCAGATTATTTCAGTTAGGGAAATTTTTACTCAAGGGACAAATGTACATTAAGGTAAGAAAGTAGAAATCATTAAGGAAGAAAAACAGAACAGAATGTAAGATGATGCCATGGAAATATGAACTTTTGAAAGAGATGTTAATTATAGCATCTTTCCAGATGTTATAAAATGTTACAGGTGTGTCAGGTGACCTAGTGGGACATCTCATTTGACTGGTTTGTCGCGTCTGTGTTGTTGAGCAGGTGAACACTGCTGCCAAGGCCATTCTGTTATACCTGCTTCAGGGACGATTGATGATGACAGCCCTGACCTGGAACAAGTTTATTGAGTCTCTGTGTCCTGTCATTCCAATACTACAGGTATTCTGTGAAATTCACTTTTTATGATACCATTTATCTTTGGCTGGGTGTCATTGATTTAAACTCATGCAAACAGCAAAACTGTCATGTTGTGAGAGAAATGAAGAGAAGCTGTGAAGGCGCTGGGGATAAGTGAACAGCAAGTGGGTGGCTGTCTTGTTTCTGGCAGAAAGTTAAACAAGGATAGCCAATTTGTCTGTATATATTTTATATATCTGGGTGGGAGGTTAAAAAGTGAGGTGCATTCACAGCATTGACTGTGAAAAATAGAACTCAACCTTATATAAAGGCCTTTAGGCAGCGCTAACAGTGCTTTTTAAGCAGACCTTACATAACAACTAACTTGCTTCATGAATTCTATCCATGCATATATATGATTAGATTGATACCTTAATTAACATGCTCCTGGAAACAGCTTTTTTTTTTTTTTTTTTTAAAAAGCAATCCTTCTGGACGTTAAAGGAGTCAGGTTTCTGTCTCTTTTGGATGAAAAGGTGGAGTTCAGAGGTGCCATCGTAAGCACAGTCCTCTTTTAGAAGAGAGAGCCTGGACCTTGTGCCTTGAGACTCACAGGGTCCTATTCCATGCGTGTAGCCTTTAGAGCACTCCGTCTTCTTAGGGTGGGGATGGGCTGAGGACCTGCGAGGTGCTTCACTGAGGAGAGGTGCTGCTGTTAGAATCTTAGAAAATAGAAAGATCAGCAAGTGTCAAGAAGGTTGGCATGTTTTCCTGAAGTTCTCCTGTATGTATGTGTATTTTCTTTTAAATACAATTTTATTTAGGCTCCTTAGCTCATAGAGGTTATTTTAAAAAATAACTATTCAACTGAATCGACAGACATTTATGAGTTGCTGATAGGACAATACAATTCTTATTTTCAAGTTGAAAAGTTATGTATATAATTAGACAATAACTTCTCTTTAAAAACAAATATATTAGGGCTATGCCGACACAGAAGATCCTTTGGGTAACTGCATTCTCCTTCTAAGCAAAGCAAGTTCTGACACAGAAGAGATTCTTCCGTGTACTACCCGATTAAAGTCCATGCTGCGACTTTTGCTAGTGAAAAAGCCATCGTGAGTACAACATAATCTTGTGAACATCAAAGATTAATGGAAACATGCTAAGAAAGTATAGTAACTATATATAATTTGAAACAAAACTAAATAATCTTTAAGGAGGGTGATACTCCATTACTAGAGGAAACTAATGCATGAAACTAAGCAGATACAAGGTCTTTTTTGTACTTGCTGACTTTCATCCATTTTACAGCCAAGTTATTCCTTGCCAGATCAGCCTATGTTATAGGACTGCTACTAAGTGCTGCTCAGTAGTGCCCTAGGCAAGTTGGAGAGCCATGGAGATAAATAGATGGTAAAAATTATAGTGCTTTCCCATCTTCTCTTTAGAAATTGTTAGTCTCCCAGAGTGATCCTTTTGTAAAAATCTGTTCTGAATATTAAGTTGTTTGTAAGTGTAGTAGGCCAGTTGTCTCATATACCAGAGTTATGTAGATATTTTAATCCCATGTAGCTGTGTTCTTACTTGGGAAACTGAAAATGAATCCTTTCTTTGACCGCCATTAATGTAAGCATTGTTTTAATTAATGAAAAGAAGCAGAATGATACTGTTTTTTTTTTTCCTTCTCTGTCATTGCAACATGAATCTTTTCTATTATTATTTTTAGGTAACAGTGGTTAGATTTTCCCTTACTGAAAAAAGAAAAAAATGCTTAGAGTCGAGATGGATAAGCAGGGCTAAAGAGGAATAGTTGGTTGAAAACGCTAGGACGAATGGACAGACATTCTTCTGACAATGGATAATTTGTGTTTCCCAAAGCTTACATCAGGAAAATACAGCAGCTTATTTATAGAGAGATCATTGGACTGAAAAATAAGGAAGTAGGTGGAAGTTAACTAAACCATTAAGAGAATAGAAGAAGGAAAATTATAGAGTCTTTAAAATATCTCTGCAATATAGAGAGTAGTGTTATGGGTGATACAGGAAGAAGTAGGGCAGAGGGAGTTAATGTGCTTGTGTTCTCAGGGGTTGTCTTCTACACATGCAGAAAGGCTCTTCCCTGTTAATTAACGTGCTAGTGTGGTACTCTTGACTTGAACAAACCCCCAATTTGGAGAATTAACACAATAGGAGTCATTTCTTGTTTGCTTTTCAAGGAGCTCAAGGTCCTCAGGTTAATAAAGACATTCTAAGGTAGGACATCCCCAGGAGTGTAGTGCAAGGCAAGGCCAGATCTTTCTTTGGGTAAGATAATTCTCTATTATACAGAACTTAAAACAATTCAAATGACATATTTGTTTTCCTTATTGTATTAATTCTGCCCCATCCCACCAACCCATCCATAAACTCCATGAAGACAGGAACCCTGTCCACTGGCTAATCTTGTATTCTTAGAACTTCATAGAGTACCTTACACATAAATACACAGTCATGCGTTGCTTAATGACATGGATGCATCTCGAGAAATGCTTTGTTAGGTGATTTTGTCCTTGTGTGAACATCATAGAACGTACCGTACACAAAACTAAGTAATAATAACTTACTACATACATACCTAAGCTATATCATATAGCCTATTGCTTCTAGGCTGCAAACCTGTACAGCATGTTACTGTACTGAACACCGTAGGCAGTTGTAACACAGTGGCATTTGTGTATCTAAACACAGAAAATGTTTAGAAAAATATAGTAACATAATCCTATGAGACCACTGTTGTATATGTGATCCACTGTTGACTGTAACATTGTTATGCAGTGCATGACTGTACTCAAAAGTATTAAAGAATTATATACATATATAGGAATAACTGAATTCTGGCATCCTGTGCTAAACCTAAAAAGATGCTAAATGTATATACCAGAGAACAAGATGCATAAATACATGCTTTACATACCTCATCTCTAGCCACATTTACTAGGGGTGATACCTGTCTCTCAACTGACAACCCCAGATGTGAATATAGATATCATTGACTTAGAATGTAAGGAACAAAGGAAAACTATTAGGTAGGTGTTTAGCCTTTGTAAGCTCTCTTGAGGTAACTCAGGAAATGGAGAGGGAGAAAGTTTGCCTGACTTATTAGTCCTCTGGAGATGATATCAGTTAACAATATTGCAGTAAGTATCTACTTTGTGTTAGATTCAGGAAGTATTTATTGGGTGTCTTACTATGTATCTATGAGCTGTGGAAAGGTAGCAGCACACCACACAGACATGGGCCCTGCCCTTTCAGCATTTAGCGTGTAACTGGGAATATAGCTCTTATTAGCAATTATTCTTTATTATTAGTTGTCATAAAGTGAGATAAAAGTTATGATGCAGGGGCTCAGGGTGGCAGGCCTACATCCAGAAGGCAGCCTGCTCTCGTCTGGAGTAGGAGGGCCACTCTAATGATGCGTGTTTTAATTGTTGTCTTATAGGTAGTTCTTAAAACCTGGCAACTTGTATTATTGCTTAAAATTTGTCCAGTTTCTAGGTAGTTCAAGAACCTGTCAGAGGAGTGACGGATACATGGTTGTCTCAGTATCTGCCGCCTCAGTGACCTTTGTCCACTCGGTGGTTTTTCTGTTTCTCTATTTCATTGTTCAGTGGCATACAGTATTTAAACTTTTCTTGAAAAATCTCCCACTTCGCCACTCAGCTGAACTTATTCCTAATCCCTTCCAGATAAGGAAAAGGTGTTTGTATTTTCATTTTTGACAGGAATCTGTTTGACCCCTGATGTAAGAAGATTTTGATACATTGTAGTGTGATCACACTTCCGTTATGAGCGTCATTACTCTCCTGAGGGTTCATCTTAACGTTTGGACTCTGGTTGGCAGTCTGTGATACTTTTTATGGTTGAGAATAGATCACTAGATTTGAAGACAGGAGTTATAGATTTAATTCCCAGATGTACTTATTGAAGTTTACTCAATAAGTGAGTCTGTCTCATTTGTAGTTATTGATTATTTTTTGTTTCTGATGTTTATTTTATAACTTGAATAAATCATTATAGTTATATATGCAAGATTTTTTAGAAGTAAAGTATTACTAGTAATGGCAGTATAATTGTGACTACTTATTGTACTTTGTTGATATATAATTACTTGTAATTATAAGCCCTTTTACGATAGACATTTGTGTATCACGAAAGTTCGACTTCAGTACTTTGTGTTCTTAGGGTCCGCTCACAAGCGTTAAAGCTTTTAGCGTTCCATCTTACCAGTGAAGAAGGGGCTGACACAAAGCGTCCTCTGATAGACGCCAGAGTTCTCTCCAGAGTTACGAATTTATTCATTGTGAAGAAACCTATTGAACTCAAACTGGATGACAGAAGAGAGCTGGTTATTAAGGTGACTATAAATTTTGAGTTTCTTACTGGGTGGTAATTTGATACATTTTTATATCTTGTATTTTATGTGACATTCTTCAGTTTGTGTATGTCCTGGGGAGGGAGAGAAGTGTGGGGATTCAGGGCTGATTGGAAATTGTGTTCTGGCTGTATCTGGCTTCTGGATATGTTGATTCATTGCAGTGGTCCCAACCTTTTTGGCAGTAGGGACCAGTTTCACAGGACAATCTTTCCATGGATCGGGGCAGGAGTGTTGTTTTGGGATGATTCCAATGCATTATATTTATTGTGTACTTTATTTCTATTATTGTTACATTGTAATATACAATGAAATAATTGTATAGCTCACCATAATGTAGAATCAGTGGGAGCTCTGAACTTGTTTTCCTGCAACTAGACAGTCCCATGTGGGGGTGATGGGAGACAGTGACAGATCATCAGACGTTAGTTAGATTCTCGTAAGGAGCAGACAACCGAGACCCCTCACACACCTGGTTCACAATACGGTTTGCTCTCCTATGAGAATCGAATGCCGCCACTGATCTGACAGGAGGTGGAGCTCAGGTGGGAATGGGAACGATGGGCAGAGGCTGTAAATACATTTCCCTGTCTTTAGCTAGGACTGTACCTATAGCATGCTGGACTGATGCAGAATTCTATAAAGAAAGCTGTCCACTAGTCCACTGTTTTCATGGATTCGTTCCTGTGTTTTGTACTTTCTCATTTCACTTCAAGTTTGCAATCTGTCTGTTTTATTTTAGACTAACTCGCCAAGGCCTGTAGTAGTATGGTAGAGCCACTTGTAATACAGTAGGTTTGTTTGTTTGTTTGCTTTTTAATGGAGAAACACATTATGTTCCTCTAAACTGAATGTTCAGGGCTGTATGACTGTGCTGGCGGGAGGATTGGAGAGTCTTCCACTGGCCACATACCAGGTCTGATTGGGACTTCCCTGAGTACCAAGCC